>NW_015541012.1:710002-735292 GCF_001515605.1 Sinocyclocheilus anshuiensis | reverse complement strand
ATATATATATATATATATATATATATATATATATGTATTGGTCAGAAAGTTTGTTCTATTTCCAAATTTCTCATAGCAGTGGTCTATTTGCAGGTGTTCTTCAGAGCAGGTGTTTTGGCTAAGTTAGAGGAAAACCGAGATATCCAGACCAGATGCAACATCACCCTGTTTCAGGCTGCATGCAGGGGCTACCTGGCCCGACAGGCCTTCAAGAAGCGGAAGGTAAGTTCTCTTTACCTTATAAAAAAGAATTCATACTGTAAATTATTAACAATATACATACCACTGAAATATTAAAGACATTTTAAGCCACTTTTTGTCCCACCAGAGTGGAAATGTTTTGTGTTTGAGCATCTCTTTTTTGCTCCCAGTCCGAGCTCTCAGTGCTCGAGTTCATTTGTCCTGAGGTTTGTGTCAAGAGTCCATCAGAATGTCGTTGCTGTCTTGAGAAAATCCCTCTGGCTGTGTCCCCCGCTGACAGATAACATTCAATCAGCGCATATCCGGGGAAGAAGCCACCTGCCCCACTGCCCTCCATCACAGGCCTATCGATTCTTCCGCCACTGAGTGCCTTGCACTCTCGCCTGCCCCCTCTCTGTCCATTACATTAATTTCTGCTTTGCCACTCACTCTGTCTCTTTTTGGGTTTAAGCCCTGGCGTCTTCTATTTTGTTCTGTCTTCCTTTCAGTCTCTGATCCTTTGTGCTCTATTCTCATTTTCTCACTTCCACACTCATACAGTGGGGAAAAAAAGTATTTAGTCAGCCACCAATTTTTCCACCATAATTTGCAAATAAATTCTTTAAAAATCCTAAAATGTGATTTTCTGGATTTTTTTTTTCTCATTTTGTCTCTCATAGTTGAGGTATACCTATGATGAAAATTACAGGCCTCTCTCATCTTTTTAAGTGGGAGAACTTGCACAATTGGTGACTGACTAAATACTTTTTTGCCCCACTGTATATATACCCTCAGTGGGATTGGCTCAGGATGTGAGGGCCGGTCCTACAGTTGCCTGCGACTCTGTCTCTGTCTCCTGAGAAGACTGGGCCCCTGTCTCAGTAAAGTTTGAATGAGGTTGTTTGCACTTGTGGGCTGTTGTTGGTATCGTAGATGTTGGTAGAGGTTGTTTTCTTCATTTAGACCCTGTTCTTTTGCCTCTGTTGTTTAGCAGGGCCCCTTGTAAGGCGTCTTTTGTAACACTGATTTGTAGGTGAGCTGCTTTATAGCTGTTGCCATAAAAGATGTCTTGTGTACCTCTAGATTTGTTTGACTTCTTTGAAGAAGTTCTTGAATAAGTACTGCAGCTTTCCATTTGCTGGCGGGTTCACTGTTATTTTCCGCTTTCTATAAAATTATTGTCCCAACAAAGAGCTTTGTCTGGATGCCTCTGAATCACAGCAACCTGTCCCCAGAGGTATTTATTTCTTTAGAAAGAAATCTTTTGTCAAGCACATGTCAGAAACCTGTGCTTCACACTAGACTGAGAGATCAGTGTAGGGATTTGTACTGGACTGTTGCTGTAGAAAGTTTCTTCATGGGCTGTAACCTCAGACGCCCATGGATTTGGCAGTCACTATGTAATGAATATTACATGCAAAAATGCCAACACTTTCTTTTTCTGACAAGCTCTATTCTTATTGGCTGGCTTTACACAATTTCTGGGAGTCAAGGTACACAAATAAATGCTGTTGAGAAATAAATAATCACAGGATTTGGTTTTCCAGCTAGTGATATCAGATATTTGAAATAATTTTTCAAGGACTTTGTTTGAGGCACTTACAAAATTTAAATATTGACAAGTATAATTTTATATTATGTCGTTTTCAAAGATATGTTTGTGAAATAATTGGTAATGAGGTATGTTGGTGAAAACATTGGTTTTTGTCTACAACCTGCCACAAATGGACATTCAGTCTTTTTTATTATTTTATTAAATACTGTATTAACATGTCTTACTTATACACTACCTTTCAAAATTTTGGGGTAAGATGTTTTTTAATAATGTTACAAAAGATTTCTATTTCAAATAACTGCTGTTCTTTTGAACTTTGTCAAATAATAAAAAAAAATGCATCAATGTTTAATAAGAAATGTTTCTTTAGCAGCAAATCAGAATATTAGAATGATTTCTGAAGGATCATGTGACACTGAGGACTTGAATAATGACTATGTTACAATAGAAAACAGTTATTTTAAATTGTAATAATTTTGACTGTATTTTCTTGTCAAATAAATGCAGCCTTGATGAGCATAGGAGACTTCTTTCAAAAACATTAAAAAAATCTTATTGACCCTAAATTTTTGAATGGTAATGGAAATAAATAGCATATTATTAATGTTATAGTATTTTTCAACAAAATGACCTATGGTCAGTTATTTTACATGTCATTAAATGGTCTCTTCCATTCTGTTGTGTATTTCTTGGCTAGAATAATCTGCAAATTGAACCATTACACTGATAATTAAATGTCTGGTTATGTAACACTACAAAGGCCCCTGACCTAGTGATGAAAACAGTTTTAGACAGAATCTCAGTATCATATCCTCTTCCAAATCTAAAAAAGTGAGTGGAAAGTGGAAGTGGAAAGACCTAAGTGTGTGATGGAGTCATTTCTGTTTTGTAGGATGTATTTAATAATGTCAAGACAAGAAGTGTTGAGTTGAATCGTTACGGCAGATCCCTGAGAGACAGTCATGTGGGACCAGGCTTCCTCTTGCAAACCACAGTTGCCACAATGCAAAATCAATTTCTCTCTCCGATCGATAATGGAGGGATCTCAGCACCTTAAAGTCTGTTCCAGTTTTAGAGTGCGTTCTAAGCCTTTGGTCGCTCCAGATTTCTCTGTCTTTCCTCTCTCCTCCTTTCTGTTTGTCTCTGGCGGGGGCATCTGAAAGGAGAACAACTCCACGTGGGCTTCTTTGAAGCTCGCTGGCTCCTCCCCAAGTTTCTTTGACGTTCAGCGGAAATGACAGTAGAGGGAGCTGGGCATTTCACGAATGCCAATCGAGTGTCTAATTAACTCATTGCCTAAAGACACAGTGTGAACAGGTGCCCTTGCAGACACGTGTGAGTGCGCTCAAATGTCCTTGTGTTCATACGCGCGGATGAATGCCACCTGCTGATCCGTATTCAAATTCACAACACACACCTGTCGGAAGGGTTGTGGCCGATTTAGTTGGAATCGCATCCTTTCGTACGTAACACTTAGTTCCTCCTGCCAGGCCCCAGGGCTCCCAGGCACCATTTCCTCCAGACTGCCATGTTAATTAGGAAGCTCTTCCTGATTTCGCCGTCTCTTACAAGCTGTTTAGATGGCTGTTTGTGGCATTTGTTGTGGTCAAAGCGTGGCAAATGAGCTGCGGTTCTGTACCGAAGCTTTCTTGCCGTGACAAATTAGACGTAGCTCGAACGCAACGGGCGCGGACTCGGCTCCGTTAATGTGCTGAATTGGGCCTGTCTAATTGGGTTTCCAGATAATCCTCTATTATTTGAATCGGCCCTGTTCCTGCAGCATGTAAATCTTATGCAGGGTTTAAATCAGCTGCCAAGTAGTATTGAAGTTTAATTGAATTACTCGATGACTGACTGTGTATTTATGCCAGAAATATGAAAAATAAAAGGTCTCAAATTGAATTAATTTGTGTGGTTGGCATATGAAATGATTTTTAAAATAGTATTTGTTTATTTATTTTTTGAAATATTAAATTCATTTTTTTTTCAAATATTACATTTAAATATTTCCTAAATATTAAATCAAATTTAATTTAATTTGAGAACACTGTGAAATTGATAAGTAGGGCCACCCAATGTAGAAATTACTATTTAAAATCGCACCCAAAGCGCCCTTCTCTTTGATTACTGTCTCTGCGGCTTCGCCTCAATCCGAGTGTTTGTAGAGTTGTGTGTGTGCTTGTGTGGGGAGAGTGGCAGGGCTGTGTGTATGCATACATTACGTATATAGCTGGCTGGATCAAAAGCAACTCTACTTCCCGCGGGGAGTGCATTAGCATGTCACAGAGCATGTGCGCGTGCGTGTGGGTTTCGTCCGCTGTGCCGTGTCCCGCTGAGTGCTTGTGTAGCCATGCAGTCAGGCGTGCTCCTGCGAGAGACAGACAGGTGCTGACACTGCCTCAAAACAGCCTGCTTTTAAAAAACAAACACAGAGTCACTATCTCCTCTGCACAAACAGCCTTCAGAGCTGTAACCGATTGGCTGTAGCCTGCAGTTCTCTCAAGTTAGCAAAAGAAAAGTTTAGGAAAGTGGGAGGAGGTTTGCGGAAGCAGAGTCACAGAGACTCTGAACAGGACAGACTTTCTACCTGTCTGTCATTCTGTTACCGTTTCTAATTGATCTCACCTGTCTATCTCTATACTTCGCTAAATATAGTGGATGTCATAGCGTCTCAATGTCTGACTGTGTGTGGTCATTTCTCTACATATCAGCTGAATATCTTGTCATCCTGTCTTTCTGGCTGTCTTATTGTGTTCCTCTGATTGTCTGTCTTTAGGAGGAAATTCAGCAACTCAAGTTGAAGCTGGAAAAAGTGGAGAAGGAGAGGAATGAGTTGAGACTCAATAGTGACCGACTGGAAAGCAAGGTTAGTGCTGAAATTCAATTCACTTCAAATTAAATTTAGATTGACTTCAAATTCAGTTCAGATTCAATTCAAATTCAATTTAAAGAAACTCAATTGTTTAAACATGTTTATCACATACCACATACCAAAATTTCAGTTAGCGAAAGTGAGGTGACGTGAAGCCAAGTATGGTGTCCCATACTCAGAATTTGTGCTCTGCATTTAACCCATTCAAGTGCACACACACTGCAGTGAGTAGTGAACACACACACACACACCGTGAACATGCAATACTAATGCCAATGGAATTTCATGATTCCAGATAAGGAATTTGTGATAACAGCAAAAATGAATGGGGTTCCAAGTAATTCATTTTATTTAAAAAGTTACATATTAATATAAATATCAACTAATTAAATCAGTTACATTAAATAAATAATTCAGGTTAACAGCAAAAATGAAAGGAGCTATACTAATTAACATAACTCTTTTTATTTAAAAAGTTACATATTAATATAAATATTAATACATAAAACAATGCCATGAAATGAATTATTCAAGAAAACATTAGTAAAGTATTATTATTATACAATAATATTTAATATTTGAATAATATAATTTATTATTTACATTAATTTATATAGTATTGACATATATTAATAATATTTAATATAATTAAATAGTATACATTTAATATATATACTTCAGATAATATATACATTTTTACACAATTTTTACACAAAGGAAAATGTACTTACTTTTTGTAAAAAAAAAAAAATCTGTATACATCTAAAAACAAATTAACTAAGAAACAAATTAATTAAAAGGTAGTATTCAAATAAACATTCAGCAATACCTAAAAAACAAAACAAAACAATGACTGGCACCATCTTCAAGTGCTTGATTATTAGATACAGTACAATACATTAATACTTATAAAAGCTGCCAAAGGTTTTCAGCTCAGAGATTTTTTTCTTCTGAATATTGTTGTTTAATTACTACAAGCAACATAATAAACAGAGATAGGTCTTAAAGAATAAAATTACACTTCAAGTATAATACAGCCGTACATTTATATGTCCAAGATAAGGCATCCATAATAACATTTAAATATAAAGTTATTACGATACATATACTAGTATTACATTAAAAATAAAAATACAAAATCACACCGTCACACACCTCACATCGTCAGCATCTCACCACGTTACAAAAAAATCCATCATCTGTGTGTGAAATATGTGTGTGATAATACAGATGTGAAGTATTCTTAAGTTTGCATAGAGCATGTGTGACACATCTAGTGGACGCACACTTGTGTGTTTCAGATCTCAGAACTGTCATCAGAGCTTGCAGATGAGCGCAACACGGGCGAATCTGCCTCGCAACTTCTGGAGTCCGAGACCTCGGAGAGACTGAGGCTAGAGAAAGACATGAAGGATCTACAGGTACCACACACACACACACTTCTGAACAGAAGCAGAGTTTGACTTGATGGTTTTCTGAGGAAATCTCCTCCTGCCTGAAATAGATATTTTCTGCCAATGCAGACACTGCAGTTCATGCAGCAGAGCGTGAGCCGTATACAAATTGTGTCGTCTCAAATTAAATATCAATGTGAAAGACGTAGCATGTGTGAGCGAGAGACTGCATGTGTTTGTCTCTGAATGCCTTGTGGGTGTGTGTTTATGTGTCTCTTAGACTCAAGTTTGCCTGTGTGAGCAGATGGTCTGAGTATTTCCCTGTAGAACATAGAGCTGATGTGTTCTGAGTCTGTGTGTGTGTGTTTGCGTGTCAGGCCAAGTTTGATGCCATGAAGAAGCAGATGGAGTCTATGGAGATGGAGGTGATGGAGGCACGACTCATACGCGCATCAGAGCTCAACGGGGAAATGGATGACGATGACACAGGTGAGTTTGTGATGTCACTTCCTGGACAGAGCGAGTTTGGAATCGAACGTATAATGGGGTCTCAGTGAAGGGATTCCCTCATGATGGCTGAGCTTTAAGCGAAAACTATCAGAGCCCTCCTGAATCATTTTGGCAGAATTGAAGGGTTATCTGGGAGGATTTCCATGAGTGTGGCGGCCCATGACTCTCTGGTGAGGAGGAGAGCTTCAGGTGTGCTGAGCATTTCAGCGTGGCGCCTCCAGACAAATGAGAAAATAATCTGTAGCATCAGAGCTGCTGCTCCTCATTAAGCTGTTTATATGGAAATGCCTGGGGGCACTGAAAACACCAAACATCCGCATTCTCTCTCTCTCTCTCTCTCTCTCTCAGTCTCCCTGTCTCTCTCACTCTTTTTCATTCCTTTATACTTGTGTTTCTGGAATTTTCGTGAAGAGGGAAAATTTGGTGTCTCATTTTTTTTAACGTATAAGAGACAAAAATCCATGTATTTTGCTTTGAGAGCTGTTAGATATTTAAACTTGATCTACCTAGCGTGAAAAGTAACTTTTAAACACATCAGATAAATTTTTTTTGGGCCCACCTCAGAGATTATTACCTTGTTGACTGTATCTAACAATTTAATTAATTTATCATCAAACTACTGCTAAATATAAAGTTATTTTGTCGCACATTTTGAATGCAACCCTGTTCATGTCAATTTTGTGAATTTTTTGTATTGCCCAATAGATAACTAGACCCTTTCTACATCATGATGTGAAGAATTATTTTATCACATTTTGTCAATTTTTACAAATATTACAGTGTTGACTGCATTTATCAAGCTCAACCATTCGATCCCTTTACCAGTTATTTTATTTTAATTAATATTTTTCTTATATTATAGTAAATACTACAAACCAACATTTAGCACCAAACTAGCAAGCACCTGATTAGTGAAATCTTAAATTGGCAACCCTGTTACCGATTCCGGCTCATTTATTTAAATAAATGAATTGGTCAGTTTGTTTACTAATAGAAAATATCAGTCACATGAATCAGGGTTTTAAAATTTATTTATTTTCAAATGGATTTCTTTGGAAAAAGGGTTGAACCGATTACAAATGTCATATTAAAAAAAAAGAAAGAAAATATAATAATCTGTCTCTGTTTAGTTTTCAGTTTACCTTGATCCTCTGAGGCTGATGATCAGTATTTTTTGAAGGTTAAGGACTTCCTTTCACTATAAACTTGATGAAAGGGAAATAATTACTTTAGGCCATATTTTACACCCTATTCCTGGAAAGTGGCCTCTGATTTTCTCAAGGTCTCTCTTTCTCCCCCCAACATACACACACTTACTCTTACTTCTTTCTCTGTGTCCCTTCTATTTCTTCTCCTATTGGTGGGCAGCGTGTTCTCTGTGAAAGCCTGACCGTGATCATACTCAGTAGTGCTCTTCTTAGAATCACTGCTGTCATGAACAGAGCTCATTTTAATGCATGTGTCAGACTGGTGACTGCTTGTTCTCACCTCTGTGTCACACAGCTTATCTCTAAGGCTTAATGCTAATCCATGAACATTTGATTTATTCCACTTTCCAGCAATTACGTTCTCTAATGGTGACGTGGATTGGCATGCCATTGCTAAAGCCACCTCTCATATCTACGTTTCAGAGCATTTCAATTTCCTGCTTCGATTTATTGTGTGTATTTGCAGTTTTTCCCAGTTTGATAGATAGCTGTCAAATTCGCTGAATGGGATTTTGTGTGAGCCATAATCATAAGGATTGTTGTGAAATTTCCTTGGCAGAGGTCCATACTTTAAACCTCGGCTCTCTTCAGGGAATGACCGTAGACAATGTGGCCCACAGTGTTTCATCTCGAAAATTATATTGCAATTTTGATGCCAAATAATGTGATGTAACTGCTTTATGATAGATATCAGACATCTCAAATTGCACCACGAACTTCAAGTGCACTGAACCTGTTGAGGACTTGGACTATGTGCAGCAGACAAAACAGAGTGCCACCACTTCACTTTGAAGCACTGACATATTTATTTAATTAAATAACAGCCTTTGCATTTGAGTAAACACACAAGGCCATTTTGCAATGAATTGTGTTTTCAGGAGGAGAATGGAGGCTCAAGTATGAGAGAGCCATCAGAGAGATCGAGTTTACCAAGAAGAGACTCCAGCAAGAGTTTGATGACAAACTGGAGGTGGAGCAGCAAAACAAGAGGCAGCTGGAGAGAAAGGTAAGGACGTCTTAGACACACAAATAACACTGTTACACACTCAAACGCTAACAGCTCTGGTCATTTTGCCAGCACCTACAAGGAATGTCTAGGAATGAATAATATTGGTTACATATCTATTATCATATATTTATTTATTTATGTTTTTTTTCTGGAAATCAGTATTGTCCTTAATTTTAATAATAGTGCGTTTCTACTGACTTTATTCCACCAAACTAACCCACGCATCATAAAGACTCAGACTTCACTCGAATTGTCATTGTGGTCCAACACAACAGCACGTACTGTCTCAAACTTGAACGTATTAGCTGAAACTCATACATCTAGACAAGACACACACTGGATGGAAATATCCACCTGTACAGACTCACTGAGAATCTGTGTGTTTAGCTGACAGACCTGCAGGCGGACAATGAAGAGGTGCAGCGCGTGTCGCAGCAGCTGAAGAAGAAATGCCAGAGACTGACAGCCGAGCTGCAGGATACCAAACTGCACCTAGAGGGGCAGCAGAGCCGCAACCACGACCTGGAGAAGAAACAGCGCAAGTGAGTCAGACCAGATAAAGATTTACTAAGGAAATGGATTATTACACCTCTTACGGAGCACTTCATGGCGCAGCAAGATATTTGGTGCTCGTATGTCTCTTTTCTGTACCCAAAGTGACATCTCATTGGCCCAAAATCCTGTTCTTTATAACTGTATGCTATAGTGCTGGGTATCAATACAGATCTGCTGTATTTCCATTCTGATTCACAGAACAGAACAGTTTTTCATACCGATTTAAACCATTAACTTCTCTTTTAATCCCTTTATTAAAAGAACACTCTGATAAGAGTGTTATTTCTTATTTGTATGTGAATCAGTTCTCATAGAATTAGAACGATTATAAAATCTTTATAGTTATAATTTTCATCCTTGTTGTGAATAAGCCTTAAGAGCAGCCCACCAGGGCCTCAGTAACAAGCATCTGAAAATTAAATCTGTAAGACTATCATTACTCAGAGCAGAAGGCTGTAAGCAGAGTGACGTGGTTAATGTGTAAAGGTGCTGCAGCTAAGCCTCTTTAGACTCTTGAGTAAACAGGCGGAGGCTGTGCCTGTCACTGCGGAGGGGATGTGAGAAAGTCCACTCTATAATGATCAGCCTGAGGCTCAGTGTGACGGCAGATTTAGCCAGTAGGAGAGATGGGGGGAGGGCAAGGAGAGCGGCCCTTCATCTCTCTGTGGGGCTCGGATTAACACGAAGAGTTGCATAAGGCTCATTTACGGGATCATAACAGGGCCTTGGAGAGAAGGGGGTGGAGAACGAGAGAGAGAAATAGGAAAAAAGGAAAAGAACGAATTGATTTGCCCCAAAGCGTCACGACTCCCCCCTCCTTGCTCATTGTTGCCCACTTACAAGTTAACCCAATCAGAACACTTTTCCCTAATGCCCCTCCTGACACACGTCACACACAATACTGTAAAGCTTAGATGAGTTTTAGATTCTCAACACTCTGCTATGCTTGGCTATTTTAGGAAAAGCAGGTATGTTATTTTTTGTTCTTGTTGTTTTGTATCATGTTATTTGTTTTTGGTAAAACTTTTTGATCACACTTTATTTTAAGGTCCAATTCTCGCATTAACTACGACTTTTGCCTCAAGAAACTCCTAATTTGCTGCTTATTAATAGTTAGTAAGGTAGTTGTTAAGTTTAGGATTAGGTATTTAGAATGTGGTCATGCAGAATATGTGCTTTATATGTACTAATAAACAGCCAATATTTTAATAATATGCATGTTAATAAGCATCTAGTTAATAGTGAGAATTGGTCCCTATACTAAAGTGTTACTAAATGTTTTTTTTTTTTGTTTTTTTGTAAGTATTTCAGATACATTAAAATTGTGCTTTGATTAGAGTGATTAGTGATTGAAGAATTAAAAATTTGCTTTAGTTATTGTATATATTATGACTAGTGGTCAACTAATATAGGTTTTTCAATGACAAATATTGATATCTAAAGAGCAGGGAAGCAGATGGTAGTCATCATGATATACACATAATACAATTTAATGACAGCAAATTGTATGAAATTGATTTTTTTTTACTGGCGGAAATAGATACAGTGGTGTGAAAAAGTTTTTGCCCCCTTCCTGTTTTTTTAATAATCACAGTTCTTTCATGATTTAAGAGGAGGGGCAATTAATTTTTCACGTAGGGCCAGGTAGGTTTGGACAGCTTTTTTCCCTTAATAAATGAAATTATCATTTAAAAACGGCATTTTGTATTTACTTGCATTATCTTTGCGTAATATTAAAATTGGTTTGATGATCTGAATCTTTTAAGTGTGACAAATATGCAAAAAATTAAAAAAACAGGAAGGGGCAAAAACCTTTTCACGGCACTGTAAACGATACTGTCGTGGACAAAAACTGTCATACTTAACAAAACGTTCTAAAATAACATTGTTTTTTTTTTTTCAATTAAATTTCATTTCAAAGTGGGTTTTTATCTCTTTGTTAAATAATATTTGCTTCATTCCCTGAAAAAAAAAGAAAGAAATGAATACAGTTAAAACAAATTATCCATTGATATTGTCTCAAAAATGTGTAATTGTCAGCTTGAATTCTAAAACTGTGTGACTTACTTTCTTCTGTGAAACGTTAAAGAAGGAATTTTGAATAATGTCTTGGTGTGTTTTGACCGTAGAGTGGAAATCAGTGGTAACCGAAACGGTTGACTTACCAATGTTTTTTCAAAAATCTTCATTTTGTTCCACAGAAGAAAGTATGTCATTCAGGTTTGAAATTACACGAGTAAGTAAAGGATGACAAGTTTCTTTTTTTGGGTGAACTGCCAATTTAACTTCCCTATGACTTTTATTTTAATTGTTTATTTTATTTATTAATTTTTAAATATTTAGGCTAGTATTATTATGAAGCGCTATCATGGTTGACGTTTAGTGCTCGTGGAATGATTTGTGATGCTCTCAGCAGATCAGGTGCTCGATGACATCTCGTTCCACCACAGGAACAGAGAGAGCAAAGCGTCTTTTTTGAGATTAAGCTTGTTGATGGTGTGTTTTTTGTGTGCATACGATGTCTGCAGGTTTGACTCGGAGCAGACTCAGTCTCAGGAGGAGGTGCAGAGAGAGAAGAGTCTGCGAGAGAAACTGAGCAGAGAGAAAGACATGCTGACCGGGGAAGTGTTCAGCCTTAGACAACAACTGGAGGTCAGCAACCTCTCTTATATCATCCTCCTTTGTTGTCTCTCACTCGTAGAACTTTCCCGGCTGTGACGTACACGTGTCTGTGCGTGCTGAGTCCAGACTGAGTTGTGCTAAATGAGTTTTTCTCTGCTCTCTCAGGATAAGGATCTGGAGATATGTGCTGTCAATCTGAAGCTCGAGCAAATGGAGGCTGAGCTTCAAGATCTGAACTCACAGGAGTCAAAGGACGAGGCGTCATTGGCCAAGGTTAAAAAGCAGCTTCGTGACCTTGAGGCAAAGGTCAAAGATCAAGAAGAAGAACTTGATGAGCAGGCTGGAACCATTCAGATGCTGGAGCAGGTAATCAAACACACACACACACACACGATCACATTTTATGAATTAACTTTATTAATTTTCACTAACTTTTGCTACAATTTTGTCTCCAAACTTTGTCTAAGTAAACCTAAGCACAAACACACCACACTCCGACCAGCCGTACAGTACACTCGTGACATCATGTCATAAGAATAAGGATATACATTGTATCGAGCTGCCTGATGTTTAATGTGTTTTTCTTAGAATGATGTACATTCTCTACGCACGCAATTTTCATCTGCCATGCGTAATATGCTAATTCATGTAAATTCAGCTGATGTGTCAGTATGAAGAAACTGTCCGTACTCACAGTATGCATACATTATAAAAATAATTACAAAGCGTTTTATTGACCTGTGCGACAGGGATATTTTGTATGCATCTTTATGCACATAGCGCCTGTTCCAGTGGATTCCAATGCATGCATGCTTGCAGAAGGTGTGGATTTGCATTCACTGAGCTATTGATGTTGTGACCTGCAGGCCAAGCTCCGTCTGGAGATGGAGATGGAGAGACTGAGACAGACACATTCGAAAGAGATTGAGAGCAAAGACGACGAGGTGGAGGAGATCAGACAGTCCTGCAGCAAGAAGGTATGTTACAGTCAACTAGCTGTTATACAACAATAACTGCTAATAATTATTACAACCTTTGGCAAGTTAGCTTCATTGTATGAAATATTCATAATTTCATACATATATATATATATATATAACGAAGACTGAAATTATGAATAGAAAAAAATATATACAAATGTACTGTATATATATATATATATATATATATATATATATATGTATATACTGTATATATGTGTGTGTGTGTGTTTGTGTGTGTGAATGTATATATTATTTATCTTTAAATTAATTAAGTCTTCATTATGCAAATGCTGAATTTTGTGGAGCTATTTGTATATGATTATTATTCATTTATTGAATAATTAATTATTCTAATTAGTATTAATATTATGTAATATATGTATTAAATAATATTAGTATTCTTTTACAGTAAATATTAGTATAAAGTGAAATATTTTACTGCAGGGCTCGCAAAATCGCTAGCCCAACGTCCCGGGGCTGTTGTGTTTTCCAGTCAGGCTACCAAAATGTATCTTGAATTAGTGATATAAAATTCCTTCCTTGATTTGCGTTGTTCACTCGCTTGTAGAGGAGAAATGGATCATAGTTGATCATTTGCACGTGTTGCCTATTTAAACATTCAAGAGTTTTAAACCATTCAAGCGCAAGAAGAGGTCAAAGAGAATTCAATTCGTTATTCACTCGCTGTTTTTTGCACTTTAAAGCGCGCACACAGAGAGCCATGTTTCAGACACCACGTGAACCCAGAATTTATTGCTCTTTTGTGTCTCCTGAAAATTCTGTCATTAATTACTCACCCTCATGTTGTTCCAAACCTGTAAGACCTTTGTTCATATTCGGAACCCAAATTAAGGTATTTTTGATGAAATCCGAGAGCTTTCTGACCCTGCATAGACAGCATTGCAACTGACATGTTCAAGGCACAGAAAGGTAGTAAGGACATCATTAAAATAGTCCATGTGACATCAGTGGTTCACCAGTAAATGCCCGAAATTTTGCATGCCCTGTACTGCACTGTAAAATAATGCGTTACTGTATTAACCAAAACCTTATTATTATTATTATTTTCTTTTAATAACAAATTTTGTCAAGATGAAGACTCAAAGGTTGCTCTGAATTTATTCTGATCACTGCAAAAATAAGTCGATATCTCAGAAAAACATCTTTTGTTATGTCAAAATTATGAGAAAATTTGGATTACAAAAAAATGTAATAATAGCCCTTTAGAGCTCCCATACACATGTTCAAGTCACCAGCTAACACCACTTAAACATGCTCAGAATACTTTACAACTGGTTTCAGATGTTCAAGAGTGTTCAATTTATAACTTTTTAATTGCTGATGTTCAGTTCTTATGCAGAGCTCGTTTCAACTCCTGTACAACATAAATAAACAAGACGTATTCGCCCATGTGTTGAATAAGAATTTTCATTCAGCATTGTTCAGCGCAGCTCTTGTTGCAGATAGCGCCTTTCATATTTGTGGAGTGTCTTTGCCGCGGAGGTGCAGATAAGCTGAACTCACTGAGTTTTGTTTTGATGTATAATTCATGGGGCTGCTATTTTATTTTCCTCACGTATAGTTCACCTTTCCCTCCTCTCCACTTAACCAATCAAGCTGCCAGTACAGTGCATCCCATAATTACCCTTCTTTCTCACAACCGAGTCCCTTGATTGACACTTGAAGGTGCTCAGAAGCATCTAAAGACACTTTTAGGGAATGTGTTTATATGTCTGGATTGACTCTTCAGGGCAAACCTTCTTCACAAAATCCTCCATGATGTTCTGTTACTATGCTTGTGTGTGAGCAGCTCAAGCAAATGGAGGTGCAGCTGGAGGAGGAGTATGAAGAGAAGCAGAAGGTCTTGCGTGAGAGGAGAGACCTGGAAGCCAAGCTGATGAGCGCTCAAGACCAGGTACTTTTCTTACTTACTATATACTATATTTACAGTACTATATCAAGGTTTGAAATATGGTTTAGAATATGGTAGTTAAGCAATATTGCATATCACTTAAGTGAATTTTCTAATTTTATTTTTTAATTTATTTTATGTATTTATTTATTTTTGACAGACTTTGTTTACAGACCTGAAATTAAATGTTTTGTAGCTTTTAGTTATGTACGTGTGTACTCCTTTTAGCCATTCAAAAGTTTGTGGTCAGTATGATTTTTTTTTTCCATTTATTCCGCAACAATGCATTACATTGATCAAAAGTGGAAGTAAAGACTTTTATGTCCTTACAAAAGAATTTTTGACAAAAACTGTATCAAAAGTTTCTTTAATATTAAGTATATTAAGCATGTAAAAATATTACGCATTTAAACAACATTTTATTCAACAAGGGTGCATTAAATTGATCAAAAGTGACAGTAAAGACATTTATAATGTTATAAAAGATTTATATTTCAGAAAAATACTTAATGATTTAAAACTTTATATTTATAAGAATAGAAAGAATCCAATTAAACATGTATATTAGATGATTAGATGATCTGTAAAGGTTCATGTGACACTGAAAACTGGAGTAATGGGTGCTGAAAATTCAGCTTTGCCCTCACAGGAATAAATTACATTTAAAAATTGTAATAATATTTTAACATTTTCCTGTTTTTACTGTATTTTTGAATAAATAAATGCAGCCCTGGTGAGCATAAGAGTCTTCTTTCAAAACCATTTTAAAAAATCTTACAAACTCCAGTTTTTTAAACAGTGCTGTATATACATTTAAAGTGTAACATCTTTCTGTAAATCACAGACCAAAAATGCTAATGACTCATTTCACACTTTTTGGGGTAAATCCAAATCATCCCTGAACTTCTGGTTTAGCACTAGTCGAGCAAATCATGTAAATAAAGGTCTTTGCTTGAGTGTGTACAAGATTTAAAGAGTATATTTATATAAAACCGGTATGTAAAATGTCTTTGGTGTTTTCAGGTGAGCCACAGAGATGTGGAGACAGAAAAGCGTCTGAGAAAAGACCTTAAGCGCACAAAGGCCTTGCTGGCTGATGCCCAGGTCATGCTGGATCACCTGAAGAACAACGCTCCCAGCAAGAGAGAGATCGCTCAGCTCAAGAACCAGGTCTGTTTCTCAGCTCTCCTGGGCTCTGTAGTTAACACATCATATATGACATCCGGTCAGAAACGTACATTTTACTTATGTGTGTGAGCTCTTCACAGCTCGAGGAGTCAGAGTTCACTTGTGCTGCTGCAGTCAAAGCCCGAAAATCAATGGAAGTGGAGATCGAGGACCTCCATGTCCAAATGGATGACATATCTAAATCCAAGCAGGCGGTAAGTCTGTCGGTCTTTGAAAAAGAACAAAACTGAATTGTTTGTTAGAGTCAGAGCAAGATCATCTCACACACACAGACAAAGTACACCACCTGTCTTCATCCACCATAGGTGGGAGCCAGGATGTCATTTCAATTACTTACCACGGGGAAATGATTTCCGCCCATAATAGCACATTTCCAATGTCGTCTCTAATTTGAACAGGATGTATCAGTGTGAAACACATTACACTTTAATAATTCTGTCATTGATTCAGTATTATTTCAGCGTGGAGAAAATTGTGTAATTGTGTCCTCACTGTAGCGTATTATGACGTGATATCAGGAGAGACGGATGCAGCCAAATTCTGCAGATGCTGTTCCCCTGATGCTGTCTCCATATTGTTTTCTTTTTCTTTTTTTTGTCTCGTCGCCGCCTGCCATACTTGCTCAGCTCTCTGGAGCAAGAGACACTCTGACAGAAGGGTGCAGTGAACATTTAATTTTCTATAAAGTCGCAGCCACGCTCAAGCATTGTTTTGGTGCAGAGTGTTTTTGTGGGTTTTGCTGAACCTGTCTCTTTTCTAAATATTGTCGTATTGATTAGCAAGGCTGTGATAAATGGTCTGGTCATGATCACTATCTGATTAGCTTCTGGTTTGTCTGTCACCCCTTCCCCCAAGGGAGCTCATGGATTTCCACTAGAGGATTTGAAGGTGAAGTATAGGTTTGATACAATACACCTTCCAGACAGAGTTTAAAGGTGTGAAATGGAACTGTACAGAAAATAGGGAGTATCGTTTATCAGTACTAGGGCTGTGCAAAAAATCGAATGCGATTTTCATGCGCATCTCGTCAGTAAAGCTGCTTCTGGTGATTAGTAGTAAATCTCCAGCACGTGCTTTCAGATGGAGCGGCATTTACTACACAGAGCCGTAGTTCACTGACAAGCTACACAAAATCACGTTCAAAATCGCAGGCGATTCATCTGAGATCGGTTCGATTTGAGGAAGGGGTAAAAATTTTAGTAGATTAAAAAAAAAAAAAAAACACTGGTTGGATTTTTATCATTATAGGGTGGTTGTGTACACACACTGCCAACACACATTTTAGTTCAAACAACTTGTAAAAGTGCATGGAGCATCCGATGACCCCTTTAAAGAAACAGTAGGAGTCTGTTTTGGATCAGAGATGGTGAAAATGGTGACATTTTGGTGCATATCAGGGAAACAAGTAAACTGCTAAAAAAAAAATAGTGTAGAATATAACCCCTTTCAATTAAATTCATTTGTATTGATTTGTGAAAGAGAGGGAATGAGTGAAAGAAAACGCAAGCTGCCTTCACGAGGATGTTTTTACAAAACATTGTATGCTCACTAATTCACAAGTAATGTGCAATGTGTCTACACTTTTTGCTTTCACTAATAGATTTGAAAGTTACTCCTCAGAGATTAGCTGGCTGTATTGTTGAGGTAATTATTATTGAATGGAATTAGACCTCTGATACTGTTTGACAGAGCAGGCATTGAAGTGTTCATCTCTAATTGGCAGAAGGTGCTGTGTTCTCAGGGATTTATACAAAGCAAGCAGCTACTGTTTAGTGACGGGGTGACAGGAAAATTATCTCTTTAAGGAATTAAAAGGAGCTGGGCTTTCAGTTTGAAAATATAAATGAGAGCTGAAGTCAGAGTGGTTAGCTGCGTGTGTTCCTGACCTGCAGAGGTTTGAGTCTGACTGTGTTAAGTCCATTGTCTATTTGCTGCTGTCTGTATCAATAAAAATAGCTATAACACGTTCTGGGACCCAATCAGTTCCTGATGCATAAATTCAAGATCTGTCCTACATATTTTTTTAAACCAATTATCCCCGGAAGTGCATTGTAATATGAAAGTAAAATGGGTTGTGAATGCCATGCCAACTAGAACATGTAATTTAACATGCCAGAATGCTGAGCATCTCAGTCAGAGTGGTTGTTTTCCATTACTCAGACATTTTTTAATTTCAATTTACAGTCATATTTGTGTTTGTCTTATGCTTTTGTTTGATTTTCATGCAGCTTGAAGAGCAGCTGAGCCGTTTGCAGAGGGAGAAGAATGACCTGCAGTCTCGCATGGAGGAGGATCAGGAGGACATGAACGAACTCATGAAGAAACACAAAGCCGCCGTTGCCCAGGTAACTCTCTCCGGCACTCATGCCTGTCAGATCGCTATACAGAGCCTCTCTTGTCATCATCGCACACAGAGTAGATGTGTATGTACATTTATGTTTTGTTTTTTTTTGTATCATGAAAGTTCAATATGAGCAAAATGTCATTTAATAAATTATACAGTATTTTTAAAATAACATTCACATTTATAACATATCAAAATGATTATATATAACTTTTTAAAATAACAGATTTATTGATATTGAATATCCATGATATATAATTATAATATAATATATAATAATATATATCATTATAATTCTGATATGTAATATATTTATTTTGAATCTGTGGATTATATATATAATTATATTTTGAGGCATGTTTCACACTGCACATGTTTCACAAAGCAGTGTGTGCTTATTGTGGAACCCATATTTAACAGGTTACAGCAAGCAAAGTGCTATTGCATAGCAAGAGCGGTGTGAAACAGGCCTTAAAAGCGTTTTTATTAACAGTTGTGTTGTCCTTTTTGATTATATATATTTTTTACCACTGCGCATATTGCATGCTACATGATTTCAGCATATTTGACATTTTCCAGTATGATTCATAGCTGTTTCTCGGCAACATGCTTCCATCATGCAAATCAAATCGACAACATCATTTAGTGTGTGCAGATGGAGCACTTTGTATTTCTCTCTGATTGGTTGCCAGTGCGAAGGCGTCACTGCAGCGATTGTCGTGTATTTGAGCGCGTGGGATAATTGTCATTAAGAGTGTTTTAAACACAGCATGCTGCTATGGCAGCGATGTGTAGAGATGAGTGATGTATCTCCACAGACCCTAAGTAAACAGATCCTCTCCAATGGAACAGCCCTATTCCCCTTGGTTTACTTCACCAGCTCTATGGTTCATTTATGGGAACACTGCACAGGTTTTGAAACAGTCTCAGACAGTCTCGTAGTTAAATCTCTCTCCACTCCATTTCATTTATGCTTCTGTTAAAATGCCATTTATTGCTGCCAAATTTATGTGAGATGTCATTACAGACCATAAGATTGCTTGTCTGTCAGTAGCTAAATGGTTTGCAATGTACTGTAAGATATATCACCAAAATAACATGATCATAGTGCATATTGCCCACTTCCTTTGTATGTTCTCTACATGCTGTTTTTTAATGCTATACTAGACAGCATGCATGAGTAAAATGAAGAAAATGAAGTCCACCTTTATAAACAATGCAAAATTCACCATAATAACTGATCTATTTCAGTCATTTGAATATTTCATACATACAGAAAATGTGCACACTTAAAGATATCATGTATATAGCATAACAAATGACTTTCAGATCTCTTCAAGTGGATAAATATTAAGGAATTGTAGGTTCAGGTTGTCCTGTGATGTGTAGAAGACTCTGATCCCTCTGTGGTGTGTTCTTGTGCAGTCCACACAGAATCTGGCCCAGATCAGTGACCTGCAGGCCCAGCTGGAGGAGGCCATGAAGGAGAAACAGGACGTCCAGGAGAAGGTGAATTCACTTTGGCATCCTTACAGAAATGCATATTCACAAAGTCAACACTGTTACTTGCATTCTCAGAGTACATCCTAAGTGGACTGAATTAGAATTCAGCTACTGTTTTGTTTTATTTCTGTCTAAGGTTAGCTAAGGTCATTCGACTCTTTAATGATAGGATTAAACTCTGCCCCTTTAACCACTGACTCTTTAATGATAGCATCAGACTCCACTTCCTCAGGTTTTGAATCTTTAATTACATGATCAGACTCCGCCCCCTCAGCATTTTACTTTTTAATGTAGAATCAGGATTTGTCCCTTTCAGCATTTGATTCTTTTTAATGATAGGATCAGACTCCACCCCTTTCAGCATTTGGCATTTTAATGATAGGATCAGACTCCAACACTCTCAACCAATTAGGTGTGTTTGGCTTGAAGCGGCGCTGCGCAGACAGATTGATATATGAAATCAAAATACAGCAAGAGCAAAAACAGCTCCATATGTGTTCGAATCATTCTCACGGTGCTTTGATGTCATACACTGATCGGTCTGTGCAGCACCGCTTCAAGTCAAACACATGTGTTGATTCTTTAATGGTAGAAGGCTCCACCCCCTCACTATTTGAATCTTTAATGATATGAACAGACTCCGCCCCCTCATAATTTGACTCTTCAATGATAGGGACAGACTCCGCCCCCTCACCATTTGACTCTTCAATGATAGGGACAGACTCCGCCCCCTCACCATTTGACTCTTCAGTGATATGGATCGACTCCGCCCCCTCACCATTTGACTCTTCAGTGATAGGGACAGTCTCCGCCCCCTCACCATTTGACTCTTCAATGATAGGGACAGACTCCGCCCCCTCACCATTTGACTCTTCAATTATAGAATCCATCTTCTCCTCTCAGCATCAGACTCTACTCTCTCCTTGCCAATTTCTTGTCCCATACTGTAGGGAACAGTTGGTTTCCCCCTCATAAAACTCAAAGTTGAGTAATTTGTAATAAAAAACTCTATCTGGCCACAAGTGTATTCAGCAAAAAAATGTAATTCTTGGCACAGAATATTTTTACTCTTTGAAATGACTTGCTATATGCAGACATGGCACAGTAATGGGGTTTGAATAACGCATTTGATACCTGTGTAATCGAGCAAGTATCAGAACCTCAATTCTGGTCTGAACTGGCTTTGACTTATCCCTCAATGTAGAGCAGCAGAGCTGGTTTAAAGGCTGATAAACCAGGTAGGCCTCTCTAAAGACACCCCGTGGTGGTGAGGGCTTTGTCTCTTTGAGTCGCTGCTCAGCAGATAATAGTCATACTCAGTATTTCCATGAAATACAGATTGCTGTCCTTTCTCAGTGTATTTGTGTGAATTCGCACTATGTATGTGTGTGTTTGGCAGCTCACAGCCCTGCAGAGTCAGCTAGAGTTCCAAGAGCAGTCCATGGTGGACAAGTCTCTGGTCAGCCGGCAGGAGGCCAAGATCCGTGAGCTGGAGACCAAGATGGAGTTTGAGAAGACACAGGTCAAACGCTTGGAGGTGAGTTGGCCCGATGCATGTGCTTATGTGGGCTGAGCAGGGGGCTGCTGGAAGTGTCAAAAGGTCAGTGCGCAGGCACTGAAGTGTCAGATAATGGAGAAATGAATCTACACACTCACCAGGCCTTCCCCATTGGCCCACTGCTTTATAGACCTTTAAACCTTGTACTAGAAGTGTCTTAAAATACAAAATGTGGATTATTTCCATCCCCCCTCTGTCTTTTTCAAATCAACAGTGTCAGTCCCCTTTTAGAGAGGAAATGTACATTTCATTTCATGTCTGATATTTTTTGTTGCTGGAGGCAGCGGGTCATCTGTTTTTGCATTGCAACTAGTGTAATTAATGTGTTTCCTCTGATGCACATTATTTCAGCGTTTTGTTTTGTTTGATTTAATGGGTTTTTTGCTCCTTAAGTGACATTTTCCAACAGCCAGTCCTCTTCATCGTTCATCTCTGTTGGGTGCTCCTGCTCACCTGCAGAATTACAATTGGCACTCTGCACAAATTACAAATGTCTACTGCGCCCACAGCGAAATCTGTCAACAGAAGCGATTTAAAAGCGCTGTTATTACTGATTTGTTGGACGTATAGCTCAGTTCAGGCTTGGGCAGTGTTATCTCTAAAGGCAGCTTGTTTAAACCATGCCCATCCGAAGCTGTAAAGAATGTCTGTTTTCCTAATCTGCAGATATTTCTGTGTTTCGATGCCAGCACAGCCCACCTTTGGTGTGAAAAATCACAGAAAAGTTGCTTTGGAAGTTATTTGGAGTTTCATACCATATGGATAGCTTGACAATCTTGCATATTTCAGTGCTAGACTTGCAGTGGGTCCAGAAACACTGAAAGCGATGGTGCACGTTATTGCTGCATATGTGTTAAATAAGTGATTGTGTCTTCTTCAGAGTCTTGTAGCGAGGCTGAAAGAGAATCTCGAGAAGTTGACTGAGGAACGAGACCAACGCAGTGCCAGCGAGAACCGGGAGAAAGAGCAGAACAAGCGTCTCCTGAGGCAGATCCGAGACATCAAGGAGGAGATGGCCGAGCTGGCCAAGAAGGAAGCGGAAGCCAGCCGCAAGAAACACGAGCTGGTGAGAAGCCTGTTCTGCTTCACTGACGTTCTCATTCTGAAGTGTCTTGAAGGCATAGTGCACCCAAAAATTAAAGTTCTGTCATCATTTACTTACCCTCATGTCATTCCAAACCGGTTTGACTTCTTCTTTCTTCTGCAGAACATAAAAAAAGATATTTTGAGGAATGTTAGGAACATTAAAGCCTGTTGAATTCCATTGTATGGTCAAAAAACACTGAGACTTTTCTCGGAGTATCTTCTTTTATATTCCATGAAGAAAGGCATACAGGTTTGGAATTACATGAGGGGAATAAATGAGTGAATTATCCCCAAGCATGTGATGAAAGCAGAAATGTTACATACACCGAATATGGACCCTCTAGTTATCAAGTTTGATTAAACCTCTTAATTCCAGACAGATCATAAAATTATAGCATACAGTGACATACTAAAAAAAATGGTGTGCAACATTTTGGTAAAAGTTTGAAGAGAGCTCTTCTTTCTTCCAACATGATATGAGGTCAATAAAGAAATTATTTACTAAGTCTGGTGGTGAGAAAGAAATGGATTGGCCTTCATGAAGTCCAGACCTGAACCCCTTTGGGATGAATAGGAACAGTGAGATATTAGTGCCTAACCTCACAGATCAACTTTTTTGCCAATGGCCACAATGGCTGGTGAATCCAGAATTTTATTTAATCAATTCAGATATAGAAAATAATGGAACAGATGCACAAATTATTACATTTTGAGAGATGTGTTCTGTTTTTTTCACTACTGAATTTATTATCTGAACTAAATCTTTAAAGAAGAGTCAGTTACTAATATATATACTAATTTTCAGGTTTTGGCCAATAACCAATAAATGGCTAATCAAAATGATAATTTCTATTACATTTTGTCTAAAAAATAAAACAATAGAAACATTGTTTCAAATAATATAAATTTAAATTTTTGTTTAATTTTTATTAGTTTGTATTTTAATATTTCTATTTAGTTTTAGTTTTATTTCAGTGTTAGTATTAGTAATTTTATTTATTAAACTTATTTTACTTCATTTAGTTTCATTTGTAATTTTTGAGCTTTGCATTTTTTATCTAATATTTATGTAATATTTATTTAATATTTTTCAGCTTTTTGGTATTTGAAATTTTAGTTAACAGTAACAACACTCATGTACAGTGAGAAAAATAATATAATATTAATTTTAAGATTCGTAAAAGATTACATTTAAAAGCGTTCTTAAATTATTACTGTTTTTCAATATTACCTATAAGTGAATGTTACATGACCGTAGCAAAGGTAATCTAAATGCAAAAACACGTGCCTCCTTAGTTAGACTGAAATGTATCCCTGTCTCTTTAGGAAATGGATATTGAGAGTTTGGAAGCAGCCAACCAGAGTCTCCAGGCAGATCTCAAGCTGGCCTTCAAGAGGATCGGCGACCTCCAGGCTGCTATTGAGGATGAGATGGAGAGTGATGACAATGAGGATCTCATCAACAGGTAACACTTGCTACATTGAGGACCCTTTATTTAATGTATACCTTAAGAGAGCTTCTCCGTGTGTTTAAGTGGGTAAAAAAAGAGATAGAAAAAGAGACAATATCTGGATGAATGCACTATTCACTGAGCTTTTGGAGATGGCAATCAGCGAGCCAGTCTCAGTCTCAGTCATCTCTTATTCACACTCTCTTAAATATTTAGGCATTGAAAACTGCCGCACATAATTTGGAGCTCCTTTTTTATGTACTTGGCCTCATCAGTCAGAGGAAGTAATCTCCGTTCAGCCTCATTCCGTGCCGCTCTGCTTCTCTCAGTGACCTGCACCTTACTGCGCAGAGCTGAGTTTATTTGCTCGTTTATGTGCGTAGAAGAATTCCAGTCATCCAAATAACAGTAAATAGTGCCCCCCTCGCACTTCGTAAGGGTTACGCAGAGCAAAAGTCAGAAAAAAGCAAAAATTCTGGGTAAACATCTTGAGCAATATGTATCGCTAAAAACCAGACATTATAAATATTCAATCACAAGCTGTGTTTTTAAGACCATGACTTATTGTTTTTATTTTTCTTGCAGCCATTGTTCTTTTCTTTTCCATTTGAAACTCACTTATTTCTGCTTCTTGTTTTTTTGTGTTTGTGTCTCATTCCCCTCCCACCTCCAGTTTACAAGACATGGTGACTAAGTATCAGAAACGAAAGAACAAGATGTGAGGAGTTAAAGTTTGAACTTATGTTAACATATTTTGATTCTCCTTTGCCCTCAAAGGAAGATGATGCAGTATACATGCAATCATTTTTGAGAAATGAAATACAGAATATGGAATCTTCAACTCGCAGAAAAAATAGAGCATCATGTTGATACTGCATCACACTTCCAGGCTTGACAACTAACATCACAAACATGGTTTTCTCCTTTTTATGCACAATGCCTCATACATAATGTATGCATACTACAAACTGCATGCTTTTTCCAAGCCAAGTATGGTTACCCTCCCCAGAGGCGATTCCCTTACCCTGAACCCCTGCTTTGTAATGTTGAACTTTTGGATACCTCATGCTTCACCAGTGGGACTGGCTTCCAGTAACGGGTAAGAACCATTTTGAGTGCAGGCCGGGTGTAGATACATGTCCGCAGGGTCCAGACCATGGTCTGTCCCCTGGCTGTCTAACTCAAGAGCCAGAAGGGTCCACATGCAGACTTGTTGGACGCTGCAGGGCCTTGTACAAACATCTGCGAGGGGTATATATATGTATATATATGTGTATGTATATATGTATATATATATGTGTATGTATATATGTATATATATATATATATGTATATATATATATATATATATATATATATA
>NW_015541012.1:703190-709969 GCF_001515605.1 Sinocyclocheilus anshuiensis | reverse complement strand
GTAGCCTATGCTGTCTATTCATCAAACAAAACTATCATGATTTCAAAAGATTTAGAATGTTGAATATTGTACCCAAGTTGTATTTTTGTAACTTTAATGACAATTTTATTGTTCTTTTTTTTTGTCATTTTTCAGCTTAATGGCCCCAGTTCCTATTCATTTTCATTGTATTGAAAAATGTAACTATTTGAATTTCACAGAAGATAGTCATGTTGGTTTGAAATGACATGAGAATAAATAATAACCATAACATTCATTCAATTTTAGGAACTATTCCGTTTTTCCCCTCAGTTATTTCATTTTTAGACCGATTCTAGACAGATGTTTGACATGTTTTAAGTTCATATACAATTGGTAAAGAAATAGTCAAGAGACAAGCCAACAAACTGTTGCAGAATATAAAAGTCCAAATTCTCCCCGTTTAAGGGTCAGGGCTGAAGAGCGAGTGGGGATAGAGAGAGAAAATGGAGTAGAGAGATAGAGACTGGGAAGGAAAATAGAGGGGTTGAGAGAATTCTGTAGGTGGTAATGATAAATGTAATAGCTTGTAACAGAGATGTACAATCAATGGAGGCACGTTGTCACAGACAATTAATGTCTCTCCTCTCTCACTGTGTTGTTTGTTTGTTCCCCTGGGCTTAGGTGCAGCTTAACTAATGGTATATGGTCAAGGACATAAATTGTGTGTGACATTTTGCATTAGCGCTTCATTACAAAGACCCTGCTGTCCCACTGTTTAGCGATGGGCCGGCTAGCAGAGCTCAAGGCTTATTCACACAACGTTCTCAACTCAGTTTACCTTCAGGGCACTAGGGCTTACACAAGAGCCAAAAGGGCTCTTGAAGAAATACACACTCTGGCACTCGTAAGTTGCCTGCCCGTATCGGCGGAGCGCTCATTTGACAACAAATTCTTTTGTCCTGAGTGTATTCGCTTGAGTGTATCAGATCTTCTCATTTAGACCCTCTCCAGCACCCTGACTGTGAGCGTACAGTTAGTGTTTAGTGACATCTGTGCTATCTCGTGGGTCCATGCATATATAATATTCTCATATGCATAATACCACAAATGGAGAGCTAAGCAGACTGGAACCCTAATGTCAGAGAAAAGCAGCTGCTGCTTCAGAGTTAACCTTCTCCCTACGCCTCCGATAATGAGCTACTGTATGTAGTATAATTTCATTGGGAGATATTTGACTCCTACGGTGCTGGAGGACAATAACAATGATTATTAACATTTTAATAGAAGCAAAATTGTGAAAAAAAAGGCCCAGTATGTAATTTGCCATCACAATATCTTCTTTAAAGGTCTCCTGTTTGTGCATATATGGAGACGTTTTAGCACTCTAGGTCCTTGAAGGGCGATTCATAGTTATTCAATACGGTGTGCTATGCGATAAGTGAAGGATAAGACTAATCTAAAGAGGCAGGGAAGCATTGACTTGCAAATCCAGCCAAACATAAATCCAATGGTTTTATCTGGTCCAGAGAAATGAGCAAACAGGACTGGGATTCACAGCGCTGCTTTCCGTGCAAGGTGTTAATGCATCTGCTCCCAGGGACATTCAGCCTGTGTTTAATCGTTCTTATTGACAGGGCAACACTTCCACACAAAACCCATTTGTATCCAGAGATGCATGGTATTGCTAGCATGGTGAGTCAAGTTAATTGCAGTCCCAAAATGGCCCGTTCCTTCATACCATCCTTTAACATGGTAGTCCAAGGCTAATTAGCCTGAAGGCCTTCTTTTTGTAAAGGAGGATCTTTCACAAGCTTTGCACTACCTGTAATTCCTAATTCAGTTTTTATTCAATGTCAATATCAAATTTATTTCTAGAGCGCGGTTTAAAACAACTTAGAGTTGACCAAAGTGCTTTACAATTATACACTTCAACTATACATCACAGTATTTTTATAATAAATTCAGCTTTTCAGCTGTTTCAGTGGCTAGTTAGCTGCCCACTGCCTAAATAGGTACACCTCAAATCAGGAGCATGTTAATGATCCCTTAAGTCTTTTTTGCAGAATGACACACCTGTCAAGATTTTGTGCAGAATGACACACCTGCACAAAAACTGCCCATACCTCCCAACGACCAGGCGCTCTGTCTGTCCCCAGCTGACGTTAGGAAGACCCTATCTAGGATTAACCCACGCAAGGCTGCGGGTCCTGACGACATACCTGGCCGTGTATTGAGAGACTGTGCTGCACAGCTGACAGATGTCCTAACAGATATCTTCAACACCTCGCTGAGCCAGGCAGTCGTCCCCACATGTCTCAAATCCACAACAATCATACCGGTACCAAAGAAATCACCTGTGTCCTGTCTAAACGACTACCGTCCCATAGCACTGACTCCAATCATGATGAAGTGCTTTGAGAAGTTAGTCATGCACAACATCAAAACCAGCCTCCCCAACACACTCGATCCGCTCCAGTTTGCATACCGTCCAAACCGCTCTACAGACGATGCAATTTCCTCCACCCTCCACCTGGCTCTTACCCACCTAGAAAATAAAGACTCCTATGTTAGAATGCTGTTCATCGACTTCAGCTCAGCATTCAACACAATAATCCCACAACAGCTCATCAATAAACTAAACCTGCTGGGCCTTAGCAATTCCCTCTGTAATTGGATCCTGGACTTTCTATCTGGAAGACCTCAGTCAGTCCGTGTCGGCCACAACACCTCGAGCACTACCACACTGAGCACAGGTGCCCCACAAGGCTGTGTGCTTTCGTTCCACTGTATGTCCCCACATGCAGCAGAATGACAATAAAGCTCAACTTGAACTTGAACTTGACTTGAAGGCTGGGACACACCAAGCCGACTTCAAAGAACTAGTGGCGACAAAAGCCGATGGTGTTGTCGCCTCACGTCGGCAGCGTCGGACCAAAAAGCTGCGCTCGAACACACCGCACAGACTACAGCGGACGGCAAACTAGCACGTGCATTCTGCGCATGCGTGAGAGGAATTAACTGTCTATATCAGCAGTTATCAATAGTATATGTTCATCATTCAAAAGGAGAAACCAAAACAAAGATATACAAGATAAACGCAGATATACGAAACATAAACAAAGCAGCACTTGCTTACCATTTTGAATATCAGTAACGTTGATAACTTTAATAATTTTAAGTGGCTCATGTTGTTATGAAAACATTCGCGCATTAGAATGATTGGGAAAGATCACGTAACATTTAAACAGCCTTCTGTCTGTACCGCCTTCATTTACGTACTTGTTTTCATCACTTTCACTTTAATTCTCGGGCACTGACTCGTTCGCTAAACTGAACATCCAAACAGAGCTCTCACTCGTGCCGACGTCCCAGACGCCGATTCAACATGTTGAATCGGGCAAACTGCCGCCGACATGAGCCCGACGAGAGCCGACGAGTGGAACACACCAAACAAACTAGCCCAGCCGTCGCTCGCCATTGGTGTGTCCCGGCCTTTAAAATGCTGCCTTCGCCGGCAGCCAGCTAGATTTTGGAGCAGAGCTATTGTCTGCTAAGCTACAGTCTGAATGGTTTTTCTCTTTTCAATGCTGTCCTTTCTTCTGGTTTGGCTTGGAGTTGTACTGACCTCACCCTTTTTGGATGCTTCACACATTAAACAAAGCCAGCAAGCTGCAGGATACTGTTGTTGGACAATGAGTCTGACTTACTAACACAGAGGCCTTTTCCAGGTTTCTAGAGATCGGGCGCATGTATCCATACTGTTGTGCCTCCACCATAAATCCCTGTGTTCCTCCTACTAACAGTATTTATGTACAGATTCTGCTTGTTCATTTTGCTGACATTCCCTCTTTTCCTCCTGCACAGCGAGGGAGCCTCTGATACCGACTCTGAGGTGGAGGACCGTGTTGACGGGGTGAAGTCATGGCTGTCCAAAAACAAGGGCTCTGCCAAGAACATGTCAGATGATGGTAGTCTGAAGAGCTCAAGGTCAGTCCTGCAACGTAATTTCCCCCGTTACCCCACAGAATGGTTTAACCCGAACTCAATGCAGCAAGCAAGAAAAAGGTGTTTGGAAAAGCTAATTAGCAAGCGCTAAGGGATTTTTCTGTTGGTATTGTCTAGCTTATTCTCCCCATTGTCAGCAGTTTGACAACAGAGGCTTGTATAAAAGGGAACGGCTTCACAGGCAGATTAATGGATATGCCCATTGGCCAGTTGGCATGCCTACCTGTGCCTTTCTGCTGAAGATGAATAGGTCTTCCCACCGGCGGACACTTTCGATTTTTCCTGTTTTTTCTTTTTACCAGAAGATTTAAGTTTGACTCTTGAGGTTCTTGCACCTTTTTAAAACCTTGAGAACTTTTGAGGCAATCATTTTGATCATTTTAATCATATCTGTGAGGTGCAGTCTTATGGGAAGTTGGCTCCAGATTACAGTCTGTAAATTTTTTTATTAACATTTGCTAGCATAAATCATCCCGTAAAGAAGTTAGAGTCTTTGTCAGTACCCGTTTTTATGCAATTACCTGTAAGATTTCTGCCTAAAAGGATCTTTATGTCCATATTTATATGTAGATAACCTGAGTTTATGGATTAACTATTGATTTTGAATCACAGAAGCTCAAGTCTTCCTTAAGTGCCTTCTATTCCATGCTGTCACATCAAACTTTCATTTATATTCTGCCCTGTCTGCTTGGATAAACCTCTACTGTTATTTCTCTCTTTGGGTGTCAGTCATCTTTTAAGTTTTTATTCATGTATTTTCTCATTCTCATATTTCCATGTCTATCCTCTCCTTCCTCTCTCTGTTTGTCTTTCTACTCTGTGCACACCCTCTCTGCCCCTCCTTCATCTAGATTTGCTGTAAATGTTGACGGAAAGGAGGGAAAAGAGTGGGAAGAGGGTAAAGAATGGAAAGACAGTGGCAAAGGTAAAGAGTTAGAATCCAGCAGGCCTGTGTCTGTCATGAGTTCCCTCAGCTACAGGAAACGCTCCAACATGAAGGACTCCATTGGAGGTAAGGGAGACGAGAGTTCACTCCTCAACACCCTCAAAGAACAATCTGATTCCCAGGACCTCTCAACCTTCCGCAAGTACAAAGTCAAGCAGGAAGCTGAGGATGACTCCTATTCTGTCAACTCCTGGAGGAAGGCAGGAGATGATCTTGATGATCGGGGTTCTGTCATCTATCAGGCCTACTCGGAAGCGGCCAGTCGGGCAAGGAAGGGTATGGACAGCCACTGGTCGGAGTTCGATAAGGAGTCCGTTGTGTCCTCTGTAGCCCCGAGCCGGGTTTCCACCCACCGTACTGCGATGGACCTAGATGACGATGCTATTTCCAGCGTGAGTCGCATGAGTTCAGTAAGCCGGCGTCGGAGCATGCCTCGTCTTGACGACCGCCAGAGTGAATACGGTTCAGCCATCAGCCCCAGCCTGAGCCACCGCAGCCCAGGCAGTGTGAGCCGCGCCGACTCCCGCATGTCGCTGTCTCGCAGCTGTCGCCTCAGTGAATTTGACATGGATGATGATGCCCAAAGCATAGCATTCAGCGAGGCTCGCTCCAGCGCTTACAGCCCTCACTCAACCTCCGGCCGAAGCTTCTCCATGCCTCCACAAGCCCGGACTACTGACTCCAGCCCGCCTGACGTCTCGGACGTCAAGCCGGTCAGTCACCGCAACTACCTGGACCCTGACCTGGAGGCCGCCATTAATGAAGTGTTAAGCTTCAAACCTATCAAGTTCAAGCGCACCAGCTTGGAAGAATCTGAAGCGGAGAAAGATAAACCGTGTGAGGAGGAGCATGACCGGAAGAGTGCCAGCAGTTCCAGGACTGGCAGAGACAGTGGCCGCTCCTCCAGCTTGCGCCGTTCTGCTTCAGCCGTGAACTTTATGCGTTCCAGCAGTAGCCTTAGCACACGCAGCAGCCGCAGCAAGAAGGGCAAGAGCAAGAAGAAGAAGAGAAGCCACAGCTCGGAATCAGACAGCTCTGATGATGACCGCAAGAAGAAGAGCTCCAAGAAGAAGAGCAAGAAGTCCAAGAAGAAGTCCAAGAAAGAGTCTTCGTCTTCTTCCTCATCCTCGGCATCTGAGTCTAGCACAGAGTCGGACTCCAGTTCAGGAGCATCCACTATTTCTTACAGAAGCTCCAGCAGTATCAAGAAAGCCCCTGGCAGGCAGGCCTCAGGCTCTGAGGGAGAGCTGGAGCCTGAAGGCCCCTCTGAAGGACCTCCTCCACTGTCCAAGAAAGAGGAGAAGAAGAGGAAGAAGAAAGTGGACAATCTTGTGATGAAGTACCTGTACAGGCCTGACAATGACTAAAGATGGCAGTAGGTGATACCTGGTGTGGAGTGAAGGAATGCAACAAGCATGGTGTTAAACTAATACTCAAGTACCTCAGTACCGTCTGATATCATTCATTGCATTTTACCATAACTTTACTCTCTACTTTGTAGCGAATCAGCTCATGGGGAAATATGAATAATTAATCATAACTAGTTATAATTAATTATAAATATTTAGATCCGCTGTAGATATTTACTTGACCTCTCAGGGTCAACTGTCTGTCAATTCTAAGAACGTTAATTTCCTGGTTAAGGGAAATAACTTTCTTACTGTACAATTCTACACAGAGCTTGTAGCATAAATCTGCATGATTAAGTGACTCCAGTTATGAGCAAACAATGAACAACGTCAAGTGTGATACAAGTAAGACTTTATTAACTACATAAACACTTAAACTAGTCTAACATACTACATAAACACTTAAACTGGTCTAACATACACATACAAATACACACACACACACACACACACACACA
>NW_015541012.1:694157-703054 GCF_001515605.1 Sinocyclocheilus anshuiensis | reverse complement strand
GTTAACTGAGGGGTGTTACAGAGTATTTGTTAAATATAGCTAACAAAATATATATTGTGTGTTTGATTGGTCCAGACGCTACAACTTACAATTTTTCTTTAGACTGTGATCATTACTCACATTTTTTTTTTCAGTAATTTTTGGAGTTCTATATCAGTAGTTCTCAACTTTTTTGACTTGAAGGCCCTCCTGTCTAAGCTGATATGTAGCTCTGGCATTTCAAAATATGTCAGTTTAATGTTATAAATCTTTTTACCATTTGAATTAAGCCTCCTGGTTGAGAACCTCTGTTCTATATCATTCACTGAAAAGACTTTGTGATGTAGTACCACAAAATAACAGTGTTGTAACTTAAGTCAGTTGGAAATTCTTTCTCTGGTCTTGGACATGCTTAAACAGAAAATCGATTAGGACTGCTTGCCAGCAATTAACCTGAAGTTTGTATCGTTATGACAAAGGGAAGATAAGACTCAGTGACACGAAAAGTTACATGCTTTCTCTACATCGGTCTGTTCGCTTTTGTATAATTAGAGGGCACAGTTCATTTATATGTTAATTCACTGATAAGATAATGAGTAGACATCAAGAATATTACAAGTTGTTTAAAATGGACCATAGATTTTTATAGCAGGAGATTTTTAATATACATCATTTTATTTGTATTCAACTCTATACTGGCTTGACTGTGGGTAGACAAACAGCGACCGGCTTGGCCGTGATGATGGCACCTACTTCAAAACTAGGGTGCATAATATATCACTACTATTTCAGTTATCAGTTGATATTAGTTATTAGTTATTATTTTGGATATTTAATTGTTCATGCTCACTTCCCTTATTGTTACTTTTAAAGGTAATCTTCAAAAACACTAATAATTTCATTAATAATAAAGTTACATATTTAATTAATTTAATAATTAAATTTACCACTGTTAAATTTAATCTTTAGCAAATCACAAAATTATTTTTGTACATTGTAATGCTGTGATGCTTGAATTCACTTGTGGCATTTACTGTAAAATTATGGATTTTAGTTTAAGTTAAATTTTTAATCTATTTAGACAAAATAGTATAGAATTTTAATATCAGGGATTTATCCGTTATCAGCCATAACACACACAAAATAATTAACTTACCATTACAATCATAAGTTTTGGTATTTTATTGGTATTTTTTTTGCTGTTTGCTTGTACAACTTCACTATCAATTATCCAATAAGGTGATGCTTCAGAGCACTAAACTTGGTGTGATTTGCATGTGATTTGTGTGGCTCATTCTGCACCTCTATTGCGTCACCAAAGATGATACTGAATTGTAGGGCCTTTTTAAATATTGTTACCCCACATTCTGAATTTTGATAACCCAACATTGCTTCAGAGATTATCCTCTTTGGTCTCTCTTTCCACATGCTGATCCTAATCAAAGCTTCTCTGTCTCTCCCCTCCAGCCCACCCTCAGGTCGCAGACGCTTCTGCCATGACAGATCTGACGAGGAAGAGGAAGAAGAAAAAGAGGAAGGGAGCGCGGGCCGAAGCACCTACCGCTCCCGCTACAAACACAGCAGCTACCTGAATGACAGCGATGGCGAGACCACCGCATAGCCGCACCCCACGGACACATTCACATGCACTCACATCCTCAGAAAGGAGGACTTTTGAGTTTATATCAGTGTCTTCCTTGAACTCGGATCCAGATGAGAGGATTTCAGCGAGAGTGGAGCATGATGGGACGCACTCTGGCAAAGATATGCCCCTCGTTTCTTTTGACTTGTTATTAGTATTATTATTTCACATGTGCTTTGTGTTTAGAGCTTTAAAGGGTTTGTACAGCATCATGAATCACAGCACTGTTGACTCTTTCCTCTTTGTGTGCTTTTACTTCTGACGTTCTTCCTCTTCCTTTCTAAATAAGCAGGGACTTTACCAAACGCTGTGCTTGCATTCTTACTCCGGTCAGATTCAGTAATGGATATTGCTTGGGGCAACACGCTACAGCCTCTTGCATGGTCAGTCCTGAGCCAAAGACACATGGCATTGTGCAAACGTGAAATCTCTGGATTTTTCTGTTGTGCTAGATTTAAAAGAAAAGAAAGCCAAGAGAAAAAGGCAAAGAAAATATTGTATTACCAAAAAAAACTTTGTTTTAGGTATGTGAGCAAATTAGTTTTTCATTCTTGACAGTCGAGGTGGGGCTGATTTAAGATCTCCACAACTGTTGTTTTCACAAACCTGCTTGTATCGTTCTCTCTCCACCTCTTCACTTTCATACAGTGAAGGATTCATGTGTTTTGCTCGAGTAAGTGAGAGGGAGCCCATTTCTCCTCTCGTTCTTCACTTTGTTTTGATGTTTTAAGTGGAGAGGAAAAAAGGCGATCAGGTCAATGATGCGAGAAGAGGGCAGCATTTTGGGAAGATCAGGTCTGGACTCTAAAAGCTTTTTTTCCCTCTGTAATATGCCCATCTTGTTCTGTTTTGACTGAATTGACTACAGTAAGTGTTTACTCATAGGAGACATTGTATGGCTCAGCGGTTTATTCCCACACTTTCTCGTTGTGATTGTTATTGTTCTCAGGCTTTTTTGTTTTGGTTAGCATAGATGTCCGGCTTTCCCAAGGGAGTGTCCATGATTTTGGCTATATGGGGCATTGTGGTTATTTATCATCCAACTCTACCGATACTGGATAAACTGCTTCAAAGTTGCTTTTTGCGCTGATGTGATGCAACCAGAAGCACGAGATGGAGACGTTTGACAGAACCGATACTGTGAAATCCCAGCTTCCCTGCTGCATGTCGTCACATTGGATTCATCAATATTTTTGGCCTTACCTAATGACTTTGAGACTCACTTGAACTCGTACGAACACACACCCCTCTGATTTCCATTGTTGCCTTGTGTTTTGTTGGCAATGAAAGGATGTCATTGCTTCTCTTTGATTTTTCGCGTGTGTATTTTACATGGTTTTATAGACCCTCTGCAAAGGTCAACCACTTTATCTTCTTTTCTATGCAGTCAATATTGATTTTAATATGAAAAATGAGCTTTTTATGATGTTTCCGGTGAATTAAAACACGTGGCTACAAGATGCATAACTTTTGCTGTCTGTACACATTAATATAAAAATATATAAATATCTGTATGATTCATTCTAGCTTTCAAAATAGCCAATGTTTATTTTCTTTATTAAATAAATGACCACTTGATAAATAATAATTTTGCATTACAGTTTAATATATTGTAAATAAATGATTGTGATTGTTTTAGACTTGTTTCAACATGCTTATTTCATAATGCATTTTTTTAATAGCAGACACAAAAGGAAAAAAAAAAATCATTTTGGCATACTCAACATGCAATTTTCTTCTCACATTTTAAAGCTGCAGTTTATTATTTCTGCACTGTTAGTGTCATCAAAGATAATTTTTTCAATAAAATGATAAGTAATAAACAATAATGAGATGGTTTATCCTTAAAGAATAAATTTATTGCAATAAATAATATAATTTTTCCAAATAGGTTTCCTAAAACCTTCCATTATTTGGAAAACAGGTCGTCCCATCTTGACTTTGTGCTATTGGTTTGAGCATAAAAATGTCTCTTCTCAAATCTATTTTAGTCCAGTTTTACTGCAAAAAAAAACAAAAAAAAAAACAGCAGCTTTAATTTTCTTATTTATCCAAAGCTTTTAGATTTTGATTGATCGTGTTAGTAGGAAGATAAAACCTGCAATATTCATCATCTCTAAGAGCAACAAATTCTGTGTATCTAACTTACATTTCTCGGAGATCAGGCGAAACATCTGAATGAAGCCTTAAATTTCAGTATTTAAATACAAAATATGCATTCAAATTACACAGAGTAGAAAAGCCCTGCCTATGGTTCACATTCAACAAGCTTTTCTTTTCCATTGGCTGTTTGCTCCATTGCACAATAGGAAGGCTTGCAGTAATCTGTATCAGCTAACAATAGGAAAGGCAGCTTAACTGGGCACAGCTTGAGCTTTCCATTGGCTCCATCAGTGCAGTCCAAGCAGAGAAGTAGGTGTGATGAGTGTGAACCAGCAGCAGTCCTCTGCAAAATCTTAAAACACATTCAAATAAATGCCGATCATAGGCTACAGTTCTCTTGCCTAAAACCTAACAATTATGATCCATATTTCAACTACCCATTCAATAAATAATTGCTATCTTGAACACACATTTGACATGCCTTATGGATTATATGCAGAAACGCCTACAGTACAAATGTATTGCTGTTTTTTAAGAGTCTGACCTTTATAGCCATTTATAAATGCTGGTTGTAAGCTTGAATTTTTTATTATGGACTGTTATTATGACAGCAGTACAAATCAATACTATATAATATGGTCTTGCATAGCGTTCAGTGCTCTTTAAAAACATTGTTAGTCTGAATTTAAAGGTGCTGCAGTCTTTTCACAGGAGCATCCTTTCATTGTGTTACACAAACACCTGCTGTGCATATAAATAGAATTTATAGATAAGATGACAATGCTTCACATCAAACCACTGTCTGTAAGACACCCGTCTTTTTAAAATCTATATTTATTTTATTTATTTATTTTTTTGTTTATTGTGGAATTTGCAAAATAATTCCTGGGTTTTAACTATTATTATTGATAATAATATTATTATATATTATATAATATTAATAGTATTGTTGTTGCTGTTGTTGCTATGTTTATTTATATTTTATATAATAAAATAGTTACAAATTATAAAATTATATAATTAATTGCATATTAAATATGAATTCATTAAAATGCTGCTATTTATATTTTATTCATAAAATAAAATGTATACAAATTCTAAAATTGTATATTAAAATAAAATTATTATTATTAAGAAAATACAATGTATATCAATTCTAAAATTATTTAATTAATAAACATTTTATAAATGGTAAAATTATTATCATTATTATCGATTTTACATATATATATATATATACAGTGGGTACGGAAAGTATTCAGACCCCCTTAAAGTAATCTGTAATCTAAAAATCTTAATGCCAAGGGTTGGCATGCAAGTAGAAATCTATATAAATCCTAATGCAGTAATTATTAAGAAATGGAAGGCATGGGATGTATTGTATAAAAGCCATGGTAACCGTATAATTAAGAACAACTTAAGCATCTTTAAAACTGGTTTTACAGTGGTATGAAGCAAGTTTAAACATGGTTCTGGTGGCAAAACTAGCAATTACACCCCAGTTTTTTGTCCTTTGTAGCTGTGTAACAAACAGCAGCTGTCAGTCTCTTCCCACTCATAAACCATGGGCGTCATGAACGTGAACACTAACTCAAAGAGCTACACTCCCTCCAGCAGTCCTGGGGCACTGCTTTATGTGTGTGTTCTAATTATGGCATGCAAGCATGTCTCTGTGACTGCAGCTCAGGAGGAGTGTGGAATGGCGTGAGGGATGATTTAGGCAGTGTGATGCACAGTTGCTGTTTCTAGGTCAAATTCTGCCTCTTTTAAGACCATAACATTTAAGAATGCCTTCATCATCATCAAACTTTTGGAGGGGTGAAACACGTTTGACTGGGTGCAATGTTTGCCAGTGACTGCATTATTCATGATCATGATCTGTCTGAGTCCTTCTTTACGGTGTCCTGCACATTATTCTTTCCATGTGTACAGAAACAAAAGTCTCAGGTTCAAAATGAACCACAAGAGGGTTTTTTTCCCTGAGGCAAGGTGTCTTTAAGGCACAGAGTGAAACTGAGTATTGTTTTTTTTATATATATAATAAGGCAGCAACAGCAATATGATGAGACACAGTGGAACAGCTGATTAAAGTTCTCTAGCCTGTTTTCAATTAAACCTTCACTAAGTCCCACCTTAAGCATTTCACTAACCAACCATTTTTACCATAGCAACTATTGCCATTTTTTCTCTTTTACAGAAATTATCCAAAAATACAGTAAAAGTCACATATAATAGTGATACAATAAGGTACCCAGATCAGATAGCGATTTTAAAACTTTAAATAAATCTTTCAAATATAATTAATTGTTACTATGAAAGTAAAAAAAAATTTGTAAAGTCCATTTTCAACCCATATTCATTTCATTCCTATGATAGGATCTGTAAAATGTATGACTTAGCAACAGTAACCATGGGGGCTGGAACTTATTGTATTAAATATATGTTTGCATTATTTCTATTTATTATGATTTTATTTTCTTCTGTCTTATTGTTATACTTTCCTTTTTTTTATTAGCATTACATCCCTTGCTCACCAATGGATCCTCTGCAGTGAATGGGTGCCGTCAGAATGAGAGTCCAAACATCTGATAAAAACTTCCCAATAATCCACAAGTAATCCACACGACTCCAGTCCATCAGTTAATGTCTTATAAAGCAACAAATCCATCAAGGCGTTTTTAACTTCAAACCATTGCTTCCAGCTAAAATACGAGTCTTCTATCCATAATATTGCTTTCTCAACTTCAAACCATTGCTTCCAGCTAAAATACGACCATAATATCCATAATATTGCTTTCTCCAGTGAAAAAGTTGTCTCATCTGAATTGTTTTTTTATTATTATTATTATTATTATTATTATTAATCAATTCAAATGTGTTCATAGGTACTTTTTTTGGCTATTACACAATGGATTAAAACATGGTTTGTCCAATCAGAATTGAGAATTGGAAGTTGGAACCATCCTTTTTTTTTCATAGCTTATTTTGAATAGGCTACAGCTTGTAGATATGTGTTTGCTTCCTCAGAGGCCTCTTCCACTCTGCCAGATACAGTTGTCTGACACTGTCTGGATTGTAATATCCTCTGATGAAAGGAGTGATGTAATATTCATGTGTGGCCATTATTCCCCTGCTGGGCTGCAGTGTGTACTGAGAGAGGTGGAGGTACAGACACAGGGTGGGTAAAGACGCAAGTGTTGTCTCTCCCCAGCGTATATCTGATGAGAAGAGGCTGTAACGCCGTTTGATGCACTCTGTGTTTCCTCCTAGCAGCTCTGGCACCAGGCTCATTACCCTACCAAATGCAGCTGGCACATTCTGTAACTTCTCTCCCAGGTCCCTGATGACAGCGTCAGACACACGCTTGCGGTCACCAGCCACTGCCGGCATCGGAAAGCAGCAAGTAGTTCATCAGTTGTAGTTCATTCAAGTGTTATCAGGCTCTCAGAGGCCAGTGTTTAAAGATTTTTAATGCAAAACCCCCAAAATTGGCATCTTCACTCCAACAGAAGTTCGCATGATTGTGTGATTTTTTAAATATTTTTTTATACAATAATCAACAAGTTAGCATTAAGCAACATACGAGTTAGGGACCACAGTTTCGTTTAAAATAATGCTATGCAGGGCAGTCGAATAAATTTCACACAAGGTCTAAAGTGCCATGTTTTTATTTTGTATGTTGGGTCATTTGCTAGACATTGAAGGGTGAGCTCAACAGTCAAACCTGTCCATCTAGTGCACATTTATGTAGAAAAATAATGAAAAAGCAGTGGAGTAAAATGGAAAACCCTGTTCTGTGTAAACTAACTTTGTCTATTTTTGCTTTGCCAATGAAAATAGTTTCAATAGTCCAGATAAAGATAATCAACTGCAGCTGGCCTGCAAGCAATACAGTAGTGTTTCATTTCTTAATGAATCAGTGTTTTGAACAAATCGGTTGTGTAAATGATTCAATGACTCACTCATAAAGACTTGTTGTGTTCCTGAATTACTGAGTGTTTTGAACGAATCAGTGGTGTAAATGACTCATTTACGCACTCAGAAAGACTTGTTGCATTCCTGAACGAATCAGTGTTTTGAAAGAACTGCTTGTGTAAAAGATTCAATGACTCAGTCCATAAAGTCACTTACAGTTCTGATCCTTGAACAAAACATTACATAGAAAATAATCAAATCAAACATGAACACCATTTACTTTTGTCATTATTTCAGCTTTGGAAATTGTTTTACTTTTTTAAATTACATGTTGTCTTATATGTATTTCATTGTAATTTATAGTGTAATTCATAATTCACTTCCAAGAATATTTTTAAAGTAAATGGCATGCATTGTCATAAATGTAATAATAATAATACAATTAATTATTAATGATTAAATCAATATTTTCTTCATCACATATGGTAACTTAGTAGACCAAATAACAGGTTTTTATTTCCACTTTATTTTTTCAGTGTAATCCACTATATTTTTAATATTTGCAGCTGAACCCCAAAGGCAAACTCCCAAAAAAAAAAAAAAAAAAAAATCTCCAAGGGACTCATATGCTGGCACTACACTGCTGTGCTCTGTCATAACCCAGGGATATTGATCTTTACTTGTGCTGTCATCATAGTCTTCTCTGATCCTCCTGCTGGAATGAATCCTGGCCCTCTTGACCCTCACAATGTCTTCCCTCAAAGGGCTCCTCTGGGGTTTATGCGGGTAGCCGGTGTGCCTCAGGATGATTACCGCAGGGATGGAGCATTTTGTTTGCCGTTGGTGTCTAAAGGAGCGAGTGTTTTTGGTAGACAGCCACTAATTAATGGGTGTCTCCTGAGGCAGGGTGTGCAGCATTAGATAAACCTTGGGGTTTGACTGGCAGGGGTCAGGAAAGCCTGACCTCCTTTTTATTACATGCTCATGTGTGGATATAAAAATCACATCATGGCTTTGAGCTCATGAGACTCGATTTCGGGCTGCACAGCAGGTGCAGGGTCATAGATTTAAAATGAATGGGGTGTTTGTGCTGTAAACACCATTTGTTCGCTATTTCAGATTACACATAAAAAACAAGGATGTAAGACAAAGTGGCATCTATACTGAAGAGCACTGACAGCACAGAGAAGCAGATAGAAAGCAGAAAAAAGTGCCGCTATTGAAAAAGTGCAGTAGGCTACTCTGGTACCATTACAGT
>NW_015541012.1:693677-694147 GCF_001515605.1 Sinocyclocheilus anshuiensis | reverse complement strand
TTTGCACTGGGATTCATTTTTTTTTTTTTTTTTAGAAGAGTAGAAGTGGTATTCTTGTTCCAATGCAATGCAATGCAATGTACTGCAAAAAAAAAAAAAAAAACCTGCAAAAGTCCCTATGCTGCTGGATCAATTAAATTTGAGTGTCAGAACTAATAGTTGTATTATTAGAAATGAATAAAACAACAACAAAAAAACATTTACATAAAAGATAATCAAATCAAACATGGCTTAAAGGGGTCATAGGATGCCCATTTTCCACAAGTTGATATGATTCTTTAGGGTTTTAATGAAAAGTCTTTAACATAGTTTGGTTAAAATTTCTCAATGGTAGTATAAAAAACACCTTTTTTTTTACCCTGTCAAAAACAGCTCTTTTCAGATCAAGCCGTTTTTGTAGCATTTTCCTTTAAATGTTAATGAGCTCTGTTGACCCCGCCCCTCTCTTCCGAGCCGCTCTCAGAGAGACT
>NW_015541012.1:679622-693584 GCF_001515605.1 Sinocyclocheilus anshuiensis | reverse complement strand
ACAACGACTTATCCAAGTGACTGCTGCAGAACGCACGCGAGAGAGAGACGAGGCAGCGCAGATCGTGCGTCTCATAAGTGAGTGGGAATTGACTGAATGTGGCACTTGCGGGAAGTAACACTGTATGCAATACCCGCAACCTCACACCAATTTTCAGGCCGTGTAGATAGGCAAGCATATATACAAATAATTTAGTAAGCAGAAATCCAAAATTCACCTTAACATATACACTGCCAACACACATTTCAGTTCAAACAACTTGTAAAAGTGCATGTAGCATCCTATGACCCCTTTAAGGAATGCCGTGTACTTTTCTCATTCATTATACTTTCCTACTTTTTTCCTTATGTATGGTAACCTAGTTAACCAACCGCAAATATTACAAAAAAATAGTGGACTACACAGCAAATAATGTAAGTGGAAATAAAAACTTGTTATTTGAAGTATACTTTTTTGGTCATGAATATGGTTAAAAAGAAAAAAAAACAGTACTTGTAAGGTTATGAAGTTTCCACATGTATCTTAAAATAGTTATTCACACTTGTTTGAAAGCAATTAGGATTTTTGTCTGTGTGAAAAAAGGAGCAAACATGGATACATCTAAAAATAAAAAATTTTCAAGAAAGAGTAAGAATGTTATTTTCTGCAGCAGGTGTGTTGAGCAATCAATCTTGAGCTGATCACCCACACTTGTCACTCGTTCCCTTTACCTTATTTATTCCCATCTGTGTCTACCCCTTGTTGTCAGTTGATCACTATCTGTGTCGCATGGATGTTTCATGTTCTGAGCTCTCATTCATGTGTTTTTACCTGCTTGTTACACTGTAGGATGAGGAGTTTGTAGCAAGAAGCTTTCACTTCCTTGGCTCAGACTTGTTATCAGTTAGTCTTCCTTCTCCTCTTGGTGGTCTCCTCAGTCTGTGTGTCCACTGAGGTGTGTACTGAGCACACGGGGCGCTACTCCTCAGAGGCGCAACTTATTCACCTCGTCACAGTTATTGTGCATGTTTGCTCCTAAAGTTTTCTTATAAACTTTATCATGTTTGTTCACTGCAATTGAGTCCTCCATTTATCTGAAGCGTGACAGTTCAATGCAAAATAAATCAATCAATAAAAACCATTCAAAAATAAATTTTGACCTAACCCCAGTTTACCTGCGCCTGTTTGCTTAAAATAATGAAACGTTGAGGATGTTCATGTAATAACAGCCTAAATGAATCAAAAACAATCAAGAGAGAAATATGACCTCTCTAAATAAAACAAACAGTTCATACAGTTTTTTTTTCCTGTTTAGATGAGGATGTGTTGTGTCATGCATCTTCAGTCGAGGTCAGCAGCGGATCACAGGCAGGCTGCTTGAGCTCTGTGCTTAAATCAAACCCGCTGTTCAATCTGACCAGACCTTTACAGAGGGTGGTGAACATCACTCGTCACCATAGAAACGCAGGCCTTTCTCCTTCTGTTGTCAGTCAATGTACGCTTTTCATCATCCTTATTCATGTCAACTCAATACACTGATACCTTCCAGAAGGCCAATCTTTTGGCATTTCCTGAGAGAGGTCAATATTTGAGAGACAGAAAGACAACATGAGAGAAACTCCATTCCAGCAGTCTGAACTTATTTCCTCAAGCTTTGAGATTGAGTTATAGTTGCCTTCATCATCCTCCTCTCTACTATGAAATCTACTACTGATGGCTGATGAAAAAACACTCGGCATCAGAATTCTGCTTTATTGCATGCACTCAGAAATTTCTGTTCATTGAAATGAATTCTATAAAAGAATGTCACATTCAGGAACAATGATAGTGTAATAGACTTAAACTGCTACATGCCAGAATCTAATACACTCTTATAGCAAGTCTTTTTTACTTTAATGCTAATAATAAAAAGGTTATTAAAAACAGTTTTTTAAATAACAGTAAATATAATTTCTGTAATATAAGTTATTCATATTGATTTATAATATTATAAATATGTACTTGAAATTTTTTTTTTTTAATTCAGCAAGGATTCATTAAATTGATCAAAAGTTGCAGTAAACACATTGTTACGATGAAATTCAATTTCAAATAAATATTCTTTTGAACTTTCTATTCATCAAAGCGTACAAAAAATCTATCATGGTTGCCACAAATATATTAGGAAAGCAGAGCTGTTTTGAACATTGATAATAATAAGAAATGTTTCTTGAACACCAAATCAGCATATTAGAATGATTTCAGATTTCAAATCATGAGACACTGAAGACTGGAGTATTGACACAGAAAATTCAGCTTTGTATCACAGGAATAAATTACATTTTAAAATATATTATATATTAAAGCTGCAGTCCGTAAGTTTTGCCTCTTTGTCGCCATCTCTGTTTGAAAACCTGCAATTGCAGCTGTGTGCGGAATTATCTTCCTTGCGTGGGTTGTGCTCTGGCACGGCTCCAGCGTGGATGAATCTAATGTTTTGAGGAGTATGTGTGGCAGTCAGTCACCGCACCGGTGTGGATATTGTACTTTGCACTCACAGATTCTAGCCTACGTCTTTGAATATATGACCCAAATAAGCATTTTCACCGGATATTGTCATCTGAACATGTAAGTAACAAGTCTGCCACATTTGTTCTAACCAACTGAGGAAAAAAGCATTACAATAAATCGCGTTACCAATGGTGATTTAATCTAACGATCGATTAGCTCATATCATTAACAACATCAGCATTGCGTGACTATGAGTAGGCTATAGTGTGTATAAGCAAGTAGATTTCAATTTCTGTACAGTAATCTCTAATTGTCATACCACTCGAATTTCATATTAAGAAATTCTTTTAACCCAAAAAGCAAATTATGCAAATTAGGCTATAAATGATCGGCCACCTGCAGGATCCTCACATGAGATAGTTTAGTAGCCGGGACAACTTCTTTATGTTTACAGACGTGATGTAATGACGCAGCGGCATGCTCGAATTTCCCGCGAAAACCTACCCGTACCATTCACATTAGAAACATTATTATAAGCTGACCGTTGTGAATCGGGCTAAAGTAAGGCGATAGTTTCTTATGTACTTATGGCGATAGGTTATGTACTTGCTCAATTATTGATTTCGGATCATTTTTAACCAAAACAAGTTATGGCCTGCAGCTTTAAATAGTTATTTTCAATTGTAAAAATATTTCATATAAATACATAAAAATCTAATAAATGTAGCTTCGGTGAGCAAAAGAGTCGTCTTTCAAAAACATTTTTTGATTCTTGCCAACCCACGCTTTTGAATGTTGCGTGACTCTAAAGACATCTCTTTATTATTAACCATTTTATTGCTTTCATATGTGTGAAGAAAATGGTTTTGTTGCGTCACCCTTGAAGCAACATCATGCAATGGAGACTTAAATTGCTTTTTTTAATATATACATTTTTTTTTATGATAAAGCCACTTCATGGTCACTTTAACAAACAGCGAGGCCAGAGTTAAGTGCGGTTAAATTCAGCTCTCTACAACAACAAAACCACAAGTGGAGGATTTTGCTGAATTATCTGTTATGAAAGGACAGAGATGAACGAGTGTACAGAAGTGTTTCTACTGTATATCAGAGCCTCACGGATTTTCTGTGGATTCTTTTGTGCACAGAGGCTTTTTGCCCTTCTTTTAGGTATCCAGCACCTGCATTGTTTCAGAGAGGACATTTCCAAGCAAGCGGCCTGATTCTCTCCCCCCCGATCATTATAAAGCTCCTCTATCATTTGCGCCGGAGAGCTATTTTGACTTTTCTAGGAAAAAAAAGCTCTCCTTTAGATTGAAGACACGGAAATGACCCTTCCACGCATAAGTGAGCCAGTAAAGAGGCCTGGAGCTGCATTTATTAAACCTCAATGCAATGAAGACTTTGCCTTCACAATCTCTCTCATGGCATCAGGTTAGCTCTCATCATAGGTGGCAAACATTAGCTCCTGCATGTTTGATGGCATTTTAATACGGCCATCGATACACTAATACTATCGATGCACGCTACCTTCTAGCCAGAAGGATGAATAGGCCCCCAGTAACCCGCTGTCACATTGTATAATTTCCTCATTCCCCCTGATGGTGCCGGTGGACGTCTAGAGTAAAAGGCTGCCTGATTAGTGATTAACATGTTTACAGGGGAAAATGGGTCCAGGCAGCAAGTCAACAAATGACGCTGACTTCTCGAAGACAAATGGCTCGACTGCTGATGTCTTTTTAACAATACGCTCTGTTTGCCGCCAGACTGCTCTCTCCAAGGCGTCGAGGAGGAGTAATGCGTAAAATCATAAAAACTGACAAGTGTGCACTTTAATTTTAATGCCGTTGGCCACAGATGAATGCGTTCACAATCAGACAATATCAGACTATACTGTTAGAAGCCCATCGCAGGAGGCTAATGGCTCCCTTGTCAGTGCAGCAGATGCTGAAACATGGTGGGCTGTACTCTGGTGATCAGCATCGGAGATTATTGATCTGTCATCATTCTCCTGAAAGGTACAGAAATCTCAGCAGGCTTTTCATATAAACGTTAATGGTGAAGACAGACATTTAAAATGGTTATTAATCACGTTATATATAATCACATTTTGTCACTTTTATGCTTAGGATGGCGTATTTTTGCATTCCAAAACAGCTTGGTGAAGTGCATTTGAAGCAGATGCAAGAGATGTCTCATGTATCATGTTTAGTTGATCCTGCTATTTTAGTAGCATTGAGATTATATACAATTTAATTGTAATTTTACAGTTGTAATTTTCTAAGTTATAGGTTTTTTATAATAGTTATAGTTTTTTATATTTTCCATTTTTATTGTAATTTTAAATGTGCAATTTTCCAAGTTATCATTTTTTTGTTTTTATTTTTTTTAGTTTTCACTGTAATTTTAAAGTTGTAATATTGTTGTCTGTTTTTGACATTTTTTTTAATTAGTTTTTCTTTTTTTTTAAAGAAATATGTCTGCAGTTTTTATACATTTTATTTCAGTATTAGTTATTTTAGTACATCAAGCTAAACTAAATGAAAACGTTCAGTAATGACATTTTTTATGGATTTAGTTTTAGTGAACTATAATAAGCCTGAGAAAAAAAAAAAAAAAAACAAGTAATAAATTACTTTTTAATTAAAATGTACATGAAAATGAATATGGCTTTAATTCCTATACAAACATCAAATCATCAATAATGGTTAGAAAAAACCCAAATGCCCCTATGTTTATCTTTTAGAAAATGCTATGCAAAGAAATTTTTTTTAAAAAGATTTAAAAACAACAATAAAAGCAGTTAGGCTCACCCAGAGTTTACATAAACCAATAAAAAATGCTGTTACCTAGAAACATAATCAGCACATATATAATCTCCATGGCTACATAAAGCCTATGGTATTTTTATCATTTCACATGTTCTTATTGTGCAGTAAGGTGGTGGAAGTCAACTTCTTAGCCTGGTAAGAAAAGGCAGCATGGAAGAACATCAGCTCAACAGCACAAGTCCACAGCAACACCAACACACTGAGAAATGGTGAGATTTAGATGAAGGATTCAGTGGGAATGAATATTTTGCTGTTGCACATCTTTAGTCTAATGTTAACTTGACACAGCCCTGAAATTATACCAAAAAAAAAAAAGGATGTACGCCCCCTTTCGTCATCAAAGAATTAGCATAGCACAGCTACCAATTAGACATTAACACTGTTATATTATATTAAATGTATGTCATTGTAAGCTCTTGGATTCAAAGTGACGATCTGGCATGAGACTGGAAACGTTGAATACGGAAAGGTGAGAGGTCGTATGAGGGAACCTGCCCCATGGCCAACTGAGAGAGCAATTTCCCTATGATAGGGCCGAACTTAAAACCGTAGCCTATGGAGAAAAAATGAGAAAAAAACTAATCACATTTGCTGAGAGGTGAATCATCGTAGGATGGAGTTTACATTCCTTCAATCCACTGGTGTAAAAGAAGCGCACCTCATTGGAATCTAAAACGGCCTTCTATAAATAGCCATTATCTGTCGTCCACTGTCTGACTCAGAAAGCCTTTGCATGAGAGAGCATGGAGAGAGAAAAAAGACCCTCAAATCATGCTGGCACCATCACACCCGCTGTCACAGGACATTTATCTTTTGGGTGGGTTTTGGCAAAATGCTAAATTAAGAAAATTTGTCTCCCTTATTGAAGAGAGTGGACTGTCAGAGGATTCATTATAGCATGGTTGTGTACATGTATGTTTTCTCAGGTGTGTTAAAGAGATCATTTAGCTTAGAATGAAAATAGTCATTATTACTCACCTACATTTAATTCCATACATATCTTTCATTATTTCATTGGAGCACAAAAGGAGAAATTTCTTTTAAAAGTTTGGGGTCAGTAAGATTTTTTTTGAAGATGTTTTTGAAAGAAGTCTCTTATGCTCAACAAGACTGCATTTATTTGATCAAAAATACAATAAAAATGGTAATATTGTGAAACGTTATGACATAGCTGCTTTCTGTTTGAATATATTTAAAAATGTAATTTATTCCTGTGATGGCAAACTGAATTTTCAGCATCATTACTCTAGTCTTCGGTGTCACATGATCCTTTGGAAATCATTCTAATATGCTGATTTGCTGCTCAAAAAAACATTTCTTCTCATTATAAACGTTGAAAACAGTTGTGCTGCTTAAAATTTTTGTGGAAACCGTAATACTTTTTTTTTTTCAAGATTCTTCAATGAATATACAGTTTAAAAAGAACTATATTTTACTATTTATTATAATTTGTAAAATTATATATGTCTTTACTGTCACTTTTGATCAATTTAATGCGTCACTGCTGAATAAACGTATTAAATCTTATTGACCCCAAAATTTTGAAAGGTAGTGTACTTGTCCATATTTTACATGCAATTACAATGAACAGAGACTTCTGCTTCGAATAGAATGTAAAAAAAACATAAAAGTATCATGAAAGTGGTCCATATGAAACATGCACTATAGGCTTCCGGTCTTTTGATGCCATATGACAGTTTTGTGAGAGAAACAGACTGAAATTTAAGTTGTTATATTCACTGAAAACCTTAATATCCGTCCAAACTCTCATTTGCAATTTCATGAGATATAGTAGTATCTGATTCATGAACAAATTGCTCTTTTAAGTGATTTTCTCTTTAATGAATAAGCTGATTGGGTTCCCAAAACTGACCTGATTCTCAAATTCAACTCATTAACATAATGGTCTAGTTAAAATGATTATCAGTCCACTGGAGGAGAAGATTATGAGTGAATAATGATTTAAATTTGGTCTGTTCCTCACACAATGCTATTGTTAGACTTCAGCAGACTCGGATGAGAAAAACTAGTCATACAGACTGCTTTTATAATACTTTTCTGTCGTTTTTGAATCACTGACAGCTTTAGTCCCCATTTATTGTATAGTAACTACATGGAAAAGAACAACCTGCACAACCTTTTGTGCTCCACGGAAAAAAAGTAAGTAATACATTTGAGTAAATGATGACGGAATTTTCATTTTCAGGTGAATTATCCCTTTAAGACACAGATGGAGCTGGGTAAGATGTTTAAAATGCACTGCATTCTTCTCCAACGCTCTCAGCTCTTGCCTTTGCAGATTGGGTGGCCATTTGAAGTCTGCAAGGCTGGGCTGTGAGTGGATACGGCTTTGACCGGCAGACGTGCGCGTGCGGAGGGTCTTCTGTTCTTCCTTAAACCCCACTGATGTGACTGGGTATCCATGGCAACCGGAGGGCCTTGAGCTCAGAGCTTGGCTTGAGACAAATTCCGGGTGGAAAGAGGGGCAACTTCCCACCAAAGCGCTACGGTCTGTGTGTTTGCCCCTGAAACGGCTCCAATTCGCACTTAGTTTTTCCCGAGCCACCAATACAACAGCTGCGCTGAGGGCAGGAGATCAGTGGGGAGGCGAAACGCTGTCATTATGGCAAACAATAAAACGAGAAGAGGCAGGGAGAGGTTAATAGTGAGCATTCCTTTGCTCCTATCAGAGTTGTAATGCATTATTAAGGCAGAAGAATATATGTCATAAATCATTAGTGCGTGATGTGCCAGAGCACTGGGATGTAAGTGAGGCAGCCACACAATGCTTCCTGTGACACCTCCAGAGCTCCTTTAACCGGGACAATGCGTTACAAGATGAATAGCTACACAGTGCTGCCACAATACCACTCAGCTGTACTGTATTTTTCTAACCCCTTCCTACCAAACGCCACTCTCTGCGCCCCATGCTGCTAACCAGCGCATCTCTGAAGTGATTACCAGTGGAATTTAATTAGCCCCATAATTAGTCTAAGGAGGAGGTGATGGCAACAGATGGAACAAATGCCAGGTGAGCCCTTTGGCCCCCTGAGAGGTGGGTTTGGGAGCACGCAGGACCTGGGGAGCCAGCAACCGCCTTTAATTAGACGATAAAAGGCACCCGCACTGGGGGTTATGCTTCCTGTCCTTCACTAGCGCCCTGTTCCATTCCCTCATTAAAAAGTTAGGATACCTCTTCAAGTCGACGTGAGCGTGTGTGGCTGTGTTTAACAGGGACGGGAGTGTACAGAGTTCATTAGTGCTCGTACTGACCTGAGAATCCAGCACCAATGATGGTGTTGCCGTAGGTTGAGTGGGAATCAAGGACGAAGTTACGGTCTGGCGTGACCTACAAACAACCAAGCAGGGGAATGTTAAACATCAAGACTGGATTGTAATTATTTCTGCAAATATTTGACCTTTTTGTATTCTGAACATGCACACGGCATGAATTATGAGAGCTGTTTGAATTGAACTTAAATATAAAATGGTGCTTAAGAGATAAGCCACTACATGCCTGAAATTGCTAATGAACAAATTGACAAGTGATTTAGGAATGACAAACATTTAATTTAATGTCTTGTTGGGGTGTATGCTACCATTCAAACGTTTGGGCTCAGTAAGATTTATTTTCTTTTTAAGACATTAATTATTTTAATCAGGAAGAATGCATTAAATTGATCAAAAGTAACAGTAAAAACATTTATAATGTTACAAAAGATTTCCCTTTAAAATACTGTAAATGCTGTTCTTTTGAACTTTCTATAAATCAAAGAATCCTAAAAAAAAAAACGAATCAGTTTCCACAAAAATATTAAGCCGCACAACTGTTTTCAACATTGATCATAATAAGAAATGTTTCTTGAGCAGCAAATCATCATATTAGTAATGATTTCTGAAAGATCGTGTGACACTGAAGACTTTAAATTTTAAAATATATTTCAATCGAAAAATGTATTTGAAATTGTAATAATATTTCACAACATTAGTGTTTTACTGTATTTTTGATCAAATAAATGTAGCCTTTGTGAGCATAAGAGACTTCTTTCAAAAACATTAAAAAGTCCTACTGACCTCAAATTTAATCATTTAGCTTCTAAAGATTTTCACTTCACCCTAAACAAATGTAATTTCTGACTACTACTAACACAGACCTATTCAACAGAAATTATTCTTTTGATTCATTTTGAGCCACCTGATATTTTTCCTTTGAAGTATGAAAATAATCAATACTGTGGTTGGCTGACACTGAAGTTGTTCTGTAGATCGTATCGTATCGAAGCAGACAGCTCTGTGCATCATGCTACTAGATAACCGTTTTATATGATTCCACTCAGTTTCTTGCTTTAATGCTGAACTTTATCTCTGCGTGCTCACCGGCGTTCTGTGGGTCTCCTGACATGGTAGTTTTTTAAAGGATTTAGGTTGTGTTGCATCATCGCTCTCCTTTTTTACGACTGATGTGACTGTACATTGCATTTGTAAGCTGTTTGTATTATTTTTTCATTGCAGCCATCTGGATGGAAACTTTGTTTGGTCATGCAGAAGTTTACAGAGCAACTGAAAACCTGCTCTGAAAGAAATTAGTTTTTTAATGTACTGATGCATTAAATGAGAGGCTAAAACCGCACCCCAACCAGATGTGATGCGACAAGTTTCCCACGACAAGCAATTTGTCTGTCCCCACTGAATGTGAAACCGCAGCGTGATGCGACACAATCACAGCCAATCAGAACATCAGGGTTCCTACTTTTTCTGACCAGTGAATTTCCATGACCTTTCCAGACATTTGTGATGACTGAATATGGATTTTTTTTAAAAATTTTTATGACATCATTGTAGAGATTTTCATTTGATTACCATTTCTACATCAGATACCAGGGTGAATCTGTCAAGAAATGATTTAAAAAAAAAATGTTTACATTTTATTACAGTAAATCATTTAATGTTTTTAAATTGAAATAAAATTTTAATGAATTAAAAACAGTACAATATATGTCCCAATAGTTTGTTTATATATATTTAAAATCCCCTGATATTTTTTTCAGACTCTGGCTTTTTTGATATTCACTGTAACATACTTCAGAGAGATGAGATTTCACTGTGAACGGGAAATAGACATCAAAATCAAGCGACCCACAAAATATCCTGTCATGGTCACATCTGGTTAGGACAAAAAGTCAGATTTACATGGAAGAAATAGCTTTAATCGCTTGTCACCGTATCAGGTGTGTCTGGTTAAGATACGCTGTAATTCTGGGTGTCTAGAACCAAAAAATCTATTTAAAACCCAAGTAGAACCAAAATAAATGGCTTGGTTTAATTCCATCAACCGTTCAATCAAATGACATGTCAGAAGTAAATATGAGCCATGCATTCAAATATCTTTCTTCTCTTCACATGAGAATGAAAGTTTGGTCCGGACACACAGTGGCAGATCAGTGATGGCACCTGAGGACGAGCAATGAAGCAACTCACCATGTACATGCAGTTCTCCACCACAGCAGGCACTGGCACCAGCCCAGAGAGACAGCGGGTGACGTAACGCACCAGAATATCGATGTCCCCTCTATCCGTCTGTTTATCTCGCTCATCCGGTTCAGTCTCACTGCCCATAACACACCTGCTCAGACACATGCACGCACACTATGATCCACAAAAACAATCTGACCTATGATACATTACGGATCTGTGATCCACGACTCGGTATGCTTGGGGGAGCAGCAGATATACATGCAGAAGCCAGGCTCCAGCGACTGGAGCAGACATAATGCATCTAACATGACACAGCCATCTGTGCTCTCCCATTCAGCCTTGCTAAGTGTGATGAGACTGAAGACTCCTGCTGGGCTCTCCTTCGTACTGAAACTGAGCCATTAGTACCAGGAGAACACAGACCAGAGGAGAGTGATGCTTCTCTGCTTTTGTAAAAGCACTGAGGTCCATAGATCCGTTCAGAGAGCTTTAGAATCACTCCTGTTTGCGCTTGCATCTGATGCACTCAAACTCTGAGTGGAGATGTGTGCAGTATTTCAACATGGGGGAATTGAGGATTAATTAACATGGAATGAAAACTATGGTGTTCAATCTCTGGTGGCTTTTTTATGAGATGTGGGCAGGCAATTGCATTAATGCAATGGTCTGTGGTACATATTGATACAGTGGTTTAGGACATGGCTATGTCTATTGTTGCCATGGAGAAGTGCTCTTTTAAATAAAAAACATTGGACAAATAGAAAAGCAGGCTAAAGTTGTGGTTGAAACTGTATATATATATATATATATTTTACCTTTTTGTCACTCTGTTTTAGTGAAATGTGGTGTGGACAGGCTCCAGGGTCATTTGATTCTATTTTATTATAGTATTTATTCATATTTTGAATTTGCTTTTATTTTTATTTTTATATTTAGATTTTTTTTGTTTACATTTTTCTAATTTTGTTAACTGCTTTTGGTATTTTTATTAGTTATTTATATTTCTATTTCCCTTTTATTTATTTTTATTTTAGTTTTCAGTAATTTTAGTACTTATCTCCAATAGTTGTCAATTTAATTGGTTGAGTTTAAGTTGTGCGTGTAATATTTACATTTTATTTTATTTTAGCTTTATTTCAATGAACAAATATATTTTTAATATTTAATATTTCGTTTTAGTAAACAATAACAATCCAGAGTGACGCAAGATAGACTTGAACCTGAGCAGCACAAAGTTTGCTAACCACTAAGCCATGGCTTCAATCAAACCTGTTCTTTAAAAAAACAGCATCCCTCCTGTCACTTACCTTCATTAGTCCTGGATACTCGTTGGACGGGAGGCCATAAATATCGTATTCCCCCTCTTTTGACTCCATCTCTATAAAACATGGGAAACGCTGGCCGACACTGTAGGTGCCTGGGATCTTCTCCTTCCAATAGCATACGTTAATCTTTACAACCTGCCCAGAAAGAAACTGAGAGCTTCAAAGTCTTTTCAGTCCAAAGATCAGGTTCTTACACATCAGCGCTAACTGCAAATGATCCAAATTAAAGATCAAAAACAGCATAGAAGCATGGGATGTTAATTCAAAATGAATATAAACATTGATATTCTTAACTCACTTCAGAGTAAATGTAATAAGCAGTAAGGAATCGCTAGCTCAGAATAGTCCAGCCTGTCTTCTCTTTCAGAGACCATAAAAATTCACCAGTGCACACAAATTCATTGCTCATATATTGTTGTGCTCACCCAAGCGCAGTTTTTCAAGCCCGTGCTATCCTGAAAAATGCAATTCCAATTCTAGGTCCAATTCGGCGTTTAACTAACACAGAATACGTTTTCCATCAGTTCTCTTGTGGCGTGTGACACATAAGGGATCTCTGTGGACTGGAGACTCTGGGAGCTGTTTATAGGATTGGGAGGAGAGTATAGGGTGGTTTCTGTGCATTCACAAATAACTCACTTTTCATTCTGCCTAGGGGTGTAATCCAGATCAATCTATATGTGGCTGTGTTTGTTTCACAAGCTACGGCTGATAGTCAATAGGCCTTATATATTCCCATGCTCCCATTTTTCAGAACCTGTTTTCCAAACCCAGACATTTCACACTGATATATTGTTCCATAATTCCTTAAAAAAAAAAGAAGGCAAGTAAATGGATGGTTTGATGGAAGAAAGCAAGCAAGAAAGAAATTATGTAGGTAAGAGAAATTAAATGAAATGATGGATGGATTGATTGATGGATGGAAGAAAGAAAAAAGGGGAGTAAATTAATTTATGAATGGATGGATGAAAAGTGAGTAAAAGAGAATGAATGAACGAATGAATGAATGGATGAAATTAAGAGGGCAAATAGGTGAAGAAAGAAATATAACAAATGGATGGAAGTAAACTTTGTCATAATTCATCAATAGTAGATCATAAGATTTGACTTTAAAAACATGTAGAGCATTATTTAATTCAATAAAAGTCTTTTGAAGTTTAATAATCACATTCCTGTTTTTTTCATCCCCAAATATATATCCTCTTGAAATGTTAATTAAGACATTTTTATAACATTTAAGATATTTATGACTATAAATGTCAAAAATCTGATTTTTTTTTTGTTTTACTTTTCTTATTCACACATGTGCTCCTGAATACATTTTAGAGTTCGCACACATCTATTTTTAGCCACATATGTGAATGAAATGTTTGCACTGTCGAGCCCTGAGAGGTGAAAGAATTCATGTGATCAGGTGAGTAACTGAGAGAAAGAAAGAATGGATAGATGGATGGATATGAATGAACAGATGAGTAAATGAAAGAACTGGATGGCTGGATGTATGCTTGACCTTGAGCAGGAGCTGCAGTCCTGTGTGTGTCAATAGAGTGTTGGCCCAGGGTCCCGCTGTGATCACCAGACGCCCCCCCTGTACACTCCAGAGCCCGTTGTTACAGTGACCACCGCACCAGGCATGATGTCAATCACTTTCTCCCCGTCCTTTATCACACCACCACTGGATTGAAACACCCTCTGAAAAACACATTAACAATAACGCGGCGGCCTAGAGTGAGCAGAGGCCGGGGGCTAGAGTGAGGAACGGCCTGCGGCTAGAGTGAGCGGAGGACGGTGGGCTTGAGAACGGCGCGGCAGGCGTATTCGACGAAGGAGCATCCGGCGGGCTTGCGCCAACCACATGTGAC
>NW_015541012.1:674905-679265 GCF_001515605.1 Sinocyclocheilus anshuiensis | reverse complement strand
GCCAGCATGGTTGTCTATCAGCGCTCCGTTTCCATCAGTGAGATTCACACTGGGAATGTGCTGGCTGAATTCTTGCTTCTCCAGAAACACTGTGGGAATCTTGTGCCTTTGCATCGTGGCCTTTAGGTGTGAGAAACCCTCTCTGTTCTCTGGACCCATAACCAACAGGCCTGTGCGCCTGCGAGGAGATAAGATGACTTAGATGTCCATGTTAAACAGCTGCATCTTGATTTAGGTGGAAGTGCTTAGAGGCATGTATAAATTGTGCACAGCGCCGTCTGCGCCTGCTTGTGATGCAGGTGTCTTAATGTAAGGAGTTATGGCACTATGGAGTAGAGGTTGGGAACACAGGCTTTAAATCAACAGTGTGTGATAGATGGTCGTGCTGTTTTCTGTGGATACTGTTTTTCAAGGCCTACTTCATCTGCCAGCCATCATGATGCAAGGGCAGCATGAGTTCACAGGTCTATATCATTCATCAAAGATTTTGATGACTGAATCCCCCACTGTGTGTGTGTGTTTGATTGGGGACACTGAAAGAAGGACTCCATGTCACATTTGTCAATGCCCTTGTGGCTAATAGCAAAGGAGCAGGTCACATCGTAGTGGGGCAAGATCCTTGCTGAGGTAAATTAGTGTTTCAGTTTCAGAGATGCACTTTGTGATTTTAATGCTGACCAAATCAAAAGATTTTAAATTACCTAATGTTTCTCAACTACCTCATGGCTCCTATGAGAAATATAATCCCGTCCCTGTTAGGAACAGCCATAATTGCAGAATCCTCATTTATTTTGCCCTTTGCTGAACACTGTGACTAAGACTAAATTTGTCATTGCACTGCCTGTCAAATATTTATTATGGATTTTGACCTTTTTGGCAGCTCTCTGGGTAAAATAACAGTTGGTGGTTCAAGCTGCCGGCATACAATCGGATGTAAAAAGAAAATTAAATCACAGTCAGAACAGCCAGTGTAAGAGTGTCAGGTATGATATTCGCCTTAATTAATTAAATCTCTTAATTATATGCATAATATTGCATTATTTAGAAGCGCCCTGGGCAAAGTGGTGTTTTGGACAATATCTACATAAATCTGTATGTAACTATTTAATTTAGTAAATAAAAAATGAATTCAAAACATAGGAAAAAATGTACTCATTCCATAAGGATGCATTAAATTGATCAAAAGTGTCAGTAAAGACATTTATGTTATACAATTTCTATTGCAAATAAATGCTGCCCTGATTGACATTATTACGCAATCAAAAGGAAAATCATTAATGCTGGTCTTAAATGATAATTGCAAGTCACTTTATTGCATTTATTTATTGTCCAAAACCCACATAGCAAATTACTTTCCATAACCACCACATCCACACAAACAACTCTCCCATCTAAATAAATACTAATCCTATCCAAATCAGTAATATTTTTAATAACTGTAACTTGTTTGGTAAGCAAGTGTTATCGGAATAGTACAAATTTCTATGTAAGAAGAACAGAACAAATCCAGCATTCTTTAAAATCTTCCACACATTTTTCACTCGCTGCCCGGCAGTCTCTGAGATGCTCAAGGGCACAGGTGGCCTCTCATCAGGACCCATCCATCAGAGAGCTGAGATGGATAGTGGCGAGAGAAAGAGGAAGGCGCCTGATTCTACATCAAGGCTGAGTGGGCTTGATCCACTTGTGATCCATTACACCTCTCAGACACTGTAAAAACAAGTGCGCCCCATGGTCTGTAGATGATGCTTAGGGACTAGAGTGAAAACGCTCCTTTAAAGTTATGGGTGAGGGCTATGACATCCTTTCTTAGATGCTTACATACACTCACCTGTACAGTTCAACACCTGCTTCTCTCTCAAGCTGAGCCCAGAGCTCATAGCTTTCCTGCATCATCTGTACATAGAAATCTTCCTCATAGGTTTTCCGTATAACCCTGGTCTGGCCATGAGAGCTCCCTCTGGAGTGGGGCAAAACAAACTGGGGAGAAAGAAGGAATTCAAAGAACACTGTAATAATCCCACTGGACTTGCATTCCCTTACAAAAAAGAAGTTTCTTGCTAAAATAAACTTGAAGTATACTACTTTTTGGTAAGGGTTGCCTCTGTTTTAATAACAAAAAAAAAAACCTACAACAATCAAGTCCATATGCTATATGCAAGACTTATTAATGTTGTCTCTTACATTTACTTTATTGCTTTAGGTGAGTATTCTGCCTTTACAAATTTACTAACATTTGTTTTATGCTGTCATTTAGAATTAAGTGAATGAATCATAACAAGACTGAGCAAATTATTTAGAAACCATGCTGCACCGACCTGCTCCAGCAGCAGAGTTTTCTGCTTGTTTTTGGCCAGCTGATAGGCAGTGCAGGACCCCTGGATCCCTGCGCCAATGACCATGCAGTCGTACATTTCAGATGACATTTCCAGCTTCAGTTCTTTCTCGTAAGATTCTTCTGACACACAAACACGAAGTTGCAGTAACCTATATTTTCGTACTAGTTCAAAGTTCTCCGGTTTCAGTTATGTAACCACGATCAGCTGAATGTACGACCCGCCTTCTGACACACAGACGTTTTAGTGAATGGGAAGTATTGTTTTTTACGAACACTTCACTTCTTGTTGATGCAGTGCACTAGACTAGACGAAATCATTTTAAACCAAAATATAATTTTACCTAATGCTTAAATTAATTTACTTTTACATATCTTGGCTGAAATGCAGGTGTTAATAAAGTGCTTTTCTTAAACCAAATCAATTCTGTATATCTGTTAATTAAAGTATCATACAATCATAACCTAAAGGGTATCTGCAGGATTTTTAACCTCAAATGTAAGACTTTTTAAGACCAGCACAAACAAAATTAATACCATATGAGCACAGTAGGGCAATGTCTATGGTAAAATTAAACTGTAAAATTACAGTAAAAAGCACGATTTACAGTTCAGATAGGTTACAGGTTTTCACAAAAACAAAAAGTTTTATAAAATGATAAACTTCGCATTTTAAACCATTTTTAAGAAAATTAATGAGTCAAAAGTATAAATTATTATAATAATTTAAACAACAGATGGGCTTATTGTAAATGCACTTTCATTCTCTGCCAGCAGGTGGCGGTTTTGGAATAGCAGAAATATAGCGGTTTCCTCTGTAACGGCTGTACACAAAGTGGCAGCACCTGATGTTGAAACAGTGCAGCGCTTGTGTTTATTTAATGAAATCATAGCTTTTTGAGGTTTAATCGTCACATTAAGCCATAATGCAGTTCTTGTCTTTCCGTGCCCAAATTTAAGACCTCTTGAAATCAAAATTAAGATTTTCTTGTACCATTTAAGACTTTTTATGGCTTTAAATTTGATACAACTTAATTTAAGATTTGTAAGACTTTTAAGGACCTGCGGAATAGTACGTTGTGGTCCTATATTGGTTCATCTCAATTTTCGATTCCGAAACTGTTCTCGGTTCAAGGAGTCGGTGTCGTTAACTCGAGATAATTCAGACCGGTTGTTTGAATCAGAAAAGAACGAATCATTCATTAATCGGGCAACATTAGTTCTAGAAAGTTCGGCAAAACGGAGAGGGCGTGTATGTTTGTTGTAACTGCACTGCAGTTTGCTTGTCTGTGTTCACTGCGAGTTTGCGTAGTGTGAGGCACGGCCATTTGAAAGTCAGCGGTTGCATCCGAAATCGAATACTCTCTAGGAACTTTTTTGAATAAGTAATTACTTCGCAACTCGGGTATGTTCTATATCATATGAGTGTGTGTAGTGGTATGAATGTAATCTACTCTTTTATAAATACTGTGAATTCAGACATACTTATTTTATCACATAGCCTACTGTTTTTTCGCCTACTAAGTAGGGAAGTCTGCGATTTTGAATGCAGCCGTTTTGAATGTGTTTGCTTTAGCTCGGAACGGGTTTCTCTCACTAGTGAAGAATCAGAAAACCTGGAGTGGAGCTACAGTGGAGTAACTGCAGAACGATTTCAACAGTCGCTCCGATCCACTTATATGGCCAGTTCCAGACTTTCAGTGTGGTGACAAGACAACACCTAATGTTATGGATTATTTGTTTGTCTAAAAGTTTTCATCTATATTAATTTATTTTATAATACATATTGAATGGTTGTATAATTGTTAGCTTTCAAGTATTGTCAAATACATGTTAGCTAATTTTGTCTAACATGCGAAATATGTTTCAAACAGGGCGGCATTAGGCTTGTTAGGGTTTACATGTCCAAGGAAAATGTAAATAGCTGTTTGTGTTTGTTTGTTGTGACAAACAACAAACGATTTCGATTTGCTAATTTTGAGCACCATAGTATGCTGGATGTTATTAGAATATCGAATATATAAT
>NW_015541012.1:663705-674895 GCF_001515605.1 Sinocyclocheilus anshuiensis | reverse complement strand
AAGAGTGTTGAGTAACAGGGCAGAAGGGACAGGTGACATGAGGTGAGTGAGATGATAGTAAATGGGTAATTCCTGTTATACAGTACATTTAGTTTGTTTTGCGTGTGTACTTGAGCAGATAAATATGAGAACAGGCTGAAACAAAGACAGAGGGCTGTGTCTGGCAGAGTTGTGACTGGTTCCTATGTGTGTAACATGGTACTGTGGAGTCAGTCACAGGCTGAGCAGATGGATCCTGTGGACGGTCAGGTCTGGAGAGGGTCAGATGGTCCTGTCATGGACAGATGTAGTCTGATCTTCCCCACAGAAATGCTGGTAGAGGGCTTTTTGTGTTTAGTATGCAAATAGGTTTGCTGAAGGTATAGCTTATTTTAATGCAATAGTTCACCCAAAAATGAATGCAGTAAATGGGTCCCCCCAGAGTGCGAGTTCAAACAGCTGACCAGTTAGCATCTTGTGAAGTGAAAAGCTGTGTGTTTGTAAGAAACAAATCCATCATCAAGACATTTTAACTTTAAATGAACTTCTGGCCAAAATACGAGTCCATAATCTATAAAGACATTAATTAATAGACTGGATTTGTGTTGATTGTTTGTGGGTTATTGTGATGTTTTTATCAGCTTTTTAGGCTCTCATTCTTTCGGCACCCATTCACTGCAGAGGATCCATCGGTGAGCAAGTGATGTAATGGTAAATTTCTCCAAATCTGTTTTGATGAAGAAATAAACTCATCTACTTTTACTACTTTATTTAATAGTCATCAGTCTGTTTGTGACATTATAGAAATTGACAAAAACAAACCATTCCAGTATGACAGGTTCTGATGGAGGTATGGCAAATGCTTTTGCCTGCTAATACAAAAATGCTTGTCTAATGCATATAATCAGATCTGATTTAATTTCCAGATATTAGAGAGATAAATAGTGTTCATATCGATATCGGAATTATATCGTATCGACCGAAATTAAGAAATATATCGTGATATAAATTTTGGCCATATCGTCCAGGCCTAATTTGAGTAGAGAAAACGATGCTGCAAAGATTTTACTGCCTGTGGGATAAAAGTGCTGTCACACCACTTCTTGCGATGTGAACTCATCAGGGAATTGCTGTATATTCTTAGCTTCGTAGAAAGGTAAAAGCAAATTCCATGCAGGGACAGGAAAACATTTGTTGACCAAAACTAAATAGTGCTATAGGCTTATTCAGCAGGTATTTGTAAATATTATGGAAATATTTTTCCTATTCATTTTTACATTAGGGATTTTTAAAAAGTCTTTGTTAAAGATATATGAGGTGAATAAACATTACAAGCTTTAATTTGAAGCAAAAAAGTATTTTAAAATCAGACAAAAAGACAAAGGTGCCTACTCAACGCGTTAATGAAGGAAAGGACTACAGTCCCATGAAGAATTGCGAATGGCATAATCAAATTAAAAAGAACGGTCGGAGAAATATAAAACTATTGATTTAAAGATGTTAGTTAAATATAAAGAAACAAGAAATACATTTTATGTTTTTATTGCAAAATATGTATCTATATTACGTAATAGGAGTGGACTGATGCTACAGAGCTCTTGGCACAATTTGCTTCTTGCAGGTCTCTGATTGCATGGTGATTACTTTGCAGAATCATGGGTAATGTAGTTTTTAACCAGGAATTATGCTATTAAACAAGATTATTTTATTTGTATACATTTAGTCATTTAGCAGATGCTTTTATCCAAAGCGACTTACAAATGAGGACAATAGAAGCAATAAAAACCAACAAAAGAGCAATAATATATAATAGGAATGCAACAAAACAGTTAGCCCACGGTTCAATACATATCTCGGTTATTTCGGTTCGGTTCGGTTCGGTTCTGATGGCTTGACACATCAGAGTGTTTTTTTGTCATTTAAAATGCGATTTTTAAAGCAAATCAACTACAAAAAATTCCTGTACACTGGATAAAGACATGGATTATTATATGTCTACTTAAAATTTATTTTGAGAGAAATATTATTTTTCCTATTTTTACTCAAAATAGGATGGATTGGCCATTATTGATAAATAAATAAACAGAAATAGACTACATTTGTATGTACAGTTGTGGTATATGGATGGAATAGAATAGAATTTACAAGGAATGGAATGAGATGTAGGGTAGTATTAAGTAAACAAAAGTGGTATTGCACATATTTTTATTGAAAAGTAGGGGAGAATATTTAACTGTTCATAAGGTAGATTGCCTCGGGGAAGAAACTTTTCTTGTGCCTGGCAGTCCTGCTGTTTGGTGCTCTGTAGCATTGGCCAGATGGTAAGAGTTCAAAAAGGAGATGGCTTGGATGTGAGGGATCCAGAGTGATTTTCTGAGCCCTTTTCCTCACTCTAGATATGTACAGTTTTTGAAGATTGGGCAGCGGAGCACCAATAATCCTTTCAGTAGTCCGAATTGTCCTCTGTTGTCTTCTGATATCTGATTTTGCAGCTGAGCCAAACCAGGCAGTTATTGAAATGCATAATGACAGACTCAGTGACGGCTGAGTAGAACTGTGTGAGCGGCTCCTGTGGCAGGTTGAATTTCCTCAGCTGGCGAAGGATTTCTCCACTGTTTTGAGAGTGTTCAGCTTCAGGTTGTTAAGACTGCACCAGACAGCCCGCTGCTCAACCTCGCTTCTATATGCAGACTCATCAATGTCCCGGATGAGGCTGATGACTGTAGTGTCATCTGCAAACTTCAGGAGCTTGACAGAGGTGTCCATAGAGGTGCAGTCGTTGGTGTACAGGGAGAATAGCAGTGGGGAGAGAACATATCCCTGGGGTGCGCCAGTGCTGATGGTGTGGCTGATCGACATGAATTTCCCCAGTCTCACTAACTGTTGCCTATCTGTCAGAAAGCTGGTGATCCACTGACCGATAGCGCTAGGAACAGAGAGCTGGGTTAGTTTGGTCTGGAGGAGTGCTGGGATGATTGTATTGAAAGCACAACTGGTTTCCTCACATACAGTAAGTCCCTGGTTTGTCTAGATGTTGTAGGATATAATGCAGTCCCATGTTGACTGCATCCTCCACAGACCTGTTTGCATGATAAGCAAACTGCAGGGGGTCCAGTAAGGGTCCAGTGATGTCCTTCAGGTAAGCTAACACCAGCCACTCAAACGACTTCATGACCAACCAGGTCAACCAGTCTGTAATCATTAAGTCCTGTGATTTGGGGTTTCTTTGTAAAGGGGATGATGGTGGAGCGTTTGAAGCAGGCAGGGACTTCGTACAGCTCCAGTGATCTGTTGAAATCTGTTGATCTGAAGATCTATGAAAAGATGGAGGCCAGCTGGTCAGTACAGGTTTTCAGACAGGCTGGTGAAACACCGTCTAGGCCTGGAGCTTTTCTTCACTTCTGTTTCCTGAAAACCTGACACACATCATCTTTTCAATGATCTGAAGTGCAGGTAGGAGGAGAGGAGGGTTGCTGGAGGTGTTAATGGTTGTGTAGAGAGATGGTCAGAGTGGGTGTGGGGTGTGAGACCGGGAGTTTCAAATCTCATTCAGGTCTTTAGCAAGTTGTTGATTCGCCTCAGTGCTGGGGGATGGCGTCTTGTAGTTTGTGATGTCTTTCAGGCCTTTCCACACTGAAGCAGTTTGCTGAAAACTGGTTTTCCAGCTTTTTAGAGTAGCTCCTCTTAGCCACTCTGATGTCCTTTGTGATCTGATCAGCCAGTTGTTGTTGAGGACGAAATGAAAGGGATTTTTTACTTCCGGAATCCGATGGTTGCACTCTATAAAGATTAGGGCATCCTTCCATCATTTTTAGGACATTGACATTGGCTAACATGTGGACCTACAGCTCTATGGCCTGAGCTTATTGTTACTGTTTGAGTGTGGAGAAATAACTCAGCCTGGGTCTGCTCGTTTTTTTATTCATAATTTTATTTATTAATGTCCATTTTTTAAACTCCCAAAGTGTTTCAAAAACCAAGAGAAAGAAGTAGCAATCTTGCCATGGAAAGGTCATGCTTTAGAATAACAACAGGCATTGGCAAGCTGCAACACACTGTAACTAACGTGCTGTGCTATTTACTTGGCATTTACTTGCACACAGACCTGTTTGCGTGATAAGCAAACTGCAGGGGGTCCAGTAAGGGTCCAGTGATGTCCTTCAGGTAAGCTAACACCAGCCACTCAAACGACTTCATGACCAACCAGGTCAACCAGTCTGTAATCATTAAGTCCTGTGATTTGGGGTTTCTTTGTAAAGGGGATGATGGTGGAGCGTTTGAAGCAGGCAGGGACTTCGTACAGCTCCAGTGATCTGTTGAAATCTGTTGATCTGAAGATCTATGAAAAGATGGAGGCCAGCTGGTCAGTACAGGTTTTCAGACAGGCTGGTGAAACACCGTCTAGGCCTGGAGCTTTTCTTCACTTCTGTTTCCTGAAAACCTGACACACATCATCTTTTCAATGATCTGAAGTGCAGGTAGGAGGAGAGGAGGGTTGCTGGAGGTGTTAATGGTTGTGTAGAGAGATGGTCAGAGTGGGTGTGGGGTGTGAGACCGGGAGTTTCAAATCTCATTCAGGTCTTTAGCAAGTTGTTGATTCGCCTCAGTGCTGGGGGATGGCGTCTTGTAGTTTGTGATGTCTTTCAGGCCTTTCCACACTGAAGCAGTTTGCTGAAAACTGGTTTTCCAGCTTTTTAGAGTAGCTCCTCTTAGCCACTCTGATGTCCTTTGTGATCTGATCAGCCAGTTGTTGTTGAGGACGAAATGAAAGGGATTTTTTACTTCCGGAATCCGATTGTTGCACTCTATAAAGATTAGGGCATCCTTCCATCATTTTTAGGACATTGACATTGGCTAACATGTGGACCTACAGCTCTATGGCCTGAGCTTATTGTTACTGTTTGAGTGTGGAGAAATAACTCAGCCTGGGTCTGCTCGTTTTTTTATTCATAATTTTATTTATTAATGTCCATTTTTTAAACTCCCAAAGTGTTTCAAAAACCAAGAGAAAGAAGTAGCAATCTTGCCATGGAAAGGTCATGCTTTAGAATAACAACAGGCATTGGCAAGCTGCAACACACTGTAACTAACGTGCTGTGCTATTTACTTGGCATTTACTTGCAGCGATTTTTTTCCACGCCATCTTTAAATATCAAGTCTCCCTTGTTAATATTCATGGTCTTCCACACCTACATTATGGGATGGTGCCCAGTCTTGTCTAATGAATAACTTGAGACCTATAAATAATGCATTAGAGTGGCAGCATTACTGTGGGTGCTTCAGGTTTTCCAGGCTTTATTTGGAGAATAAACTGAATTGAATTTGGAGTTCTTATGTGGTAGATCGTAGTCACAAGGGTAATGTTTCTTTGAGCTCTTGCTGCCATTTGTAATTGGCTTCCCTGCTGTTAACGCAGAGCTAATGACTTCATTTGACTGTGTGCTGTGTATGAATTGGTGTAGGATTAAACAATTTAATCTCTTTGTGGCCTCATTGGTGCCAATTTAAATGGCTGTGCTATTGCGAGAAAATGTTGTGCCGGTGATCACCCAGGGAGAACGGGATTACCTTAAATCTTAACCGAAGGATTCTCTCTCTCTCTTTTTGTGTGTATATATTGAGACTGATATAAACAACTAGATAAATAGAGAGGTGTGTGAATATAATGAATATTTGAAATAAAGTTAAAAAAAGTTAAATAAAAAAGTTTAAATATAATGCATTTATATTTTATGCTCTTATAATATTTGATATTTATTTAGTGTGTAGCATTTATAGTATTTATTAATATTTTGAATTAGCTTTTATTTGAAATAGGATGGCGGCGCGTTCACACGCTGCAGCTTCTCTCTCTCCCGACAGAAAGGTGTTTTCGTGTTTTTTGTCTTGTGAGTCGCAGTGTTTTTGTACGTATTCGTCGCGTCTATCTGTCTCTAAGCGCGCATACAGTCGTGAGTTTCTGCTTGATGTCGGCAGAACCACATTTTTAGAGTTAAACTCTGCGCACGCCGAAGTCTGTGTGTATGTGCTGTACATGTGGAAGAATTGACAATAAAGCAGACTTGACTTGACTTGACTTATTTTTGTTTTCAGTTTTCATTTATATTTTTGTTTAATATGTAATAATTTTATGGGCTCTTTTTCAATTTTTGATTGGTTTTGGATTTTTAATGTAACCTTTTTTTTCTATGTTTTTTTTCTTGTAGTTTTAGTACTTCATCTTCAACTTATTTCAGTTAGTTGCCAAGGCAACATTTCTGTTTTTTTTTATTTTTCATCTAATAATTATATATTATTTTAAATAAATGAACGTGTGTGTATGTATTTAGTAGATATTAATGTCTCTCCTTTTTATTTTATTTTATTAATTTTTTACTTTCTTTATTGATAAATCTAATCTACCCAACATATTCTAAATATTTCCAGCATTAAAAAAGCAGATTGCTAATCCACTGTAATTAGATATATAGATATATTGTCTCTCTCGTGTGTACAGACAACCCCCTTCTTTTCCATACATCTTCATGTATTTTTTATGTTTAGGCCTTGTGTGTAAATATGTATCCAGTCGACTCACAGTGTACTGACTGTACATTTATGGGGAATGCTGTACATTTATGAGGAATGCAGTGGAGGTAACATGATCCCACATACTGCGCTGCCAAATCCTAAAATGAAATGCTCGAGTGTCTTTAATTATTCAGTTACACACAGTCTCCCCATTGCACCGTTTAGAAGCATCTCAGGGGTGAAATCACCTACTGCTCAACTACAGCGTCAGAGGATAGCAAGACTGAGGAAAGCCCTTCTTCCTTCCACTGTTATTATTATTACTTTTATTATTACTATTATAATATTTGGTATTTATTCAGTATATAGTATTTATAGTATTTATAATTCCTTTTAATTAGCTTTTTTGTCACAGGTTGGTTGCAGGCAAGGAGTCGAGGAGCTAAATGCAATGGCCTTCATTAAACAAAACTAAAAAGTCTGGAATGCAGGAGAACAGGAAAAACACAGGAGCTACGCAAATCCAAACCCAGATAGCTTTGTCCTAGTCTCTTCAGATAATAGCGATCTGACTGACCCCAGGAGGCAGAGAGCACTCTTTGGGTACAGTCCGAAGCTCTGTCTTCTGTAGAATATGAGCACAACATCTGCTGAGCAGAGAAAGAGCGTGTCTGGTCCCTTCACCCCACGACACTCCTATCTGCTCCGCTGAGCATTGCCCTTTAACTTTTGATGTGAGGTTTATGTGTCTTGGTGCATTGCCGACTGCAGTGTAAGAAGCTTAGGGTCATTATCTACTCACAGATGCATTGCTTGAATAAATAGGGACTCAGAGGAAAAGCGAAATATAGTCTTCTGACAGTGCAGTAGTGTAGGCTGGAGTCTGATGACTTAAGAAATACAATCATCTAGTGCAGTTTATGTACTCTCTTCCACGCTCTTATTGCAGCCCCAGGGATTTTTGCCTGAATTCTTTACGCTCAAATATTCATACATTGAACTTCTAAAAAAAATCTGCCTGATGTTGTTTTAGACAGGTTCAAAGTGGCAGAGATCTTTTTGTGGAGCTTTTGAGTTCTAAAACAGATAAAGGGTTTTTTTCTGAAGTCTGTTTCTGCTTGGCAAAGCAAGTTTAGAAATTCATATATATTGAAGTATAGGACCTCTGTAAGACACATACGTTAGTACTCTAAAGTTGCAGGTTCAGTGATTTTTCCTTTTTTTCTTTTCTTTTTTTCTCCATTTAATTTCCTACTCGCAGTGTTTTTTGGTCTTTTTTTTAAGGCGGTCAGAAAACACAGAAATGCCACTTGCGACATTTTTTCTTTAGGACAGATGTCACCATGGTGCAAGGCTTTCATTTCCCCTCAAGCTAGATGCTTTATGCTTGCTCCTGCATTTATGTGTGAGACGGAGCATGCAGGTGGATGGCTTGATAGATCCCTGCCCAGTGGGACTGAATGGCCGCTGGGTCTGTGAGTACTTTTTATCCTGAACCAAGGCTCCATTCCACAGAGTGCCTGCTGTGGTGACTGGTCAAGGCTCAGTCTGTACTGACATAGCCACTCTGCGACAGAGCATTATAGGAAGTGCCAGAGAGCATAGAGTGCTAGTTAAGGACGATGTGGTTTGGATATGCTGCTGAAAATTTAGGACATATAAGTGAGGCCTTGAAACCTTTAATAATTTTATCATCCTGTAGTGTACACTACAAAAGGGGTTAGAAATAATTTTTAATGTTTTTGAAAAGTCTTTTACTGCTCAAGAAACAGTTGTAATTATTATTAATGTTGAAAACTAATATTTTTGTGGATTTTGTCTTACTACTGTATACTGTAATAAATAAATATATATTAATTTAAAAAAAATCTTACTGACCCCCCCCCCCAATATTTGAACAATACTATATGTGAAATTTGTGTTTCATAGCAATAATTTTGTGCATATGTCAAATGTATTTGTGATATATATGGTACAGTGCCTTTTATAATTGTTTTAATTAAAAAAAAACTTCTTAATATTTTTAAGTCTTTTGTAAAATTATAACAAAATTATACATTTAATTAACCAGAACACACATTATAGAAATTATTATTTCAATATGTTTTGGATGTGAGTCATTCTGTCAGCCTTGGGAACCACAAGACAGTAAATGCAGTTTATGGCTTGTGTTTCATAAACAATGAGAGAGGCCATTTTCTCATGGCGTAAAGAAAGATCAAATATTAAAAAAGAATCGCACTGTCTATTGTAATGCACAAAACAGGGTCTTGAATTGCAAGGTTGTTGTTTGTATTTGGTTTTGTGGCTTTGCCAGATGGCTTCTGCGGGAAGAATTACCTCATCATGAATAAGCTTGTGATCGGCTCAGTTTGTGGTATGGGCACCATGAAGAGAAATCTCTGCTTTTTGCATGAAATAAACTGAGAGTTTGAAGATGCACATTTTAAATAATTGAAATAGCTCTCAGTCGACTTTCGACAGAAAGTTCTGATGGTCAGGCTTGATGAGAGATGATTGCTCGGTGAACACGGGCGTCTAACCGTGCTGGGATTGTATAGAACCGTGGTGCATTGACAGTTCAAGATCCTGTTCTCAGTTATTTCGGGGAGATCAGAAACACAGATTTCATTACGGTTGAAGTAGAAAGTATATTATTGCCTTTCTCAGCCTGGCTGATAAAAGGATGATGGAGGTTTTGTTTTTGCAGCATGTCGAGAAAAGCTTTGTTGAACAGGAACAAAACTTGATACGCTATCTGTGCCAGAGGACTGTGACAGAATAGCTCTTGAGTTGTTCTCCAAGTAATTTGATTTGCATCTTTTGTATTTTTTTTTAATCTGTGATTTTTAGACATTTACAGTTCAGAAAAAAAGCGAATTGTCAAGCTTCTCTCATTCCTTTCGTGTTTGCTTGTCTCCTTTGCAAACAGTAGGAGGTGTTTAGGCTGTTTTCAGACCTTGCCCCTGAATGACAGGGTGATTGGCAGGCGATGAGCAGGCAGGAAATGAGGCCCACATCCTATCTGGGTTGGCTCAGCGGCGTAGAAAAAACTTGTTTAAACCCTGAACTCTCCAATTTGGTTAGCTGTAATCTCGAAAAGCAAGCTAATTCTTTTTGAAAGGAAGATATATTGTTTTGTACTATGAAACAAGTGACCCAGCTATTAAAACTAAATCACACACACACAAGTTACTGTACCATCTTTGAAGCAGACATACTTTTTAGAAAAACAAGTCTGAGCATAATTCCTCTGAAGTAGCGTGACTGAGGTCCTGAAATACGGACAACATCTTGGACTGTTTCTTACCATTAGCCTCTTGCAAACAGCAGACGAAGACAATTGCTTCTAAGCAGAGAGAGCTCACATCTCACATTTGTGCTAAATAAGTCACAGGCTGCCCACATTAGTTTGCGCATTTGATGAGTAACTTTCCATTCTGATAAAGCTCACAGATTCTAGGATGAACATAAAACCCCATTCAACAGTTACGACTAACTATAAACCTCCAAGCTGCTTTGATGCTCTCCTGAAGCAATCCAGAGCCCTTAAAGCCTGACCTTTTTCTTGTCTTCTAACTTTGTGCGACGGCACGGAATTGCTTCCCTTCGATGACCTTAATATTTAATTTGCATGCATTATTGTCCAAAGTGGAGATTAGTGTGTGTGTGTTTGATTGTGTGGGTGGGGGAGTTAATTTAGAAAAATGCAAAATGTTGTTGTTCTTGATTTATAGCAGGAGGTGAAATATTAATTAATACGCCTAGCTTTTAAATAGCTTTCATTATATGGACATAACTTTGATTCTTATACATTTATACAGCAAGTGGGTTTAATTTTTCATCACATGCTTCAAGAACTTACCATATCAAATCATATAAATGAAATACTACAATTATAAATCTTTTATATGCATAGAAAGGTAATTAGATAATTTTATGTGTGCCATGGTTTTATTTGTGTCATGTTATTATGTCTTTTTAATATTTTTCATTAATATGAATAGCTGTGCAACAGTTCTGTACAGTTTCTCTGAATCCAAATTGTTACAGAGTGACAGAGACGTGAGGCGTGCAGATCCATTTGCAAAGCTTTATTAGAAGACATGGTCAGAAACAGGCAGGGTCGAACACCAGCAAACAGATATGGCACAGGCAAGACACAAGAGTAACCCGTTAAACAGGCGTGGGTCGATCGATGGCGAATGTAATCCAATGGGCTTGACAAGAGGGGTAATCCGAGGAACACGAGCAATAGTCCAGGCAAGGTGCAAACATAATCCAAAAGACAAGACTAAAGGGTAATCCAAAATACTCAGGCAAGAATGCAAACACGGGAAAGCAGGCAAGGCAAGACTATGACAATGACTAGACTATGAAAACTAGAGCAGGCTCCCTAAAGTAGCTATCAGCTAGGGTAACGATATGCGCTTATAATACTGGCAGTTTGAGAAGGATCTGAGTGGGTGTAATATAGTGTGTGTGTGATTGGTTACAGCTGTGTGCAATCAGTGCAATGGATGATGGGAAATGTAGTCCGGGAAGACATGCAACAGTTTGTGTAATGTGAGAGTCAATGTAACGGAAGGGTGACCTCTGGTGGCAATCGGATGGAAGTCCATGGACAGGATTCGTGACACAAATAAGCCTATTGCCCTACTGTGTAGTAGGCAAAAAACAGTATTTGAAAAGAGAAGTATG
>NW_015541012.1:663141-663513 GCF_001515605.1 Sinocyclocheilus anshuiensis | reverse complement strand
TGGGACTGATTTATATAGTGTGTGTTATTGGTAGCAGCTGTGTGTGATTGGTTTCAGGTGAGCTTGTGATTAGTACAATGGAGCATGGGAAATGTAGTCCGGGATGACATGCAACAGTTTGTGTAATGTGAGAGTCAATGTAACGGAAGGGTGACCTCTGGTGGCAATCGGATGGAAGTCCATGGACAGGATTCGTGACACAAATAAGCCTATTGCCCTACTGTGTAGTAGGCAAAAAACAGTATTTGAAAAGAGAAGTATGTCCGAATCCCACCCCCCCACACTTTTTAAATAAAATAGTATGTGAAGAGTAATATGTCTGCATTCATTTATAAAACAGTACACGAATAGTAGTATATCCGAATTTCCAGC
>NW_015541012.1:630873-650433 GCF_001515605.1 Sinocyclocheilus anshuiensis | reverse complement strand
ATGAAGACTGAAGACAGTAGTTAGTCCGAATTCACAATTTATAAAATAATGTGTGAATGTAGTACGGACGTCTAAATTTATTCTTTTTTATGAAGACAGTAGTTAGTCCGAATTCACAATTTATAAAATAATGTGTGAATGTAGTACGGATGTAGTACGTCTAAATTTCACTCACACTACACACTTTCATACAGAACATACTTTTTAAACGATTGTGAATTAAGTTCTTATTCAAATGTAGTATACCTACTAAGGGTGTGTATACATTTGCAGGTTTGGTGTTAGTAAAACAAAGTCTAGTGCAATTGCTTTGTTAGTACGGTTCATTTGAATAAGTGTGAACGCTGCCATCCGAACCTAGGAACAAACCAAACAAGCTATCTAAACAAACCATAAACAGCATGTGATGTTGTTACAAGATGCAACTGTGAAGAGGACAGAATGCTCAAGCATACCTGGTTCTTCTTGTCAGGAGCTTTGTTGCCCATTACATTTTGGTACAGGCGTCGGAAACCACCGTCTCCTTACAGCAGATCTATGTGCAACGGAAGAATTCCTGTATCTGTTTTGACTCCAGTCATTTACATATTTGATAAGTTCTTTGTGAGATATAAGCGGGTAAAAATAATGCATTTACACACATACAATGAGCACATTTAGCCCAGCACACAGCATTGTTTAGATGTTTGGTAAGTTAGCAAGATATGTCTTAAAAGCTGTCCAATCAGGTTATGACCATGTCCTTTATGCCTTTTGCTTTGTATCTGAAAATGTCAGCATGAACACAAAGCCAACCAGGACTAAATGTTTAATTTTCTTTTCTGGTCCAGACCAAAAGAACCAAGGGAACTGAACTACATTAGTGTAAACACACCCTAAGAGAGTATGTGAGTTCGGAGGCAGCTGGATTTAACTGATTGTTGAAGACTGTTCACCCCAAAATGGAAATTCTTTCATGCCATTCCAAACCTGCATGACTTTTTGTGTGTCTGTAAAGCAAGAGAATAAATTTTGAAGCATTTTGTGCATGAAATTAAAGTCAGTGCGTCTTTTGTTGTTTTGGACCCTGTTGAGTTTCATTTTATGGACAAAAAACAGTTGAAGCATTTTTAAAATACCTTCCATTGCACAGAAGAAAAACATCATACAGGTTTGGAACGAAATAAGGGTGATTAAATGATGCCAGAATTGAAATTCTTGGTTGAAATATCCATTTAAGCACTGACACACAGAGAGGATTTAACCTCAGGATACTGGCTTGTAGGCACAGGCAACATTAATGCTTTAGTGAACCCCGGCCCAGTCTAGCTTCAGGGGAATAACCCTGTTCTCGTGAAACAAATGCATTCAAAAAGGTAGAATACTATGTAGCTGTTTAAGACTGCACAGCTTCAATCAAGAAATCAATCATTTTCTGCTTGTTAAGTTTGTCTAACCAGGTTGTAAATTCAGCATTTTTACTTTTGCAGTGTGCAATTATAATTACCAGTTACAGTCTCACCACTGAGCTTGGAATAGTAATTATTACACAGAGAGGCAGAGAACATTTCCACATAAACATGAGCAGGCTCCGAGGGAAATATGGTGAAATGAAAAGGTGATGATGGCTTCCTATAATTGCAATAATGGCCAGCAGATGAGGACTGCATTAACATTTGGTGGTTAACGTTCATAACTCTTCAGCTCTGCAGCATCACTTAACATTTCTATATTATTGCCACAAAGTCCTCTGTCTCACCTCATATATATTTCATGAGTGTTGCTCTTTTCCTTACTATTTAGTTCTTTGTGGAGCGCAAGTACTGGGAACTGATGAGCAGGTCATTGTATGGGTAATTTTTAGGAGAGAGTTTTGAGATTTTAATTTTTCCCTTTTCCTCTCTAGATTCTTTTAAATTATCGCTATAAACTGAGGCGGTTTGCTTATAATTAGATGTTTTTATTCACCAGAATTACCCCATTCCAGTGGGAAAGAATGCAGCAAAACAAAAAAACTAATCTTAGCAGTGGTTCTGTTGCAAATAGCTGTGATATTGCTATAATTGCAAAGTTATTGTTTAGAGACAGGTCTAACAAGCTGTGTAACTATCAGGTAAATGCTAAAATGTTTTTCTTACACTTTTATTGCATGTCATTTTAAAAAGTTTCCCAAAATATTTTCAAGGCAAAAATACACTCAACACTCAAGATGTTTCTTGGAATTGCTCCTTCTGACCTGAACAAAACCTGACTTTTCATAGAAAGGTCAAAATATGTAGATTTTTGAGTCTTGCATATAACATGAATATAATTATTATTATTATTTTTTTTTGTAGAATTACACTGTTTGAGCTGAATTAAACTTGCTGTTTGATAAGAAGGTTTAAGTATGTTTGGGGTCAGTGTTTTTTTTTATGTTTTTGAAAGATTGTTACAAAGGCTACATTTATTTGACCAAAACCACAGTAAATACAGTAATATTGTAAAACATTTTTGCAAATTAAAATCACTGTTTTCTGTTTTAAAATGTATTTTATTCTTGTGATGCAAAGCTGAATTTCCAGCAATTACGCCAGTCCTTAGTGTCACATGATCCTTCAGAAATCATTCTAATATGCTGATTTTGTGTGTTCAAGAAACATTTCCTATTATTATTAATGTCAGGTATGCCGCTTAATATTTTTGTGGAAACTGTGATGCTTTTTTCTGGATTCTTTGATGAATGAAGAGTTCAGAAGAACAGCATTGTCAGTATCATATCAAAAGTTTAAGGTCAGTAAGATTTTTTTTACTGACCCCAAAACTTTTGAATGGTATGTGTGTATATATTTTAAAAGTAAAGTAATGGTTTTCTTGTCCCATGAAAATGAAGTGACTTTTAAGTTCAAGCATTAATAATATTTTATTTATATTTTAATTACATTTTTATTTTGTTTTTATGAACTAAAAACAAAACATTTGACAACTTCTTTCACCATATTTCAGCCTCTTAATGCTTTTCTTTTTTTTTTAATAATCTCTAGACATTACACACATACAGTTATTACTCTATGCCCTACAAAATATTTCAATATGACTTTTATTACAGAAAACATGTATTTCATATGAAAACATTTATTCATTTTTTTATTGCATTTTTAATATATTTTTGACTAGCTCAGTAGGTGTGCACACTAGAGTAATCTGTTTAATCCGTAGTGCACGGTCGACCACTTCCTCCTTTCGCCTCAGTCAGCAGTTGAAATGAAATACAAATGCTAATACATGAGCCATTTAATCGAGGGCACTATTAGATTATGTACGGTACAAACTTTGCGCGGAGCCTGAAGTTGTTCCAGTTGCCGACGCTAGGAGCTGTCCGCGGTACTGAAACGGCTCGACTCAGTCTGAGAGGTGCTGACAGAAATTGAACATTCTCCGGCTCTCCTCCGTTCACAAATACAAATCTGACCAGTGCTCCCCGTCTCGTTCCTCACGGCGCGTGCGGCGGAGGTTTCGCGGAACGTTTGTGTCCTGTTCCTCTTTAATTATTCGGAAAGTGTTTTAATACAAGGACATATTCTGTGATAGGAGCCCACTGCCGCGAGCATGAACTCGACAAGAAATTACACACCAAACATGGTCATTCTGATTCTGGCCGTATTTGCTGTCGTGTGGGTGGCACGAGGGCAAGGTAAGCATTTATATTTATAATTCTAAACATTGTATACTTGTTCTGCTTTCCACGCGATTAGCGGAAGAGGATACGCGCAGCTCCACAGACCCCGATGGGAAGATGATGTGAACCCATTTCTCACTGTATTGTACATTTGTTAGCGGAGAAAAAACTCTTTGTGTTTTTGTGATTTGTGTTGAGGAGGTTTATTTAAGACGCTTCACTAGTACTTTGGTTGCACTCGAGCTGAAATATGTTCTCTCATCACACATTGCCCAACAGATGGACTCGTAAGTCAAAAAGTCATCGGCGTAATTGTGATAAAGCCCACACAGGATGGACAGCACCGCGCTTGACAGTGTATTTCCTATTTGCTCCACGCTCTTCTATATTTATTTATAGCATTGTGTTATTTTTATTCTAGCCAGAGATCTATGTTTTAGTCTCTCGTTTTCATTTTCCATTTTTCTTCCATGCCTCAATTCAATTTACAGATCATTCACACTAAATTTTTATTTAGACGAAATATTATAATTATGTATTAAATACACTTATTGGTTATTGATCATAACATAAAAATCATTATTGACTTATTGGTGTCAGCCAGAAATGTAATGGCTGTAAGTTCTCATTCAGTATTACGTGATGTAAAGTTAGTACACAAGCCAGATCTTTGGTTATAGATTTATCTGATCAGAATATTACATGTGATCATGTATAACAAGCTGAAAAGTTTGAGGTTCAACAGGTTTTTAATTTGAGGATCATAGTGTGGTGAGACTAAGGAACATTATTTATCTACTGATTTAAAAGTGAAATGTACTTTCAGTGATTATCAAGATCGGACCTTCACAAGTCACTGTAAAATGCATTTTATTTACAGGGAAAATCCATCCATAGTTATGTAAACTTAAATTAAAATCTCTTCAGTAACTATTTTAATTTATTGTTGTAGAAAGAAAGCAGCGTAATCACGTAAAAAAAATGTTAAAACTAAAGCACAATGTTTGGAACATGAGAATAATGTAGGTGACGTTTTAAAATTAGATTGGTTTGTTCTAGTATAATCTGTAGGCCTGTTTCATCCACACTTCCTTTACACCACACTGTTGACAGAATAAGTGAGTGACATCTTCTGAAACAGTTTGCATGTTTCATATCTAATATTTGTCATTTAACATAGGGGACTAAAACATTGTTGTCAGTAATATCTGACGTTGATATTTCTCACGATTTGTATTTGTTTTGAGGATTATATCAGTACAGAGTCTTACAAAGTTCATGTTTATGTTTAAAACATTGATTAATCACACAAAACATGTAAAATATAACACTAAATGCTAGCCATGCATTTTGCTCACTGAAAACTGAAAACTGCTACAGTCATTTTCCAAGCACAGCATAGTCCATGTTGCACTTCATTTTCGCACCAGAAAGCTGTTGTACCTAAGAGCTCTGTGTTGTTTTTAGCTTTTGTCTGACAATTCCCGTCACTCTTTTTTTGTCTTACTGTAAAAGCTCTGCGAGCAATACAAGGGATAATCCCTGTGTTATTTGTCAAGAGCTGCTCCATGCAGTATACTTTTGAGAGATACGCAGCACTCAATTCTCTGCGTAAATATTCTGTGGTGTCATTTTCCTTTGAAAAGTAAGAATGAACTGGAATTTGATTGCATGTCAGCCAAATGATATTTTTTAATTTATACATAATTTCCATCTTGACATTCTTCCAATTCAAGAATACCTTTGCACTTTCACTCACCTGTCAGTCGCTGCTGCGGAGACACTTGCGAAGCAATCATCTCACAAGCCCCTCATCATTTGGGAAGAATCTTTCATTTGCAAATGTGATATGTTTCATAGTTTTAGGTGGCAGGATTTAAATTGCGCTTCATAGTTGAGACTGATTGAATGAGCAGAGCTTTTCCATCCTGTCTTTTGTCTCAGACTCCTCTTGTCTGTCTGTACTAATTACATTTTGCACTGTATTGATTACATATTGGTGATTGGAACATTGACTTTTCTGCTTTTAGAGGTGTATAAGTTAGTGTTTGCGATCAGTCACCTTCAGGACGGGTGTGATGAGGCTTCAGGGTTGTGCGCTGAATGGCTCTTACCTTGAAAAGCACTCTGACTAATGCACAGCTCCATCATTCCACACTGAGCACAGACAGCAGGCTAAAAGCACGGCCCACCACTCACAAATGGATGATGGGCTATACAAGAAATGCAGGAAGGTCAGTGGATCAATTTGCTCGGGTCTGTGCTGTCCTGCTGTGATAGACACAGATGTAAATACACAATTAGTGCATGCACACCAGGAAACGCACACAGGAAAAGACAAATGTTAATGTGTAAAAAATATGTGACTCATGTTACGGATGTTTTGAATACGGCAATGGTGCATTAGCAAGTATGAATGTTTTTAAATGAGGTTCACTGGCGTACAGGACACCCCCACGGCTCGCTCATGGCATTGTGAGCAAAGGATATATGGTTACATTTGTAATCTGCAGCAGTTTCTAAAACATACAGTAGCTGCGTCTAAGCATATATGTATATATGGTGCATTTGCAAAGACTTTTCAATGCAGCATAAGTGTACGTGAAATCAATGAATATTGATTTGCATGCACAACAGACAGAAATCAAGTGTGCTGATTGTCATGACAGAGCAGCTGGTTTAAAGATGTTGTAGGAACCTTTACCAGCTTTACCAGCTGCTTCCCTGTAATGCAACATTTAGATTTTAATGGAGCTTCATTCTAGAATCTTTGCTGTGGAATCACTTGTCTCATTTACAGCAGATTTATACTTTGAACATAGCAACGAAAAGTCATAATGAAGATTAAAAGAAATAGGGATGCATGATGTATCTGTACCATAGTTTTGAGTAAAAAATGCTGGTAAAAAAACAAAACTTTATTCTACAAAAAAATTGATACCTCCAGCATGAATTTTGAAGTTGCTAACAAGTTGCTGTATAAGGATTACAACGATCAAACATGATCGCTATTAGGTATTAGTTTTAAGTATATATGGTCACTTAAAGTTATTCTTAAGTTATATTTAATAACACTGTTAAATGTAATCTTTAGCAAATCTCAAAAATGAATATTTATTTTTTAATACTTTGCATTGTAATGTTGTGATGCCTCAATTCAATTTACAGATCATTCACACTAAATTTTTATTTAGACGAAATATGATAAAATTGTATTATCGGTCACTTATTGGTTATTGAACATAACATAAAAATCATGATTGACTTATTGGTGTCAGCCAGAAGTGTATCAGTGAATTGGTGCATCCCTAATAAAATTATTATTAAGGCTAAATTGCCCAAAATAACATTAATATCTCTAACAATGTTGCTAAAAATGATTCATGACATCAGTTTGGAAACCAAAATGCTTACTCGCCATTGGTTCCCTCTGACATTTCCTTTGAGAACTGTGATGAGAATTGTAGTTTATGGGTTAGAGAAAAATGTGATCTTTGGTTAATGTTACTTAAGGGAATTTTCTCTTTTTGTTGTACAAAATAAACTCATACATCCTACATGAATTTTAAAATTGCTTACATGTTGCTATATAGTGAAAAGAAGCTGCAAGTAACACATTGAATTAAACGTGAAATTTTGAAGTAGTGTTTTGAATTACTACTTCAGTTTTGAAAGACTGAAGTTGTATTTTTTGTAAAACGTACTCCAGTAACCTGTTTTATTTACAACTTTGAAAAATTATTGTACAAGTCTCACAATGGTTGTCTCATTCATCAAGCATGTAAAACTCAAATCCTTGCTGTAGCTGTAGTCTATATTTAGCCACTTGTTAGCAAACACAGCAGCATTAAAATCCACATTTGAGATATGACTGTAGTGCCGAATGGTCTCAGAGCAGCGCAAGTAACATAGCGCAGTCGTCTGAGCCACTGTCTGTGCTCTGGCACTGTGTAAGATCAGACATCCCAGGTCTCCACTGAGAGAATAAGAGTGTCAATGATGGGTCGACTTAAACACCGTGCTAGTCAACCTAGCCTAGATCAGCCCTCGAGGAGGGTGAGTTCCACAGCCTGACCTCATTACCCGAAGCACCAGGGGGAGGGTTCGGCCACACTTCCTCCCAACGTAGCTCATCCTGCTCCGAGAAGCCATTAGGCTCACACCCTGTCTTTTAGGATCAAGCAATATCACTCAATCAGCAATTTATCAGTGCCCTGTGTCGGCCCAGGCAGTGCTGGAGAAGAAGGATGGAAAGGGGAGTGATTGTCAGCTTGACCTCTTGACCCCCACACGCACACTCGCTCAGCTGACAGCAGAGTCGTGGTAGAAAGTTCGGAGATGGTATTAAAGTAGCTCAGTTTAAACGTATTGTAGGGAATTGCCGTTACTATGGAATAAAAAATACGGAGTGTCTATTTATCTTAGTGTAAATAGCATATTGCTAAAAATACTGCTATTTTCACTTAGTGTAAATAGAATCCATTGCTAATACGAATTGCTAATACGATTTGAATCGCGTCAAATAGCCAACAACACAAGCTTTTCCATCTGCACCACTGGAGCTGATTTTTTACAGCCACTTTTAAAGTGTTGACTAGCCTAATCACACGTTGCAGGGTGGAATTACTGTACATAGCCTCTGCCAACTAGGCGGGCTATTTGCACTAAGTGTAAATAGACACTCCGTATTTTTTATTCCATAGTAAGGGCAATTCATACAATACATTTAAACTGAGCTACTTTAATACCATCTCCGAACTTTCTACCATGACTCTGCTGTTCTTCGGCTGGTTCTTCCTGTATATGTTGAGTGACAGATGTCTCGTCCAGTCAGTGGTGAGTAATCCCAAACCAATGGTGCTGTCTCAAACTATACCTACCTCTTCCGGTTTGTCTATTTGTTGTTGTGTTTTCTGACTTGTTAATTTGTTTTCGGACTTGTCATTGTGTTTTCTGACTTGTTATTTTGTTTTCAAATTTGTCATTGTGTTTTCTGACTTGTTATAATGTTTTCTGAATTGTTGTTGTGCTTTCTGAATTGTTATTTTGGTTTTTAGACTTGCATTTGCGTTTGTAATTTGTTATTTTGTTTTCAGAATTGTGATTTGTTTTGCACTTCTTTACCACCGTACATTGCAGAGGGATCTCATTATAATATTACCACCCCTTAATCTGTTAGTTTCCACCCACGGCGCCGTCATTTTGATTTCGTAAGCGACAAGGGTGTACTTTCTGTCCGTGTGCTTCGGATGTGTGCACTCAGAAAACCGTATATCAGAAGTTTAAACTAATATGGTTTAAAACGCATGGTTTCAGCACGATAAATATGATAATCAGAACCAAAACAGATGTTTTTAGCAGGTACCAGCTGTAATGGTGCAGCTCTATTCTGGAAAAGGGGGCGGGGAGCAGCAGCTCATTTGCATTTAAAGAGACAGGCACGAAAAACAGCGTGTTTCTGCTTCCACTCAAAATAGGCATTTTCACAATTATATAATAAATGACCTGTGGGGTATTTTGAGCTGAAGCTTCACAGACACATTCTGGGGACACCAGAGACTTATATTACATGTTGTAAAAAGGGGTATAATATGTCTCCTTTAAGAGGAGGCAGTGCATTCATTGCGCTATGACTGGCCTATTACGCAGTTAATGTGATAAATCTTGTCTCTTGTTTTCATGCGTGTTGCGCATCTGTTCATCCGTCTGAATGAATAAATATAATGTGAAGACTAATTAAAAAGTAAGTAAACAACTCACCCACATAGATATCATGTAAAAATCAATTCTGTTATAATTTACTCACCCTCAACTTGTTAACACAAAAAATATATTTTGAAGCATGTTGGTAACCAAACAGCCTTTGACATCCATAGTATTTTTTTTTCCAGACTATGGAAGTCAATGGCTACCAGCAACTGTTTGGGTATACCAACATTTTTCAAAATATCATCATCTTTGGGTTTCAACAGAAGAAAGAAATTTATATAGGTTTGGAACAACATGGGGGTAATTAATTGATGACAACATGTTCATTTTTGGGTATTAATTATAGCTTTAATGTTGACACATTTTCCAGGTTAAATAAACATTACTTACACAATATATATATTGTATTTTTACATTTTCAATGTAATTTTTTACAAGTATACATATCTTATCAAGTTAGTATTAAGCATTTTACATGAATCCCAAATAATAACTATAAAAAGTCACACTTTTCAAATTTCATGCTTATTTTATTTGTGAACTGATGTTCTTTTCATTAGTCAACCTATTTTAGGATCATCATTCATCAAAGCTCAGTAAACAATGACAGGTAAAAAGTGTCATGATGGTCACAGACATGGAGATGAACCGTTAATTTCACCAAGCTGACTGCTCACTAAGAAGCCCTTACAGATCGAGTTTTCAACTTGTTTCAAATTTTTCATTTTTGGGTGAACTATCCCTTGAAGTGTAACTGGGACATTAGTTTACATTGGATTAAAATAAAGCATGTGAAAAATAGTGAGGACTTTGCCTCCTCAATTCAGAACACCACTGCCCTTACCATCATACAGTAACTAACCCACTTAAACAGCATTTGAAGTTCTTTTGTAGCGGCTACATCTGAACATCTGTGCAGCCGGGATGATCAATGACTTTGTCAGGCTTCCAGAGGCCAGATGGTAAAGATGGAAAAGTAGGGAGTTCAGATGTAGAGATGGGATTGAAATAACGTGGTTGCCTTACTGAACTTGTACTATAATGGATCCGGTCTATATATGGATGAGAAGAAGGCATAATGTAGCCCAGGAGTCTGACAGGCTTGAGTCTAATTATAAAACTCGTATTTTTGCAGTCTAGTCTTTATGTATGCTCTTGACCTAAATATGCCATAGTCTATATCCTGTCCTAATGATTCCCATGCTGTTTTGTAGTGCAACATTGCACTCGCACACACATTGCACTCACATGACTTGAAAATGTTTTTGCCCATTTTTGCTGTTTTCTCCATTAGCCCTGATAAAAATGGAAGACCTTGCCGCGGCGCTCTCATCCTTTAACCCACACTGTATGTATGTTTGTCTTTATGGCCTGTTTTAATCACTAGCCATGGCAGGAGCATGGGGAGTAATAGTGCTTTATGTGCTTGTCCTGCCCCTTCCATAATTCAGCCTGCCCTGCTTTTTACATCACATTCTATGGCATTCGGAAACGCATTATGATTTACAATTAAATTCAGTCTTGTCCTTCTCCAGAAAATGAATGGGCGGGAATTGCCGATGAGAGCATGTTTTATAGATTAAACCTCTTATTAAATTAATCCAGAGTCTTATTTGTAAAATTGTATCTGATTGAATTCACAGACCCCCTCCCCCAGCTTTCATCATACACGCACATGGTGATGTGTTAAGGGCGGCGAGATTATGTTTGTATAGATTAACCTCAGATGGTATGTATTATGAGACAGATGAGGACTGATGTAAAAAGATATAATCAGATAGATGAAATTTGAATAGAATATGTAGTGTTATATTAGATATCATGTTAGGTATCAAATACGGTGTCAGATGTGTTTATGCAAAAAGGTCCATAAAACAGGGCTCCAGACTGTGACTAAAGGGCCCTTTCATCGAGATATAATTTTGTGCATGAACTGTGATGTCCAATTCGTGAACAAATGACTCATAAGAACCAGTTCTTTTCAATTAGTCAGTCAAAACATTTAATGAAACAGCCTTTAGTTAGTGGTTTAAATCTGACTAATTTGGTGAATCATTCAGAGGTGTTCACAACTGACTCTTTCACCGAATCATTTTTAGGTTAAGTCCTGTTCTTTTCAATTAGTCAGTCAAAATATTTAATGAAACAGCCTTTTGTTAGCAGTTCGAATCAGACTCATTTAGTAAATCTAGGGCTGGATGATATGACCAAAATGTATATCACGATATATTTCTTAATTTCGGTCGATACGATATAATTCCGATATCGATATGAACACTATTTATCTGAAATAGAAATCTTTTGTAACATTATAAATGCCTTTATCATCACTTTTGATCAATTTTAAGCATCCTTGCTAAATAAAATTATTAATTTGATCAAATGAAAATGCCATCGAAACTTTTCTGAAGACAGTCGGTTCCCTTCAGACATACATTCATATAAAACACCCGCGCCGTGTTATGATTTTGAAACGTGCAGTGCTCATGTTTATTCAACGAAGTCAAACGGCACAAATAAATCAATGTATGGGAAACTGGTAATGTATATCGAAATATCGGAAATGTGTTTAAAAATCATATCACCGTTATTGAAAAAAAAATAATATCGCGATACATATTGATATTGAATTATTGTCCAGCCGTAACTGACTTTTTCACTTGAACCTAGAGTAATTTTTTTTTGGGTTAAGTCCGATTCGAAATGAACCATTTCTGTGATTGTATAATTTAGGATTTTAAGACTTACATTAGTCTGTTTCCTGATTGCTTGTTGATATGATAATGTATAAATAAAAAATAAATAATACACCAGAGTGATTTTCATATTTTTATATAAATATATCTGGTTATTAAGGTCCAGTTGTAAGGTTTTTGAGTCAGACAGAAAAAACATCTTCATTGAGTGATTCTGTAATATGGCTCCTAAATATTTACTTTAAGGAACCAATGGCTCCATAGTAGGGGTTGAACGACTTCTGATTTTTTGAAGCTGACTTTTATGTGATGAAAGTCGAGTCGAAGTCGACTAGTCTGCTGAAGGTCCCCTAAATGTTTTGAGCTGCTGATAAACGACAAACTCCCTCTATCCCCCCCATCACCCCCACCTCTGCCTGTCTCTTCTGCCGAGGAAAAGCAATTTGCTCTTGGTGATCCGATGCAATCAGTTGTGCTTCATGGCTTTCGAAAAAAGTCTGAAAAAAAGAGAAAATAAACAGAAGGGAGGAAAAAAAAACTTGCGAGAGAGGGACATCACTATTAATTAAACCTCACGCTCCTGAGTTCTGATGATCATGTGCAGGAACTGCACCTTAAACCCTCCTTTTCGCAGCGCTTGCGTGAAAATGAGTGTTATTGTGCCTGTGCGTCTGCCCCTCCTTTAGGACAGAAGTTGTGAATCAGGCTTTGACAGTTTCCAGGTGCCGAGGCGATGGTAAAGCTTTATCACGCTCTCTCTCTTTCTTTCCCTCTGCCATAACAGTCTCTGAGGCACGCCTGACACTTCCACAGCCTTGTGAAGTGTGTATCCCAATCGCTTTTCTCCCCAGCGCTCATTCTCTTCAGAAGCCCTTTTGCGTTTTGCCATGTGTATATATGCCTTTTCCCCTTTTGCGCCTGCTCCTCATCTCGCTCAAGAGCTTGTCTGATGCGCTAAACATCTGCGGCGCTCAAAAGCACCTGCATGCCCGCTCAGCCTCTGTATTCTGGCAAGCTTCCACTTCACTTGAACTCCACTTGTTTTGTTTTTTTTACTGTATATTATTAAACCAACAGCTCACGTCGTCACATGATTACACATCTCCAGCGGGGCAGGTTATGAATGGCCACCTCCCCATCTGCGACAGTCTTGATAGCAGGCAGAATGCCATCTCTGTGTCAATACCGCTTTTCAGAGCTGATCCCTGCTGTCCTTTCATTTAGATTTCTTCGCTTGTCCACCAAGACGCACAGCTGGGGTTCCACCAATGCTGCTGGTGACGCCTGTAAGTGGGCTGTGGGACATTAGCGGGACACTATTAATGTGTAACTCCACAATAAAGGCTTTCAACCCACTTGAGGGGAGGAAGGAAAGCTTGTGGATATTCATTACAAATCAATGGGCCAATCTCCCACGCCATCGGCTGATGTCCACCGCTCTATTTTTCTGTCCATCTCTGCTTGGCTTATGCTGGTGATGTATTGCGCTCATAAATATTGTGGTTCTTTACTGATAGGCTTTATATTAGCAGTATTGATGGACAGACTGATTCAGATATCTGTGAGACACAGATTGACCCAAACCTCCCCTTGCCTCCCCTTGTGAAAAATAATTACACTTTACTTATTAAAGAGTACTTATTATGGAAATAATATGCTTTAAAATAATATTCTTAAAAGGATAGTTCATCCAAAAATGTAAATTCTGTAATTATTTATTCAAGTAGTTCCAAACCTGTATGTGTTTCTTTCTTCTGTTGAACACACAATAAGATATTTTGAAGAATATTCAGTTGAACAGTTGCTGGTAGCCATTATGGGAAAATTAGTATGCAAAATGCAATGTGTCAGACTCTGTTCCGTGTTTTGTGTGTGTTTTGCTCCCTATGTGTTTCCTTGCCCTTATTTGGTTTTCCTGTTCCTGCTCCCTGATTGTTTCCCATTTGTTTCCAGCTGTGTTTTCCCTCATGTTATTATGTTTCATAAGTTTTATTTGTTATTAGTTTAATTCGTCTGGTATTGTTTATGTCAACCTCCTCTGCCACGTGTGTTTTCCTGGTTCCCTTGATGTTATTAAAGACTCCTTGTTGATGTACTCCACGACTCCTCGCTCCACGCTCCCTCACAGTAGCGATCGTGACACAATGGAAGTCAATGGTTACCAGCAACTGTTTGGTTACAAGCATTCTTCAAAATATCTTCTTTTGCGTTCAACAGGAGAAAAAAAGAAATGTAATGTGTTTCGACACTTAATTGCATATTGTATTTACAATCAAATGAAAATGTGTTGTAATTTATATATTAAAAGCAGATAGTTCAACTTAAATACAGTTAGTTGAACTTGCTTTTTTGACCTACTTAAGACGTCAGTACACTTTTATGTATAATTTTATAATTCTATAAGTGTACTGTCGAATGTATTGACAAGAATTCAAGATAAACTAAAATATACTTTAATGTAATTTCTATCGAAATTTCTATAAAATGTATATTTGTAATTGCACATTTGTAATGATGAAGTTGCAATTTAGTACATCTAATATATTTAATAATACACTACAGTTAAAATTATAATCAAGTATTTAACGTATTTTAGCATATTAGACAACACATTAACATTAAAATAATTGTACTTCTTTAAAGCATGACAAAGGATTATTAAAACAATAATTTAAAATGTACAATAAGTAAAACTTTTAATTTGACATAATTACGAAGGGTACTTCTTTAAATGTGTACTTAAGTGTGTTAAGAAACTGTCACTCTCTTTAAGTACACTTAAATGGCCTTATATTTCATTAATACTTATTTAGATTTTAGTACACTATAAGTAGACATTCAATAAAATTAAGCACACTTCTTTTTCACAAGGATCATCACAATAATTATCTCAGAATGAGTCCATTCATCCAGCCGGAGTTTGAGGTGGAAAAATAAAGCAGAAACCAGGTGTAACATGCATGCAGATGGCGTCAGTTCGCACTCCAGCCTCTCTGCCGCATGTATATCTCCCAGGCCCTGTCTCCATATCGATCCATTAGTCAGAGGAGAGCGAACGGCGAATCAGCCACTTCTTGTCCCTCATGGATTGGCAGACTGTACGCCTGGCTAATTGGGCCTGGCGTCTGTGGCGCATGCAGAACCGCAGGCTCTCCGCCACAATTAAGTCTCTGACAACCTTCTCGTCCCTTCCCTGCGTTTGAAGTGCTAACTGCCATTTAGGAGCTACTTCATCTAGAGCGTTCCCCAGCAGGGTGCAGCAGTTAGGGAGATGGCAGGTAATCACCGGAGGAACATTTGGAGCAGAGCAGGAGTGCATCCTTGGTTTCGCCGCATTAAAGCATTGAGCAGAACAGGTCTTAGCATACAGTGAATTTATGCAACTGATTGTGATAGGAGTTGTGATTGTGTGTAGATTTGCTAAATTAAATTATAACTTAGGACAGGCATTATCAAACTTTTTGATGAGAAGGATCTTCTTCCTAAAATATATAGGCAGCTATTGTATGTGTATAGAGTATACTATTCACAAGTTTGGGGGTGGCAACATTTTTTAATGTTTTCGAAATATGTCTCTCATGCTTGCTAAGGCTGCACTTATATCAAAAATACAGTAAAAACAGTAATATTGTGAATATATTTTAAAATATAATTTATTCCTGTGGTGGCAAAGCTGAACTTTCAGCATCCATTACTTCAGTCTTCAGTATCACATGGTCCTTCAGAAATCTTTCTAATATGCTGATTTGCTGCTCAAAAAACTAATATTTTCAATGTCGAAAACAGTTGTGCTGCTTAATATTTTTGTGGAAACTGTGATACATTTGTTTTTCAGGAATCGTTGATGAATAGAAAAATCAAAAGAACAGCATTTATTTGAAATATAAATCTTTTGTGATATTAAAAATGTCTTTACTATCACATTTGACCAATTTAATACATTCTGACTGACCACTATGACCACTAGAAAGCTGCTCCAACAGATTTCTGTGAGTGGTACTGCATCATGAAAATAGCACTTTTTTCTGAGAGCATCTACTGTCAGCCAAACTTGCATGGAAAGGTGTTAGTGCTGAAAAGAATAACAAAAATGTAATTTAAATGCATAACAGCATTATTTCAGTGCATTTTGTCCCTGTTTAGGCTGGATCGCTGGTGATGTGTAAATAAAACCCAGGTTTTTTTGTTCTGAAATATCATACATAAAAACTGTTTAGTAAATCCTCCCCAATATTTCTGTAAATACATAAGTTGCCACTCACTGGGATTTCAAACTGTTGGATCATCTATGCGGCACAAATGATATGTCATTAGTTGCGTCTTTCTTCGGAGAGGAAGAGGGAAAGGGAGGGATTTGAACTAAGCTAGCATGGGCGACAGCAGACCTCAAAGTAATTTCCCTCCCATCACATTTAGCATTTACCATAATGTCCCTCATTCCCCATAAAGGACTGATTGATGGCTTGCCAGGGATTGTGACTAGCATGCACACCCAGTGCTTAAGGATATTCAAATTGCTTTGTGCCCTTGCTCTCACAGGCCTCGTACTAGCAGGATGATTTAAAGGTGGTAACAAGATGTGCTTCAGGGCGCAAAATATTGAACACCATCAACGATGCAGCAACTGAACAAAATGCCTGTCAGTTAAAACAAGTTATTAGATCACAGGCGAAACCGCTCTTCTCTTGCATATAAATCCTGCCCTCTGCTCCCAAATCTATCACGCAGATACAGCAAATCCCCCAATGCACTACTTTTCTCTGCATTAATGTGTATTTACTTGTGAGATGGAAAACATATTGTGTGCTAGCACAATGCAGAGATGATTCATCCCTTTAAACTCTTTAAAAACCCATCTGACAGGACAAAATACCTTGCAGGGTCTATTTTCGTTCCGCTATAGTCCTTTTCTGTAGACTAACGTAATGAGCATCCTGCCGCAGATTGTGGAGAGAGCACATCCCGCGGAGCTCTAATGAACTTAGTGTATGTGCTGAGCCGATGTCAGGCCCTTAAGAGTCCCAGACATTGCCATAATAAAGATGAATCATGCAAATCCAGGGTGTTTGCACAGGACGCCATCGCTGTGAATCACTCCTCTCATTATTTACCTTTACCAAGTTGTCGGGAACAATGCCACATCGCACTGAAAGCTAAATAGATGGATTTGGAGTGGTTGGAGATGCTAAAGTAAGACAAATGTCTCGACATGCAGTTATAACACTCTTTTTTTGCACATAGTCACATATAAACATATAGTTTGAAAGGCGTTTGTGAGAACCGAAAAGCAAAATGTCAAAGGATGGACTGGGTCTATGCTTCAAATGGCTTTAATCTGACAGTTCTTCAGTGATTTTTTTCCTCTCCCAGTGTGTTACTGTTAGCAGGAAACACTGTGGCACGGAAGCACTAACAGTCTTGGTTTGCACTGTTCTGGCTGCCAGTTATGATTCTAATGATTACAGCTGAACATGTCTTTTGTTTGCAAGTGACAGAACTTTTTTGGAGGCAATGCAGCATACTGGGAATAGCAAGGTTTTTATGTTATGGAGGAGATAGCAGGAAACAGGAGATGGGTGAATGGCGTTATTTGCCCCTTACCGGGGCTATATTAACTCGGCAGGCAGTGTAGTCTGTGAAGGAGCAGATGCGAGATTGGAATAGAGCAAATGTTCTGAACTGTACAGCCAGCTGCAGCATGGCGAGCCCTGATTGGAGCCCTTTCTGCTTTAGAGCACTTATTCATTGATTGATTGATGCATTCAAACCCAGCCGTTCATTATGTGCACTTTTTCCGCTTCCCCTGTGACTGATATTCAAGAGGGACGTGCAGTTCCTGAAGTCGATTGTTGAAATTTCTGGCAGTAAGAAGAAGGGAACAGATATTGAACACAGTCAGTGTGGACAATCGTTTGCCGATTAAATGTTTGTTAATTAGCTAATCAGGGGTTTTGATTCAGCCTTTTTGTGCCTGATCTATGCAGATAATGAATATTTGTGTACGTATATTTAATGGTGATGTTTTAATTGGGCACATTTTATTTGAATTTTAATGCTTTTCCCAATGGCATCTTACTTGCGTACCTACAAGTAAGCAATTTAAAGGTTCCCTTTCAGTGGGTCACTCCGAGTCACGTCGGTGACCGACGAATTGGGATATCGCTTCGATAGACCAATCTACTTCGAGTGTAAACTAAACGAGCCAATGCACATTGGTATGCAATTATTGCATCCAGCTGCCGCTGATCACAGCGTGAGTATAATAAGGCAGCAGGTGCAATGCATACCAGCTTTTCGCTTCAGAGCCGAGGGACAACGTCGTTCTGCTTAACTGTGTCTGTTCGAGAACTACGAGTTCAGCACGCTCTCGGAAGCTTCTTGTGTTGGCGAGACGGCGCTTCAGCGGTGGTCGTTCCAGTGTCGAGTGGGTTGCGCACTTCAGGCTGCACTACCCCTGTCGTGTTGCAAGCGGCCATCTCCCCTGTGCGCCTCAGCACTAAAAGAGCATTTCCTAAAGAGCAAATTTCTCTAAAAGAGCTACACGGGTGCGTCTTTATAAAGAAGATGGATCGTCCTTATAAGGATCGCTGCCTCACGTGTCTGGGCATCAAGCACGCTGAGGTGGCCTTCGTGGATGAGTCATGTTCTCATTGCGGGAACATGACCATCTCGGAGCTGCGAACCAGGCTCCGCTACTCGCAAGGGGGCGGAGTCCCGTTGCCGCTGCCGCGATCTGGGGCTCGTTCTGGCGGACAGACGAGAACCACTTCCAGCAGTAGCACGGGCGGTTTGAGGGTTACAGTGATGGCAAACGGTGATGGCACAGGGAACCAACCCTCTGGGGACCATCACTCCTCTTGCTCCTCCGATCCAGTGGAGCGACCCACGGAACGCTCTGGGCCCTCTTTAAAGAGCGTACCAGCGGTATCCAGTGGACCTCCCCCCGACCAGATGTCGATCTCAGCATCGGAGGGAGAGCTGTCCGATGAAGATTCGGCCCCGCTGCCGCCCTCCGGGACAGTGGCGAGGCCTGAGTCGGATCCGGAGATGGCAGCTATGCTTTCCCGGGCCGCCGAGGGGGGAGGGCTCGAGTGGAAACCTCCACCGCGTCCCGAGCCCTCGAGGCTGGATGATTGGTTTCTCGGGGTAGCTCGCGCTGGTTCTCAGCGCCCCGCCCCGGTGCCTTTCTTCCCGGAAGTGCATGACGAGCTCACCAGGTCGTGGATGGCACCTTTTACTGCCAGAATCCGGCCGGCGGGCTCCTCCTCCTTCACCACCCTCGAGTGGAGCGGGCGGTAGCAATGCAATTGTGTCCTAAGTCCGCCTCCTCCTGGCGGGGAGACCCGGTACTTCCTTCCCGGGCCTGTAGGCATTCGTCTGGTCTAACCGGCAGTGCCTATACGGCTTGCGGGGAAGCTGCTTCCGCCTTACACGCTATGGCGTTACTGCAGGTGCACCAGGCTAAGGCACTGAAGGACCTGCACGAGGGTGGTCACGACCCGGAAGTTCTGAAAGAGC
>NW_015541012.1:628750-629914 GCF_001515605.1 Sinocyclocheilus anshuiensis | reverse complement strand
CTCTCGGAAGCTTTCTGTGTTGGCGAGACGGCGCTTCAGCTGTGGTCGTTCCAGTGTCGAGTGGGTTGCGCACTTCAGGCTGCACTACCCCCTGTCGTGTTGCAAGCGGCCATCTCCCCTGCGTGCCTCAGCACAAAAAGAGCATTTCCTAAAGAGCAAATTTCTCTAAAAGAGCTACACGGGTGTGTCTTTATAAAGACGACGGATCGTCCTTATAAGGTTCACCCGTCACCCGTGCGTTTCTGGGTGCGGTCGTTACCTGGCACCGGGTGATGGTCACGATTGCTGCGTCTGGGCATTGGGCATTAAGCACGCTGAGGTGGCCTTCGTGGATGAGTCATGTTCTCATTGCGGGAAGATGACCATCTCGGAGCTGCGAACCAGGCTCCGCTACCTGCGAGGGGGTGGAGTCCCGTTGCCGCTGCCGCGATCTGGGGCTCGTTCTGGCGGACAGGCGAGAACCACTTCTTGCAGTAGCACGGGCGGTTTGAGGGTTACAGTGATGGCAAACCCCGCAGGGAACCAAACCTCTGGGGACCATCACTCCTCTTGCTCCTCCGATCCAGTGGAGCGACCCACGGAACGCGCTGGGCCCTCTTTAAAGAACGTACCAGCGGTATCCAGTGGACCTCCCCCCGACCAGATGTCGATCTCAGCATCGGAGGGAGAGCTGTCCGATGAAGATTCGGCCCCGCTGCCGCCCTTCGGGACGGTGGTGAGGCCTGAGTCGGATCCGGAGATGGCAGCTATGCTTTCCCGGGCCACCGAGGGGGTAGGGCTCGAGTGGAAACGTCCACCGCGTCCCGAGCCCTCGAGGCTGGATGATTGGTTTCTCGGGGTAGCTCGCGCTGGTTCTCAGCGCCCCGCCCCGGTGCCTTTCTTCCCGGAAGTGCATGACGAGCTCACCAGGTCGTGGACGGCACCTTTTACTGCCAGAAACCGGCCGGCGGGCTCCTCCTCCCTCACCACCCTCGACGGCGGTGCAGCGAAGGGGTATTCGGCGATCCCCCTGGTGGAGCGGGCGGTAGCGATGCAATTGTGTCCTAAGTCCGCCTCCTCCTGGCGGGGAGACCCGGTACTTCCTTCCCGGGCCTGTAGGCATTCGTCTGGTCTAACCGGCAGTGCCTATACGGCTTGCGGGGAAGCTGCTTCCGCCTTACACGC
>NW_015541012.1:628132-628457 GCF_001515605.1 Sinocyclocheilus anshuiensis | reverse complement strand
CCGGCGCCTTTCTTCCCGGAAGTGCATGATGAGCTCACCAGGTCGTGGACGGCACCTTTTACTGCCAGAAACTGGCCGAAGGGCTCCTCCTCCCTCACCACCCTCGACGGCGGTGCAGCAAAGGGGTATTCGGCGATCCCCCCGGTGGAGCGGGCAGTAGCGATGCAATTGTGGAGGAGACTCGGTACTTCCTTCCCGGGCCTGTAGGCATTCATCTGGTCTAACTGGCAGTGCCTATACGGCTTGCAGGGAAGCTGCTTCCGCCTTACACGCTATGGCGTTACTGCAGGTGCACCAGGCTAAGGCACTGAAGGACCTGCACGAC
>NW_015541012.1:627222-627533 GCF_001515605.1 Sinocyclocheilus anshuiensis | reverse complement strand
CCCGGAGTTCTTGGATCCTGCTCTTCAGGAGATGGTGAATGCACCACTCCCTCCCCTGGAGGAGGGCCGGGTGGAGAATCTTTTGTTTCGTTTTTTCCCGCTGTTGGCCTCACGGCCGACGGTACCCAAATTCTCAACAAAAAGCAGTTTCCTTTATCTCTGGGTCCCAGGAGGGCGCGGAGAGTTGCAGACGGACCAACGCCGGACCGCACTCATCCTCCTCCTTCGCCAGCCGGCAGCAGCGGGCGGTTCGAGAGCGTCAACAAAGGCCCTACTCACGCACCCTCTGCCAACCCGTGGAACCAGGTGAG
>NW_015541012.1:612676-627070 GCF_001515605.1 Sinocyclocheilus anshuiensis | reverse complement strand
TTCATATGAGACCGCTCCAGCACTGGCTTTATGGCCGAGTCCCGAGGTGGGCGTGGCAGCGCGGCACTCACTAGGTCCAAGTTACACTGGCCTGTCGCCAAACCTTCACCCCGTGGTCAGATCTTGCGTTCCTCCGCGCAGGGGTGCCCCTACAGCAGATCTCCAGGCATGCTGTGGTCTACAAGGATGCCTCCACCACCGGGTGGGGTGCCACGTACAATGGGTATGCAGTCTCAGGGGTTTGGACGGGCCCGCAGCTGCACTGGCACATCAATTGCCTAGAGTTGTTGGCAGTGCGCCAACCGTCTCAAAGGGCGCTTACGAAGCAAAACGTGACTTCTTCGTTCCCTCCTTCAGGGAACGAGGGTTACCATATGTAACCGAGACGTTATTTTCCCCCTAAAATCACTATGAAAACTGTGGTTTATTTGTTTAAGCATCCCGATAGTAACAACCACTGGTGTGAGTTTGGGACTATGCTTGTTGAAGCAATGCAAGACAAACTGACTGTTTGAAAACATTATTTTTCCTGTTACTTATTTTTGGCCACAACATGAATAATTATTACCTGAATCTGCTAGAATTTCAGTAACAGTGCATCCCTAGCGAAGATACCAAAATAGAGAACATTTGGTAGAATGGTAATGCTTTAGAAAACACACTTTTTTTTAATTCAGGAAAGGCAAGGCGACCCTCGGCTTGGCGGAAAAAACTAAATGGCCAACTCTTTTGTTCCGTGCTGACAAATCCGGAGCACAGAGAGCACATCACAGCTTCTATAGGCTTTTAATGAATTGAGGGAGACCAGTGATGGTCACATTGATTAGGCCTACCTTTGTCACCTCATGCTGTTCATTTCTTATTGTGTTAGTGGCCATCAGCTCTAGGTTTTGATCTCACATGTAATGACTTACAGTTTGAAGGCTTGCCAGCCACTATTCATGAGCAGTGAGCCGCTCCAATCAATGTTTTCACACCACTGTTCGAAACCCAGAATTATGAAGATATTTTTGTTGTTCAGAAACTGTAAAATGGCATTTGGTACAGCGGCATGATGAAGTAGCAATGACAGTAATGACTACATTAATATTAATCCTGGTGTTTGCCATTTATTTGTCATTTTTTTGGCTTGGCGAAAGTGTAATTAATGACCCGCTGAGGAACAGCAGGCTTTGGTTGGTATTTCCTTTGGGTGTAGTTGCCCTTCTGTGGGAGCCAGTCATGTTCCACAGAAATCTCAGCTGTTTAGCCTTTGGGAACTTCAGTGTAGATGCGGCCCTATAGATGCAGCATATTGATGAACTCGACAGTGGCTGTGGGTTGTGAAAGTGTAGTGTGGCTCTGGTGACTGATCAGATTATACTGTACCAGGAAGGTTTTACAAAAATAAAAATAAAAAATCAATATACAGACTCCAGATAATGCAGTCAAAGTTGAATGAATTGATTGGTTTCTAAATAATCAAGGCCTTGATGGAATTAAGGGCACAAAAAAGTTGAATTGTGGGGTTAGCACCCAGTTGCACTTTGTTTTGTGTTTGCTGATGCAATAATATTGAACAGTGTGCAATGTATCAGGATGACAGCAATCAGAGTGAACCGCTTAGTTCTGGTGACACTGCATTTAATAAAATCTGTGAGGGTGATGCATCTTTTCACATAATATGCCACACTGGCACAAACAAATATGGAGAGACACTATTAAAAATGACACTATTGGAAAATAAAGAGAGAACGACTGTGTGCAACCAGGAGAGAGGAAGAGATAGTTTTTGTGTTGTTTTTGAAATGTCCTTGAGCCCTCATGCTTTGGGTATTTTTTTTTTGTCGCTGCTGCTTCGGAGATCTTTATAATTAGTCTCTGTTGTGAAAAGGTCTTCGGACTCAAAAATGGTTGTCGTAGATTTCTTTGAAATGGAAATGTGACCAGTGAAATATTGATCTGATTAACATAGTTATTCTTTATTATTTATTGTTAGTTTGTTTCAGTCTCATTCTCTTGTTTCCCTCATGTGTTGTATTGAGCATATTTTGTTTTCATAGACATACATACAGTATATATGGGTAACTATCACAAAACCTGTCAAGAATATGTCTGGGGTGCGTATAACCTAAAAAATGAAAATAATGAAATAAGAAATTATATTTTAAACGAGGAAAACATTTTTCAACCCCTATTCTCATAACTGTAATAGAAAAAAGTGATTTCTCTCTTTACTATAATGTACAGTAAATGTGTAGTAGCCTATTTTTGATAATTTTATTTTTTTAATTTAATTTAATTTTGAAATGTTTTGCAAGATTCACCCATATATCTCACTATACCAGCCAATTGCTGTTATTCTAAATATCGTGTGCGATTCTCCAGCATACCTTTGCTTATTTGTCTGGTGCACACAATGTTACCTCATATTTTTTTGAAGGAAGATCTTTGACAAGTTTCATTGCTGATTGACAACTCCCCGGGTCTGAATAAACCAGCCATATTCAAGATGTCTCATGTATTTTCACTGACATGCCATCACTCATGGTTTAAAAAGGAAGAATTTCAGGGTATGGTGGCAGTATGTAGATCACTGTGCGTTACGTGCCACCCCCCACCACCCTCTGCCTTCTTCCTTCCACATCATGGTGCTGCATCAAATGGGGATGTTTTCATATTAACATTAACGAGATGCCCAAGATATTCAATGCATGAACAAGTAAGGTTCATGTTTGGAGCACCTCACTGCTGTGTTGTTGTTGTTTTTTTTGTTTTTTTAATCCTATTACTGTCAGGTATGACTTTTCCATACGTCAGCTTAAATATGACTTACTTTGACAGTGTGCTGTAGCGAAAATGGAGAAATCATTAAAGCACAAAGCGGTTGATGAAAACTGGGTATAATGCGTGTGTGATTTGAGTTTGTAGATATGGTGCACTGGGCTTGTAACGCTGTTGTACGTTGGGAGTAAAGGAGGCTTGGAGCTGACCTCGGGCAGCCTTTGGAAATTCAGGGGCTGAACAGTTCAGCTCACAGGGAAATTGGCCAGCTCGTTTCAGGCCCCCCAGGCCTGCCCCAGTAGAACCTCCATTAAACAATGTGTCCGTTGTCAACCCTTAGCCATCTCCGTCGAGCCCCGCACCAAACCCAATCAAACGCAATGCAGCATGCGCCCCTCTTATTGGCTTAACCGGTACGGACAGAGGGGGTGGCTGACGCTGTAGGGTTGTCGTTCTCTCTGACCTTCAGTACGCTGGATGATTTTTTAAGTCTTGTCAGTTTTGTGGTTGAGATTATTGCTGCAGTTAGCTTTATTTCTGGCTGGAGGGTTTGTTCTGGCAGATGTCATGCTGACCGATCTGGACTGTCTAAATTGATGTCTAGACTGCTCACAAAGTATTAAATTGGCCATTACAACTGGCCATTGCACAATTTGCACCCACAGAATTCTACGGAAAGCTCTGCAGGTTTCCTCAGAAATTGAACGGCTATCCATCACAAACTGCTGCACATCTTCTACCCTTAGTTTTGTTTATTTTGGATAATCTGACACTACTTTTAAGGTATAATAAGAAGGAATCATTTTGTTTTCGCTGATTTTCGTTTAGGAAATGTCAGGAAGAAATGTACAGATTCTGTGTGGGTTTAGCCATGACAGTTTCTCTCCCGGTCTTTTCTCCTCTGTCTGTTTCTCAGCCGCTGTAATGAGAAGAGAGAATGGAGTTCTTGAGAATGTGCAGAGGGCCTGTAAAGCTCTGAGGCTCAGGAGAACAGGCCAGTACTGTATGATGGCAGTATGTCCGGATCTGAGGATTAATTTGAGATTAGACCAGAGCCGAGATCAGGAAGACCTGGAGTGAAGCTGTACCACATGCATGAGACAGGCAAGCCTATGAGAGAGATGGGATTTATTTCAATAGTTCATAGGTAACATGGAGTCTCTAAACTAGTGCTATACATCAAACACTGTTACTGTGTTTGATGTATAGCACTAGTGTCCAAATAATCACATTTTACACATTTGTAAAAACAACTAGTGTGCTACCAATGATAATGTTTCAAGTAGCTAATACAATTAGGATTAATGATGTTTTGGATTAATAATAATATACTAATATATTTTTGTCCCTTTTTATAATAATAATAATAATAATAACAATAATAATAATATTTTTTTTTTTTTTCATAATTTTAGAAATACTTTTATTTAATATTTTATTATATATTATATATATATAAATATTAAGTATTTTAATGTTAAAACATTTGAATGTAAAATTATTATTATTTCTTCATTTTCACACTACATTGCTAAGCACAATGCTTGGATTTTCATTTGAAACTGAAGCAAATATTATTAGTAGTATACATACTACATTATTACTACAGTGCAGCACCCTCATTTAAAGAATACTGTGGCACTGGCAGTATTTGGAGGCTTAGTTACTAGTGTGTTTATACAACACTGAAATGTTACTATTAAATTTGGTGTTGGTCATAACTGACAGTTATGATATACTGCATTGTAATAGTGAAAAAGAATATAATATGCTGTTTACAAAGGTAAAAATACAACACAACACCCCCATAACAGGCTTAGACTTTCAGTATAGCAGCACACCATAGGTTCACAACCCTTCTGCCTGCACTCAAAGGAATGAGTCAGAGAAAGCAAGTGAAAAACACTGCTTTTCTCTAAATATTTCATGTCTTTTGCTTTCTGTACTGTCCTCACAGGCACACGTCTCTGCATGCTTACCTGCCGCTCCGCATTGGTGAGGCTGAGTGGGCCAGGCTGTGTTTAAAAGCACTCACTCAGAAGCTGTCACTAAGTGTTCTGCCTTTGTACTTGCACGTATTTGCTTGTGTACAGCGTCCCCCCGGTGTGCTGTGTCCTTGTACCTGCGAGAGGATGAGACAAAGCTTGTCTTTCACATAGAATGATGCTCAGAGGATCTGGAGCACATGGCTTTGAATGGGCTAGAATGAGAGAGAGGAAATGAGGTGAACCATTACCCTCATGAGTTTGTTCACTAGCCCACAACTCCTGAATCGTGGTGAACATATAACATCTGTTTACTGACTGTCTTGTTTTGCCTAGTGTTTTACAGCTTTACACTGTTATGCAACCAGACGTGATGCAGCAATCAAGCAATGAGAAATTTGTCTTGTCCATACAATATGAAACCACATGATGTGACACAATTAGGGATGCACAGTATCGGTTATCAGACTAAAATAATTTTTACTCTGATTTGACATTTCGATTACCATTGCTTTTATCTAACTTTCACTTAAATAAATAAAACTAATCTTTAGCAAATCTCAAAATTAATATCCATTTTCATACTGTACATGAATGAATAGAATGTTGTGATGTCTAAATTTACTTAATTGTTGTAGCAGCTATTTTAAAACAACTGATTTTAGTTTTTAGCGTGTTACTTTTAATTTATTTTGACTAAATTGCATAGAATTTTAATATCAAGTCATTTATTGGTTATTATTGGCCATAACACGAAAATAATGAGTTTATCACATTGAGCAGAAATTGAATATTGGTGAATTCCTAAACATAGTCACAATCATCTAGGAGATATTTTATGTTTGGGCAGGGAGTTCGCAAACGGCCTCTATAGCTGTGACAGGACGAGCAAGGAGTTCGTAAACGGCCTCTATAGCTGTGACAGGACGGGCAGGGAGTTCATCGACGGCCTCCTTGGCCGTGACAGGACGGGCAGAGAGTTCATCGACGGCCTCCATGGCCGGAACAGAACAGGCAGAGAGTTCATCGACGGCCTCCTTGGCCGGAACAGAACAGGAAACTCAGAGACTCGGAACGGGGTACAGGCTAAACAATACTCAGCGGAGAATGGTTGTTTGAGTGGGTGTTATATAGTGAGTGAGTGATATGAAACAGCTGTGTGCAATCAGTGCAGTGTGTAATCAGTGCAATGAATGATGGGATATGTAGTCCGGGGTGCTATGCAACAGTTTGTGTTGTGCGAGAGTCAATGTAATGGAAAGGGTGACCTCTGGTGGTGAATGAACGGAAGTCCATGGACAGGATTCGTGACAGATGTTCAATGTGAAGCAGAATTTTGGACCAATCGGATTTCCACAAAAATGGAAAATGACAAATCAACAAATTACAAAATTTAGTTAGTACACTTATAATAATAAAATAACAAGAAATTATTATGTGATGTATAAGGAGCAGTATGGGGTCTTTTTCATTGTACCCTGTAAAAAATGTTTGTAAAAGACTGTAAAAATGCCACAGTAAAAACCTGTTAATTGATTACTAACCGTGTATGGTCAAAAACTATAATGGATATAATGGGACATTTATTACTAGGGGACATTTATTTATTAGGGGAATTTTACAGTAAAATACTGTTAAATATATAGTTTTTGGAAGTGCAAAAGTACAAGTCATCTTATAATTTAATTTACTATTAAAAAACCATAAATTGACAATTCCCAGTGTGTCTTATATATTAGTACTGACCTCAGCTTGTAGAAAAGCTTCTTGTGATGAACTTTAATTCATCATGTAGCTTTCTCTTTACCATGTGTATTTTTATGGTGGTTGTCAATATATTATAAAATTTTTATGTTCATTTAATTTAAAATCAGAAGACACTGCTTTTGAATGTATGCTTCACATAGAATGACTTGTGCATGTTTAAAAATATGATTTTAAAATATTATTTACAACCAAAACAATGCCAAACCCTAATTAAATCATAGAATTGCCCCCATCACACAGCTCTGTATTGTAAGGCAGGGGAAAATTGCCTTCTTGAGTGGGCAGGTTTTAATCAATTTGTGAAAAGCCAAGAGCAATCTTACTGAGGAGAATGAGGCAGTGCCTCCTACATAGAAGGTCAGCAGAAGAGGAAAAAAAGAAAGAAAGAGCTGAATGTATTTCTCGGACAACTTCGCATCAGCAATTGCTTCCATAAAAACACCCTCACTCTATTGTTTGTGGGGCAGATTAAAGAGACAGTCACATCGAGTGTGAGATGACCCAGAAACTGACCCACTATGGTGCTCAGCTTGCCCTCAGCCTTCACAGACTTGTTTTGATTTACTATGCACGCTCCATTATAAAATACTTTAGTGTTTTACCCACTGGAGGGAATTGTTGGTGAATGACTTGGGCCGTGAAGCAGCCTAGATGGACGTCAGCCATTCACATTTAATTAACAACCTCGTACGTTTGTCATAACTGCCATTTTTACAAAACTCATTACAAGAAGACTGACACTTGCTCTTTTAATGCTCTCTCTCTTTTGCTTGCTGTCACTTTGTGGCCATCTCACCTCGTCCAGTATATTCGTATTTGTCTCTTTATTTATAGAAGTACCTTATGCTGTTGGGAATTATATGTTGGAGCCGCATTGTCAAGTTGCCATACAACACATAGCAAAACATTATCCAAAATTCATTCAAATCTGTAGCTGGGCTCTTTGTTAGAGCTGTGGTGAATGGGTGTGCTCATGAGAGATAAGTGAGCTTGATGAAGTGTACGCTACCTGCTGAGCTGCTCTTGGCCCTGGACCAGCAGCCTCTTGTTTTTCTGCAGGGAGCTTTAGGTGAAGGCAGAAGAGACAGCTGTGTGTTGGGCTCCTGAACTCTCTTTCTCGTGTGCTCTCTGTCTCTTTGTGTTTTTTTCCCCCCTGCCCTCTATGAGCTCCTCTCAGACAGGGTGAGTGCAAATCTTCTCAGCTTGGCTTAATCCAGCACTGTTGACAGTCAGAGTAAAAAAAAGAAAAAACGATATGTTCAAGCCCAGCGTCTATCTGTCTATCTGTGTGTCTGTCTGTCTAGCTAAAGTTGTATCATCCTGTCATTCTATTTATTATATTATTTATGGTTAAACCAATTTTTTTTATTAGAATTTAATGCACTTAGAACCTTTGTCCAGTGAACATCAGTGGAGTTCTATGGATTGTACATCCACAGGATTTTATGTGTATATTCATTGTGTTTATTGTATACACATATCCAAGAATTATAACGTATTGTTTATTTTCTCAATAAATGTCATTGGCACATTTTTTTAATTAAATTTTAGTGGAAGGCTTTTCTGCTATGAGCATGATTCTTTTTAACTCCTGATCTTAACTTCTCCATCTCCTCCTCTCTTGACTTCTTCACCTCTCTTCTCTAGCCTTGAAATGCAAGCATCTGGAGCAGCAGACAATTTGGGGTGGTATTAGCAGTTCCCTGGCCCTTGGCCTAGCCTCGCTGGCCTTAAGCTTGTGTAGTCCAGGCAGTATTGGTTCCTCCTCTAACCCTGCCTCTGCACCCTACACAACCATTTCACCCTCTGACCCCACTCAGAGTGGAGGATTATCACAGTGCGTGGGGGGAATACGAGAGCAAGCTGCTGACCTTGTGTGCAAAACTTTTTACGCTCCGTATTGTGACTTGCACTCGAATGCGGACTTGCATTTCACACTTGTGTGGGTACGCCTGCTTTTTTTTTTTAAGCCTGAAAAGCAGTTAATATTCTGAAGGCCAACAGCTGCCAGAGATGCGGATTAGAGGTTCTTTATTGAGCTGTAGTTTATCCCATCCTGACAGTGGTCCAGTCCCATGGAGCTCTATCCCTGCTGTGGTGCATGCTGTGTTTTCTAACAATGGACAGTAGATATGTCTAACACAGGGGGTCTAGGCTCTGGATAAACCACCAGATTTCCGAGTAGCTTGATGGTTTAAGCTAGGATGAGACTTTAATACAGCAGCACACCCTTTTCTCTCTTCTTCAGCTCTAAAAGCACTTCATAATGAAAGAAAAGCGTGCAACGCTTACTCAGCGTGCCAACGCTGTCCTCATAATGTCATTTAAATGAATGGCTTCCTGCTGAATTAAGGTAGCAATGTCAAGAGGCTCCAAACATTGCAGGTTAGCATGTATACCGGTTAGCCAGAAAGTGTCCAGAGTACTTTATGTTTAAATAAATCTCAGACCCTCTCGTCGTAAATAAAAAGATTGGAGGAATACTGCTCCTAGTGGGCAAAAAGCAAGGAGGAGAAACCTAGGAACTGTTTTTTAACTAGTAAGTCAATTTCATGACATATAGCTATTTCTGAATGACTGTTAATGTAGAAAGGTGCTTTTTGCATTCCAGATGGTGAAGTTATGGCATCTAAATGGTTAAAACTTTGACCCCCCCCTTGACAAAAAAAGAGGATTATTTGGAAAGTAACACACTGATATTACAAAAGGTGCTCTTGCTTGGAAAGGGTATCGCCATTATACAGTTCATGAGAATCAAATGCGGCGGTGTCCATGTTCCCGAGCGAGAGCATCATCATAATAGAACAATGGAAAGACTCGATGAAACTAATGAACTGAGGGTCTGTGTTATTGTCTGGCATGTCTTATCCTCTTGTGAACTGTAGCTAAGAATGCTTCTGTAATATCAGCAGTTTCTCACAACTAGCGCCCATGCCTGACCTTTAAGCTGGAGCCGAGCGGCTGTTAATTCCATCGTTGTGTCAAAGAGCCAAAGGAGCCGGCCACAAAGAGGAAGTTAACCTGAGGCCCAGAGAGCAGCGACTCCATTATTTTAGCAATTACCAGGAGCTGTTAATTTAAAAAAGGACGGGATTCAACTGTGATTAGATTCTGTCCAAAGCATCTGAGGGCTGCTGCCTCTGGTAGAGGAAATGTATTTACACATTGCGCTCCATACACAGTAGGGCTGTCGCGATTATTTGATCTAATCACGATTATTTGCGATAGCCACAATTATTGTGCACTTTAAATTACAGCCACATACTGGCATACAAATAAGGGAATTTTAAAAGCTCCAAATGAAATTGGATGCTTGAAGAAAGTTAAAACGGCTCTAAAGCATCTGATGTGAATGCAAAAGTATAAACCAAGTATTTAATATGAATAGTGATCGCATGGCGCTTAAATTTGAAAAGTAGTGGCAAATATTTTGGACCATTAAAGGCTGCCTTAAAAATAATGTTTCATGTTAACCAAGTATACAGTATAATATATATATATATATATATATATATATATATATATATATATTAGTGTTAATAATTACACTATGTGAATATTATGTTAATGAAATATTTGTAAATAAATAATGTTTTAAATATTATAAATGCCATTCTACTCCTTTGCAGTATTTGTTTACAAAGAAAATCATACAATTTATAGTTATAGTAGGCTATTAATTAAAATTATATTGATAAAAAGTCTTCTTTAAAAAAATATTTTTTATTTGGAATTCCATTAAATAATTCATGTGTACTTGTAAGTTATTTTATTTAATTGAAGCAAAAACTTACAATTTTACAATTACATACAAAAAAGGATGAAAAAGAAACAAAATCCTTTTAGTAATAAACATTTAGTATCCGAAGTTTATGTCAGTTTAATTAACTTATTCGGTGTATGTGCATTAAGCTTACACTTTAACTGACATGAAGAAAAGAGATCATTAAATCATAATTATTTAAATGACATTTAACCTTCAGCCAAATTTTCATGACCGCAATCCAGTCCAAATGTTATCGCTTCATGAACACAAACCTCCAAGCATTCTTCTCAACTCTCAGGTCCAGCTTTTCTACGGTCTTTCCAGTGGTTGATTGTGGAGTACATCTTGCTTTGTTTACCATGTGACTTTGCTCTTGTTTACAGTGGCTGTAATAATAACATAATGAAAACAGCTTGAGTCTCCATAAGTACGAAATGCACAGGCAGGATTTTTTATATTAAAACAACTGTGAATTTCCCGCCTGCCACCGGCCTATAAATATATAGTCCCCAGAGAACGCCATATGCAAAGCACAGAACAGGTATTTTGTCAAGGCTGGCATAGAAACATCTGCAAATTGGACATGTGAAAGCATGCAAGTCTAGGAGTGCTGATGCGGTGTGGAATTCTTCAAGTTTCCAGTGTTTGCCATATAAGAGTAAATATTCATCTGCGGCAATCTCTGTGAAAAGTATATGTTTGTAAAGATTGCGGTTTCTACATCTATTATCGACACAGTCTTCAAGATGTTCAGAATCGAAGCTTGTCAGAACGCAAGCTTTCAGTCCCTTTTTAATACAAACTCACTTCATGTTGGCACCTTTGATGCCGTGCTCTTCTGAATGCTCATGTGAATTTGATGGAAGCTGCTTGCATAAAATAATCATAGTGTGTAAAAACTTTTTTTGTAGGTGAAGTACATGTAAACCTCTCTAGAAATGAAATGTTTGCTGAGTATTAGTTCGATGTAAGTGCTCTTTCTCTTGATTTGTAGAGTATATTCTGTTCAATATGGGACGTTTGTCATGACATGATGATCTAGGAATGACTGAGAGAATTAGCCTGTTTAACATTAAAAAAAAACATTATGATGCTTATGCTTGTCTTAAAGGAGGTTTTCTGACGGTGCTGGTTCATCTAAGGGATGAAGGCCAAGTAGTCTTTGTATTTCAAGCTACATTTCTTGTCATCTGGCACACGGCACATTTAACCCTCAGCTCAGTGCTGAAGGGAGGACGGAGTGGAATAATGGCTGTTTTTACACACTTGCATCCAAATGGCAATTAGTCTGCATTTCACGGCACATTGGCGCCGTGCTTATATGAGGGTGGAGGGCTCTCGGAACATGTACTCCACCCAGATCGGGGGGAACAAACAGCTCCATCAATTCCCCATTACAAAGTAATTTGTCCAAAAATGCTACACATATCGCTTTCTTTTCATCTGTTACACCTAACAAGGAAATTGAGGGGAAGCCCTCGCTGAAGTCTGCTGTAATGTTTTCTTTCATATGGTCTGATACTCTCTCAGACATCATTTGCTGTTGTTTTGTTGTTCTATTATGTACAATTCTTTTTTTTTTTACAATGTCGTGCAAGATCATATCCCCCTGCAGAACCCTATCCTCAATTCTTTATCAAAAACATCTTACCTTGTTCTAGCCAATTAAATGAGCTTAGTGCTATCAGTTAGTGCTATGTTAGTACTAACCAATGGTAAACAAAAAAAACAAAACAAAAAAAAAGGGAAAATAGTGCTTAATTTGACTATTTTTGGCTTTCATGTCATAATGTGATATGTGGTATGCAATTCAAACAACTAAGCTAGGCTAAGATATTAGATATTAGGTTTTTTGTTTTGCTTTGGTAATATAATGTGATAAGTATTTTAATGGGCTAAGCTAGGCTAAGCTAGTAGCTTGTTAATGAAGGCTGACTGAGAACACAGAGAAAGGGACATGTATGACCATTTTTAGCATCTGTAATATAACATATGTGATAGGTAATTTAAAGGCTAACATATGTTATGGTGTTAGCATGTTAACTGAAAGCGCAAACAAAGGTAAATATTAAATTTGACAATTTTTAGCTTCGTATTATGATGTGATATGGGTAATTAAGAAGATTAAGAAGATTATTTTAACCATTTTAGCTTCAGTATTATAATGTGATATGACGTAATTTAAAGAGCTATGCTACACTAAGCTGTTATCTTGCTAAACGAAGGTTAACTGAAAACACAAAAAAGTTTAATTTGACCATTTTTATTGTTGGTGATATTACCAAAGACAGGGTAAGCTGTTAGCTTGCTAACTGAAAAACATGAAGAAAAATATGTGTTTATGATGATCATTTTGTAAACTGATGATTACAAATAAATGCACCGTAAAGTGTTTTTCTAATGAGGCACTAAATAGAGTACCCGTACTAGCTGTCTCAGTCAAAGGAATGGCTTTGTTGAAGGGGAAAGATAGCAGTCTAGTGGAGGATAGGCTCTTGCATGACATGGCTACCTTAATGTGATCAATAGAGTGTCAACTCTCCATGGCTGTCAGTGTATTAACTTTTAAATCCTGGTTATTTTTTATCAGCCTTAGAAAAAGTATGTCATTCAAATTGACTGTCCTTTCAGATTTAGGTGAGAGTAATTGGAGGAAAAGGTCCCAAGAAGCAGATCAGGTCTTATCTAAGTGAGCCGAGCTTGCGTACAGTCTCTGTAGCACCTGTGCTGGCTCAATGACTTTCAAGGTAAAGCTGACTCTTGATCTTCATTTGCAGTGCCAGCCCCACTGTGGAAAGATCAAGTTGGCCATTAGATCAAAGTGGCTGGTTTCTGAGCAGCTGTGGATTGGGAGACCTGACAGGGGAGGACAGTCTGAGGGAGGGAAGAGAGACTGACATAGAAATGACTTCTTTGTATAACCCAACTCTTTGAAGTGGAGCTTTACCCTCAGCGTTGATCAAACAGAGGCGGTATGGTGTGCCGTGATCATACGCAATCTATTACAGTGCCATTTGAGCATCAGGAACACGAGTTGGGTTGCACTTAAGCCCTCCGACTGGACCGCTCAGGATTTGTCTTCCCCAGACTCAGAAGCATCTGAATTATTTACTGTAGATCATGGAAGTGCTTATGGCTACAATTTAATGTATGAGGTGTGAAGTGATGGCACTGAATATATGAGACAGCTGACAGATTCATGGCAGCAGCTGAGGTGCAGAGCGAGCCTGTCAACTGCAGCAGTCAGCCAGTGCTCAACATTCCTGCGAGGATCTTAAGTGATGTCGGTCCTTCGCAGGCTGCCTCCTCATGGCCTTCCTGTGACACTGCCAGCCTACAGGGACCTCATTTAATGTTGGTCATTTATCGTGTGCTTGGCATTGATTTTAGACCCCTGAGCTGAGCTTGCGGCCCCTTAGGTGTGCTACTGAAAAGTTGTACGCTCGCAGGCTCCTTTCTGTAAACAACATTAGGCTACTTTACAGGGAGCTTACAGTTACAGTAATATGATCCTTTAATGTTAACTACTATATAGGTGAAATTATCATTCATAAATTCAGCTGAAAATGACCAAAAAGTGTTTTGCGTGGGTTGAAATATATATATTATTAATTATTTTATTCAGCACTGATGCACTAAACTGATCAAAAGTGACAGTAAAGACATTTATGTAACTAAATAAAAAATTTTTCTTGAAAAAATGGTTTCCACTGAAATATTGATAATAATAAGAAATGTGTTGTGAGCACCAAACCAGCATATTAGAATGATTTCTAAAGGATCATGTGACACTGATGACTGGAGTAATGATGCTGAAAATTCAGCTTTGCATCACAGGAATAAATTCCATTTTAAAATATATGAAGATAGAGTTATATTATAGAAATATATTTTACATTTGTGAGACTTCTTTCTGAAACATAAAAAAATCGTACCGACCCCAAACTCTTGAACAGTAGTGTATATACAATATATATAGCACAGCCTCTTGTACATTATTGCTTAATTAAATCGTATCATGTTTTGATAATATGTTTAAAGCTTTGACTAGGTGAAGGATTATATCTGCAATGTCTGAAATTACAGCTTATCTGTGACGTAGATATATATATA
>NW_015541012.1:565135-612613 GCF_001515605.1 Sinocyclocheilus anshuiensis | reverse complement strand
TTATTTTTTTTTTTGTTCTGTAATGACATTCTTGTGCTGCCTTCCACTAATCCAGTCATCATATATGGGATGATTTAATTAATTTATCTGATTCTTTAAGCTTGCAATTAAAATGGAAAAATAACCAGATGCTGGAGCGAAATTAATTCAAATTAATTCACGTAAATTGATGCACTCCAGCTATATATAATGAATGGGGATGTAATTACACGGCATCATTCTGTTTAGACTTATAAATCTAAAAAACTGTCAGTGAAATGTATAATTAAAAGGTCTTTATTCTGCCTGCCCACACGCTACTATGTCAACACTGCCATGACTCATAACTCTTTGGCTTCATTAGACGAAGTTCAGCAACTGACCGCAAGGATTTTTGTTTTTGATAGAATATCTCAACAGTCTAACTAGTGATGTAACTAGTTTAAAATCCTCAGCTCACTTTTTTGTGTACAGTTGAATCTAAACATGAAATGGGATGTATACAGCAGACATAGCGTCCATCTTTGCAGATTTTAGCACATATTAAATAATATAATAAATTTTCGAATCTTGCCGATATTTGACTTATATGTTTTGGGGGTGGGGCAAAATACATTACCAAGAGTCAAGTCAGACATTCGACTGTCATAATTACGTTAACACACAGTGAAAATGTGTAACGGATGCCTCGCAGATACAAACGGGGTAAATAATGTTTTATGTTTTGATTAAAAGATAGTTAAAATTAAACGTCAGCGAAACCCTAAGAATTCACAACATTATTTTACAACAGTGCTCTCATTATAATGTTATGTTTATGACAGTAGTTATTAATGTTCTACATTTCTGTTTTGAGCTGCGCACGCTGAAGATGACCAACAGAATGAAGCAGCAGGTTTTTAATCAATGGGATTTAACTCATCATTTATCTCATATAGAATACGCTTCGTTATTTATACAACATAACGTTAATATTACGACTTATAGGCTATCTGCACAAAATGCCCCGAATGCATGAACGTGTCTGCGCGGCTCTGAATGAACTCCTTTTGTGGACACGTTCTTCACGCAACAACGTGCAGAAACACAGCAGCTAAACTCAAAAAATTCACAGCGTTTTATTATAATAGTGTTCTCATTATAATTGTTATGTATATGACAGTCCCAGTCATAGTTATTAATATTCTGCATTGTTGTTTGTCCTGCTCGCTGAAGAGATAATCACCGTACCATGAAGCGCTTTCAACCAAATGCATCTTATACGAGATAAATAATATATACACGACATATATATAAACCGGCTGAAAGGTTTTGAAATCACTTGTACCCTATCTGATCTAAAAAATCCAGTCTTTCACTCTGCATGTGTCAATTTGGGTCTTGTTAAAGTTTTAAATCCCTGCCGCCAAGATGCTCCTCTGTCGTTCACGGATTATGGAAAGTGAAACTTAAATCTATAGGGGTGGTTGGATTTATTCACGCACGTTAAAATATTTATTTGAAGCTTCTTTCTTTTCAGATTCTTATTTACAGCATTATTTTAATAGGCTGTATATTAACTTATTGGGAGAAAACCAGTAGTTCTATGTGAAATCAGACATTTGAGCACCCCTATATAGCCAAAATGGAATGATCATAACACCCCGCGAATATTCGATTGTGAGATTGGTATTCGAATCAGGCTCCTCCCATCAAAGCATCGAATCTTTGACTATTCCGGGTCACCCCTAATATAAATAATATATTTTAATAGCAGTTCTATCGTATCTAATGGCACTTGTTTAAACCTACTTTAGCTACTACTTTTGTGTGACGATATGTATTGCAAACCACACCACTGCATCCAGATACTTCCTGTCAATGCTATAGTTTTAAACAATAGCATCCTAGAACTAATTCAGTCTGCTGCGACTGAATGGACTGTGTTGACTGCTCTCTCAGGAGTAAAGCATTTGGGTAAAACACACTTTTGAGGAGAAATAAGAGGCACATATGTAATCTTATTTTGGCAGAAAGATTGCAGCAGATTACTGAGCATAGCGAAGAGCTGTTAGTGCAGCGCGATTGTGCTAATGTAGCAGGTTAATGTAGCATCACCTCTTAGCATAATATGTTTTTACTGTTCAATGCACTGTTCAGTTCAGCATGTTTGGAGAAGATCACAACACAACTGGAACGCTAACGTTGTCGAATAACCCCTTTATCGCACGGAGAGGGCTTTGCAAACAAGGGAGCTGGGCTTTTACCTCGCACTTTATCTATAATAGGAAAACCTTTTTAGAGGAAATGAGAGATGGAGATAAAATGGCCTTTGTAATTCAATTAATGGGGAAAAACTGAGAATTTAATTCACTCTGGTCAAGCTTGCTGACCACAGAAAACGATTGCTAATAGATTTATACTTTTTATGTAAATGTAAACATGATATAGTGCAAGCATATGTAGAAAACAGTGTGCTTTTTTTTAGGTTTGCAGGAAAATGTGGTATTATTAAACATGCTTGTCCTCAGTGTATGAATTTACATCTAATGGATGACAGCGGTTTTGTCCGTTGTAGTAAGAACAGAGCGTTTGTCTTTGCCTGATTCTTAATATAGCACTGAACAGGATGATTACAAAGGAAAAGAGATGAGGGCAATGACATCCTCACAGAGTATTGTTTATACTGCGCAGTGGAACATGCGCTCTTGAATGTGCGCATTTCATGGACGGTAAGGCCATTGTGGCTAATTAATGAGCTTTGTAATAACATCTGCAGATTTAATCTTCACTTACAGTGTGTATTGGCAGTTTAATGTTGTTGGCTGTTGCTAAAATGAGCCTTGTACATTAACACAGCGGCACAAAATTGAATCCCTATGACAACTTGACAAGAAATGTTAATTCAATGTAAGGAATGTCAAAGGCCTCTGTTTACATCAATCATGCTATTATGAAAACATGCTCATGTTGCTCGCCAGCTAATCTATTTCTTGAGATGCCGTATGTCCACGTATAGATGTGGGAAGTAATGTATGTCTTGACATTGGCTGTGTTCAGAATGGCACTCTAGCTTAGTGTTTACTAAATGCTGTGAAGTACACTTTGTACCGCCTACTGTTTTAAATGTTTTATGTAATATGCAAAGATTAACATTACAGTAGCAGTAGCATACTACATTGTTGTCGCTAGGCCGAATTTCATGTTTAGCACGATAAATGTTAAATAGAAGAGTTAAGAAGGAATCACAGATTACTTCCATTTCAATAACCATTTCAATAATTGAGAACAATGCATTGTTGGATACATTATAGCGATTGGACAATATTGCTTTTTTAATGAATACTACTTCTGATACACATTGTTTTTTTTTTTTTTGAGTGTCTGATAACTGATATGCAAAACTGACTTTTATTTACTCTTTTCTTTTTTCTTTTTGATACAATAATCATCATAAATCATCATAAGAGTACTATTATAAAAACAAATGCATATGAATATTTATTATTTATATAATTCAAATTTTTCATTCTTATTTTAATGAAGAATTATTATCAGTAGTATTACTATTGTTATTTATGCAAATAAATAAACAAACAAACTGATCTAAATGCAGTATACTGCAGTGTTCAGGCCATAAGTAAGATATGAATGAAATATTATTATATTATATTATTTTCTAAATTGTTTTTTTTTTTCTAATTGCCTAAATCTAAATTGTCACGATTTATTTTCATCTTTGTTTTGGGCTAAAATTTATTTATTTTATGTTAGGCCCTTCTAAATGCAGTATACTGCAGTGTTCAGACCATAAATAAGATAATAATAATAAAGAAAATTTTATATTATATTATATTATATTATATTATATTATATTATATATTTTTTTATCTACGTTTGTCACAATTTATTATCATCTTTGTTTTGGGCTATATTTAATTTATGTTAGGCTACACTACATTTATATTTGTATTTATATTTATAATACTTTAAGTAATTTTACATGTGAATTCCATTATTGGGTGCTGTTCTTTAGAGACCCACCAAATGGTGCCATTTTGGTAAGACTGATATTAAAGAATCCATAACTGAAAAGTGTGGAAATTGGTAAAAAAAAATGCATAGATACATACTACATACCACAGTAAGAGTATAGTCAGAGTAGTATGCTATTCTGAACATCTGAGATTGGCTTTGCTCTTGTGCTACAAATGAAAGACCATGTACAAGGAGGTGCACAAACCTAAAGAGCCATTCACATGAGTAGCTCCATATTACACTTGAATGTGTAAATGAGATTCTTGCGTTGAATATGAAACTGATCCACTCCTCTCTCATACTGCAGAGTAATTTCTGTCTTAAGGCTGTAATCAAGACAAAGGCGTGGTGTGGTGCGGTGGAGACGTCCCCCTCCCTCCCTTTCCATCTCCACACAGATGTCTCAACACACCCCTCGAGACAGACATGGTCCCTTGAGTCCCTTGCAGAGATTCGGATGCCCAGAGAACAGGCCGTTTATCAAAATGCCTTCAGTGGGCCACGTCCCAGTGAGACGTGCTTCTGGCAGTGAAGACACATCTGTGTTAGAGACGTTCATTCACACACATGCACATCCACACAGGCTTATAATTAGATTTTATTGCAGGGATCTTTGACACACTTACAGTAGAGTGTGGTACGCCACCCACTCCACCATGCCGGCAGTGCGCCTACAACAGGGGAGTAGAGTCTTTTGTCTGGTTTTGTCTACGCAGCCACTACAAAGGAGAAAACCCTTAGAAAAGCACGCATGTGCCTTGATAAATATATCCGCAGAGATTAAGGGATTGTAGATAACTCAAGATGGGCTCAGGAAGGGTTTTATTCACAAATATTTTGAAATACTAATAATAGTGAAAAGCACAGTAGGATCGTATGCCATATGGCTTTATTGTGGATATAAATGTATGCTTTTCTATATACTGTAGTGTTCATTGATAGACCATAAATGAGACAATAAATTTAATATTAGGGCTGTCAGTTGATTAAAAATTTTAATCTGATTAACTACATGATGTGGCGGTTAATTAATCTAATTGATGACAGAATTTTTCTTTTTTGGTGAGCTATCACTTTATTGATTGATTGATTGATTGATTGATATTGATTGAAATTATACTCTAAATAAGAAACTAAAACTGCCAGTAGGTTGCGGTCAATGTCTTTATGAGTAAGTAATTGAGTCATTTATTCATCCATTCGATTCGTTCAAGCGGCTCTCTTTATGAATGGGCTTTTGAATCACTGGTTCACCTGATTCGTTCAAAATGCGGATTCATTCAGAAACGAATCATCGCTGTGTGTTGCTCGGAGACACAAACCAGTTCTGCTGTGGCTTTATAGGTAATATTTTCGTTGGCAGAATTGAGCCAAACTGACTACATTGTAGCCTATCTAAAATTTAACACAGTATTAACTTCTTATTTGCTTAACTGTTGTTTAAAATCACATTTGCACTCGTGCTATCCGGGACAACAACAGCACTCATATGATATTTCTCTAGCTGCTTGTGTGATATCGCTTATCATATGATATAAATATGAGGCAAAAATTCATACAGCGGCATTTTTTCCCCACTATCTTAACTTTTTAGGGGCATATTACTGCATTTTATAGGCTACATCACGCAGTGAGTTGTTACCCTGCATCATGTCTGTCAACAGTCAACTGTATGAAATGTAAGATGACATGCATATCTGGGGTGGGGCGGGTGAGTTAATTACGTAAAAATATTTTAATCGCTTTATTTTTCCATAACTAATTAATTAAATTAACGTGTTAAAACGGCAGCCCTATATTTAATATATTTATTTGTTTTAATAAATAACAAGTATGTTTACGCACACAAGGAATTCATCTTGGTGACAGAAGAAACTTCTAGTGAACACAAACTGTAGAAAAACCTGTACATAGACAATTAATAATATAGAAGATATTTCACAGCAACAAAAATAGTAATAACAATTATTATTATTATTAATGTAATATTAATAATAATAATATTAATATAGTAAAAAAGACTAATTTGTATGGACCAGAGTGCTACAGTATTTACAAATAAAATGTACAAGGAATGGAATAAGAGGTGGGGTATTGTTAAATGAATGAATAAATATAAGTGGTATTATATATGAGCAATGTATATCTGCACAAAAGAGGGTTTTATTAGGTACTCCGTTGTTTCTTGTTTAATGAGTGATATTGCGTTTATACAACAGTTCGACGGAACATGTGTGTAATTAAACAAGAAACAACGGAGTGGCTAATAAAACCCTCTTTTGTGCGGAACTACTTCCTTCCGCCTCGGATTCAAAGCTCAAGTTGACAGTTAAACATACGTCACTTTTAGAATTCGTATCAAGGGCATGTGCTGCTTCAGTTAGGTTATTAGTGAGAAATAATGAGGTTATAAGAGAGAAACAATGCGGAAAGATGTGCATCCAAATGAGAGAGAGAGAGACCGCGAAGCTAGACGTTTCTTCTTATATTAACTAACGTACTCTACGATTAGCTCAGTGAATAATTATAAAAACACATAGACCTGGCTAGAACAAGCGGAGTGATACAAAATTGTGAAAGGGCGTTCCTGTAGAGATACCAGTACAATATCTCACGGTTCTCAACCAATAACATTTGAGAACCAGAACGAACTGTTGTATAAATTATAATAATATTATTATTAATAAGAATAATAGTAATATGATAAACTCTGAAATATGGTAATTCTGACACTATAGAGAACGTGAGTGTTTTTAAACAGCACAGTGGGTCATTTCAGTGAGCTTTTCAAAGATTAAACCTAATTGCAGTTTCACAGGAGTCATTATACTGCGAAAAAGCTAAGAGAGTCACAACAAACTTAATTGCATTTCAGCACGCAACACATATTTTATTCAAGCAATCCTGAGGACCTCATTTCACAAATAGCAGCACATTTTTAATCAGCGACATCCTGATTATGATATGTTGAGCGTAAGTAATGCTGCATATTTACGGGGCATTTCATTAATAACTGCAGGGGGCTTCCAATTTGCGTTGAAGATGGCGAATACTCCACGACAGCATTTGTTTCCATCAGGGTGATACATGAGCGGCTCCAAGCTGGGACGTGTGCAAGAACCGAGTGAGGAATGAAGCCCTATTTTGCTTTCTCCACAGGCAATTAAAATGTTTTGCATGCTGTGGGTACTGTGGAAGAACAATTACTGAGACAGTGATTTGAATTGGATTTAAATTTGAAGATCTTTTGATATGAGAAATTTGTCCAAATCTAGCAGCATCCCTTTGCTGTGCCTGCATTATTGCGTCTGAATGAAATCAAATGAACCATATTAGATTTATTAGGCCACGTTAGTAGCAATTTCTTCCAGATGGCTTTGGTTCTGAATGTTGATATGGATATGTTCTCTATCTAAAAACGTGTGATTCTTGATAGCCTGATGGTCAGCTTGGTGCTTCCTTTCAGTATGGACTTACTACCGCTTCTCCTTTAAAAAGTAATTGAAAATCATATGCCTTAATAATATCATCTGAATGTTAAAATTACCAAACAAATAACAATTAGATCAAACTTATGGAGTCCCATAAAGTGACTTTTGCAAAAAAATAAAAAAATAAAATAAATAAATAACATTTTTTTGTATGGCTCATTCTGAAAAGTATTATTAAAAACATTTTTAATAAAACATGATTTCCCTGTAATATTTTATAGATTTTAATTTTCTTTTTGTCTCCAGTGTTCTGGCAACATGGTTTAATTCAATATATTTAACATATTCTATTTTGATTTAATATTTTGAAAATATTTTTATGTGAATTATAACAGAATGCAAGAGCAAGTTACCTTGAACAGAAGGTGTTATCAAGGATATTGTTTATACTCATGAGGAGTGGAATCTTATATTCAAAATATACTGTAAAAATCACTATTCCTCCAGCTGAGTGTCAGTGGAGGTTTTATTGAGTGATTTCTCATATTTTTCTCTCTGGTCAATTTGCACAGGCGTGTATGCAGAGGGCTGTCAGTTATAGACCTTGAGAGGAGGTTTATAGGAGGGGAATTTCGTCTTGCCCCTCTCTTTGCCGGCTGAAGGTCAGATGTTTCCATTGCCCCCCTGAACAGGCCCTGACAGCTGCTTGGGAGTTTGATGGGGGCCGTGGGAGGGGGTGGATGAGACCAAGTGTGTCTGTATGGTAGAGCTGAGCTGTCTTGAGTGCCCTGGGGAATGATATATAGCCCAGCTCAGAGATGATTAGAGGAAAGGGCATCTCCATTTAAACATGAGCTTGCTGTCTCCTCACATGTGATCTCTGTTTCTGAGGCTTTTAATAGTCCTCACAGAGGTCAATATCTGATTAGTCTCGCATAACCAGACCTTTGACTGAACTTTGCTTTTCAGATCTTGGCCACATTGCTGCTTATTCTGGCCAAAAACCACCCACTTAGACAGGAAGAGCCATCTAATTGATGACCAACCAGAGTTTTATTTATGCAACCCCCCAATATGATGATATTTCTCCCAGTATTTCAGATAAATAAATTATGACGAATCTTTTTTTTTTAATAAATAGAAATTGAAAAAACAAACAGACACTGTTATACAATATGTTATTATAAGAATATTATTTCTTGATTGTGTATGTTTTTCATTATAATGAAGTTATTTTAATTTATCTGAATTAATTGAACTGAAATAGATTATGCCAGTCTACTGTATGAGAAGTAGATTTAAATAACGATGTAGAAGTCTCTACAAACATATGGAAAAAAGGCAAAATAGTGAAAAATGTGTTTAGAAAACCCTGTGTGCACTACTCCTAGCAACCTCTAATGTGATTGGTTAATTTTAGGTAACTTGTCTTGCGTAATATCAACCAATCAGTAATAGTCTTGATCAGCAGGTGGTGTCCGAGGCTGTCTATTACTGTACACATAACTGGAAAGTACTTTCTCTATCTGGCAAGCTCTAATCTCATTGGCTAATTTAAGTAACTTTACATAAACTCAACCAATCATGATTAGTCTTAGTCAGTAGGTGGTGTGTGGGTTTGCTGTCTAACGCCTGTTTCACACATACTCTGTCTGCAGTGCGTATGCAGTCCATGTCCGTTACGTATGCGGTGCAAAAGCAGTACACAGACTCATTTTGCTTTCACACAGGACAAGTTTGCAGTCCGCTACTGATCCGCGGCTGCTTACCACAAATACAACATTTATCAATTATTTTGATTTCAAATCTAAACGTTGTTTTCCAGCATTGTGATACTCTTTTGTCACAGTACAGTAATACAATCTTTCATAGACATTCGTTTAAACTCAATAAATATAAACAACGTATTATTCATGCATTTGACTTGCTCAAGCAAGTGGCAACACATTTAAACACAGTATATAGCCTACTTTTCTTGTTAAAAGTAGCCTATCACAAAAATATTTAAATAAAACTCACCACTGACAGAAGCAATCAGCTCTCGTGCCTTTTCTTTTGTATTTAAATCTTTATTACATTTTAATTTTGTTTTTCTACCTCCACAAGTGCATCTATTATGTTGCCTTGTTTCTCTAAAAGTGCACTTTTCCTTGTTTTAAACCTAGTCAAAAAGCTACGTGGTGACTGTGAAACACAGTAGACTTTAATTATATCAGTTTATTGTGAAATGACTACATTTCCGTGTCAATCCATGTTTATTTTTACCACAAACAATGCGCTGTCACTTTAATTCAATGCGTGAGCACAGCAAAAATAGACTTGGTGCGTAAACGATCGCTGCACTGCTGCAGACACACCGCTCCTGGAACGCACTGACGGACTGCAACTGCGTGCAGTGTGAATGCTCTAATCTGTTAACATGGGTGCGAAAAAAAAAAATGCACTGCATATCCGCTGCAGACAGAGTATGTGTTAAACAGGCGTAAGGCTGTCTATTAATGTAAAATCGGAAGGTACTTTCTCAATCTGGCAAGCTCTAATCTGATTGATTGATTTTAGATAACTTTACATAAAATCAACCAACCATTATTAGTCTTGGTCAGCGGGTGGTCCATGGGTTTGTTGTCCGAGGCTGTCTATTAATGCACATAAAAAGTACTTTCTCAATCTGGCAGGCTCCAATCTGATTGGTTGATTTTAGGTAAAGTTACCAATCAGATTAGCGCTGGCCAGATTGAGAAAGTACTTTCTGGTTTTATGTGTGTGACTAGACAGCACACCCACGGACCACCCACTGACCAAGACTAATATCTGATTCTCACACATTCTCACATTTCAGGATCATTGTCACTAACACTAAAAGCTCCCTTCTGTATAGTCATGAGGGCAGCTGGATCCTGCTGGATTATCCTGATGCTGAATGGGTCTGTGAGGGGAAATAAGTAGAGCTAAATCCTAATAGCCCTCAGGGAGATGAGGAAATGATTTAGCTGTATTCATAAAGTTTAAGAGATCTCTGCCTTATGCTTCTGTGTGTGCCGGCAAAGACCAGCCTCCCCGGGGAGCCGTGGCCACTTCCAGAGGTTGTTTAATTAAGGGAAATCATTGCCCAGCAGAGCGAGCCGGAAGTATTTTCTTAATGTTTTAGAGCATGATAGCTCCTCTGACTTCTATCGGAGGTGTTTTAATCATTATAAAGCCTTGAGACGCCGCTCTGGGACAAGAGAAAGATGCTTTCAGTCACAGAAGCAAGAAAAGAGCAACATATGCTCAGACTGATCCACAGAAGAAAGAAAGTCATGCAGGTTTGGAATGACATGAGGGTGAGTAAATCAGAATTTTAATTTCTGAGTAAACGATCCCTTTAAATTCTTTGCTAAAATGAATCCTCCCTCAGAGATAAATAGTCAGACATCCGTACCCAAGCACACTTTAACACTGACATCTGCTGTCTAATGCATCTTTATGTTCAGTCACTTCCCCCATCCGCTGAATTTAATCATCAGCAAAGGCTGACGATATGAGAAGTCATCTTACCCTGCGACCAGCAAAGCCGATTGAGAAATCTGCTTCTATTAAGAATATCTCTCAGCCGGCCCACTTCTAATCTGCCTCTCTGGTATTGCTCGGAGTGAATGATGACAGAAAGCACCTCTGGAAAGAATTACAGTGAATTGCAGACCTCAACTACAGCCGGCACCACTGACAGGCGACAACCCAATAATTAATCATGTTTTTTGACAAAAGGGCCTGAGCCGGGATGGAGCCCATTGAAATGTCAGCAGGATTAAGCTGCAGAAGCAGGCCAATCGTGCCCAGGCTGGGACGTGGTGCCTCTCTGCTAATCCCAGTGAAGAGTGGAGATGTCAGTGGGTGGCGGGAGCCCCATCTATCCCTGGGTCTTTGCTCTGAGAAGGCATGAAAATGGGGAATAATTCATCATCATCACCGCAGCTCTCCAGCAATGAGTGCCTTAGTTTTGCGTTCTGCTCTTATGTGTTCATGCAGGCAGAAAGGGAGAAGTGTACAGCCAGGGCTCCGTGCCGTCTTATTTTTAGGCATGTTAGGCAAACAAATAGATGGGGAAGTGGAACCCTGTAGCACTCGCTATATACATAATGAGATGAGACTCCACTGGAGCGGATATCCTGAAGTCATGCATTAATGCTTTAATTAGCATAGCCAAGCAGAGATGCCCAACAAGTTATTGCTCTGTGAAGCACAAACAGAGAAAATCCAATCATTTACACAGCCACTTATTGGCCATGTTAAAAATAAAGCATACGTTCTTTCATATGCACAGATACATATTTTTATATCGAGAAGTGGGACTTTAAAGGGATAGTTAACTCAAAAATTTTTTTGTTGAAATTTACTTTATTCTTTCCCATGCAGAACACAAAAAAGATGTTTTTAAGAATATTTCCAGTGCAGTGAAAGTCAGTGGAGTCCAAAAGCAACAACTGGACTTTTTTTTTTGTTTCACAGAAGAAAAAAAGTCATACAGGTTTGGAATGATGAAGGTGAGGAAATTATGACAGACTTTTCATTTTTGCTTGAACTATCCCTTTAAATCCCATTTTTAGGAGAAGTATCCCTTTAAATTGACCATTCTGAAACAATGAGTCATAAACCAGGAGCAATCTTCCAGTGTTTTTGTTAATAACGTAAGTTTTAATTATAATTCAGTGAATGGCTGCAATAAATTACACTGAATAATGGCAAATTATTTATTTTTTCTTGTCTGAAAGATTTCTCCCTTTTTACCCTCATGGGATCAGATTCAGTGATGATAAATTATGCTATTGCTCCAAAATTTACACTTCTGTAATGACTCATAATGATCATAATGTTGGCATAAAGCATATTGCTGGAAGTTAGCTTTTGGCTTAGGCAGCTCAAGCAAGCCTTTGAATGCAGATAGATTCTCGCATCGGTCGAATCATTATCATCTGGATCTTGCCGCAGGGGTGTGGATGAGATTTGCAGTATCTACCCCAGGAGGATAGCCGTAAAATCCCATTAAGCTGCCTATATTTCCTGAAACAAAACACTTTCCTAACTCAAAGCTTTGCTGTGTTTGGGCTCAGATCCTCCTTGTATTCACTGAGATGGCTAAAACCTGTACAGATGTGCCACCCAGTGATACTCATTGTGAATTCGAGCTACTTGTGTGCTGAGAATCGGTTAAAGGGAAAAGAAAAGGGCAGAAGATTTTTAGGCGGTTAGTTTTGTGCCTTTGAGTATCATTTTAATAGCTTGTATTTGTTTCACCTCAGTGTTACAGGTCCAGCCCCGTCCTGGCAACGCCTCAGATCTTGTTATATGGAATAATGTATTAAATTGCCTGTTGACCTCAGAAAAGGTAGACCAATTACATGGGAGAAAGGCCTATGTGTGGCGCAAATACAGTGTGACTGCAATATTTACCCAAAACACACAGTAATAATTGAAATAATTAGCCAAAGTGTAGGGGACTGTGGGACAGATAAGACGCCAATCAAATAGTAACTGAATCATATTTCAGCCTCCTTTCCATTCTCGCCCCAATCCCAGACTCCTCTGCTTTATCTCGAGCTGATACTTTTGTATTTTTTTATCAATTTTGAAGGCAAATCCTGTAGTGGTTAGGATTAGGAGAGGAAAACCAGAAAGGCTGTAATTATAATTGTGAGGGAGTTGAAAGAGCCAGAATTTCCTCCCTCTTCAGAGGCTCTCAGCGAGTTTCAAACACGATCTGATACTCGCTACAGTAGAAACTGCTTTATCTGTCACTGAGCTCTAAGAAAACACAGAGAACAAGTTCTGATTTGAAAACGAATGTGATTGTACCTGGCTTGCTTCATCTTTAGATGGGAGATGGGAGTTCCTTAAGGAACCCAAAGTTCAATCCGTCTGCTTAAGAAGGCCCTTTGATCTGCTGGTAAATTAGAGGTAATTAGGTCACTTAGCTGCTTTAGACCTGGACTTTAAATCTTTGATGAGTTTTGTAATCTTGATCTGGAATTCAGTCACTTTAAAAAGCCCTAAATGCTTTTCCAATATAGATAAGGATTCAGGCCAGATCTCTGCTTTCTCTTTATGAGTAAATTTTTAACAAAAGGAAGAAAGAACAAAAAAATTTTATGAAGATAATGCTGTTTGATAAATATTTTCTTAAAGGGTTAGTTCACACCAAAATGAAAATTCTGTCATTAATTACTCACCCTCATGTCGTTCCAAACCCGTAAGACCTTTGTTCATCTTCAGAACACAAATTAAGATATTTTTGATGAAATCAGAGAGCTCTCTATCCCTCCCATAGACAGCAATGCAACTGTAATGTTCCCAGGTCCAGAAACGTAGTAAGGACATCAGTAAAACAGTCCATGTGACATCAGTGGCTTAACTTCAGTTTTGCGAAGAATTTTCTACGAAGTTTCTACGAGAATACGCAAAGAAAAAAAAAAGACTTTATTCAACAATTCTTTTCCCCCAAGTTACTGTCTTCCGCCATTTTAGAGAGTATAACAACGCATACACACGCTCTCCCCTAAGCGTAAACAACGCTGATTACGCAGATTACGTTCATGAGCACGCTTTCCCCCCCCGAACGTAAACAATGCTGATTACATCGAATACGTTCTTGGATACTCTCCAAAATGGCGAAAGACGTAACTCGGTGGAGAATAATTGTTGAATAAATTATGTTATTTTTGTTTTCTTTGCGCTCAAAAAGTATTCTCGTAGCTTCGCAAAATTGAAGTTGAGCCACTGTCACATGGACTGTTTTACCGATGTCCTTACTACGTTTCTGGACCTGGGAACATTACAGTTGCGTTGCTGTCTATGGGAGGGTCAGAGAACTCTCCAATTTCATCAAAAATATCTTAATTTGTGTTCCGAAGATGAACGAAGATCTTACTGGTTTGAAACGACATGAGGGTGAGTAATTAATGACAGAATTTTCATTTTTGGGTGAACTAAGCCTTTAAAATATTGTCGTTTTATTCAATGATACGATACAATAAAGATACATATGAAGCAGCTACTGATGCTATATGATTCGATTCACCCCTGTTATGATGCAGTGTGATCCAATTTCGATTCGATTCAATGCAATACGATGCAATGGAAAAAAATATGATGCTGTGCAATTCAATATGGCATATACAGTATATATACAGTGGGTACGGAAAGTATTCATGGCTGCAATATAACAGAGTGAAAAATTTAAGGGGGTCTGAATACTGTCCGTACCCACTGTATATATATATATATATATATATATATATATATAGCACATCTACTAATAATTATATAGAAATAAATAGTTTTTTACCAATGCAAATATGTTAGAAACGATGCATCGCGATACAAATGCCAACTTTTAATTGATGCACACTTTTTTAAATCAATGCATCGCATTTTTTACTTTTATGCTGATGCACCGATGCAAATCGGGGAATCTTACCATCCCCAATATATATACAGTATATCCACTACCATTCAAAAGTTTGGTGTTGGTATAATTGTTAAAAAATTTTTTGTCATGCTCACCAAATCAGCATGCATTTGATTTAAAATACAGTAAAAATTGGAATATTGTGAAATGTTATTGCAATTTAAAATAAAAGATTTTCTGTGTGATTATATTTTAAAACGTCAATTATTTCTATGTCACATGATCCTTCAGAAATAATTCTATGTTGATTTGCTTCTCAAGAAACAGTTATTATTATCAATGAAAACAGGATTCTTTGATGAATAGAAAGTTCAAAAGAATAGCTAATTTTAGGGACACCACAGTAGTGTATCGAAGTATTTATATATACAGTAAATAAATAAATACAAAAATATACAATAAATTAATATTTTGTAAATATTAAATAAATATGAAAATATAAATGACTTGATGCAGCAGTTTAGTGACTCCGTCTAAAGGAGTATGATAGTGGCCACGGCAGCAGAGCTTATCCTACATTTCTTCTCCCTCCATGTCATTAACAGTGCAAGCAGGGTTTAAATAAGGCATACTGGTGTAGTTTCTGGACTTGCATTGCTGTGAAAAAATTTATTGACTGGATAAAATGGGACCTGCTGGGAAGTATTCTCTTCTGCCGTGGGTCAAGCTAGATATTAGAAAGTGAGAGTCTCTGAGGTGGAAATGCTTCAGGTTTAAATGCCCAACTCTTGCGGATTTGGAGCACCTTTATAATCATTTACAAATGAAAGCAATCTGCTTCCTTTTTATGATTAATAAGCCTTTGGTGTCAAGTGCGCTAGTTGGGACCATCATTGATAGAATTCTCCTTGGTGCTGGTGGAGGTGTAGATGGCGCTGTAGTGATCTGATAGACATGAGGAAGCATCTTATGTATGCAGAGGGTGAACGGCACAAGGTCAGAGGTACAGCGGTGGGAGGAGATGTGGATAATCAAAGTGTGGCGTCTCTGTGTGTCAGGTGCAAATGAAGTGGAGAGCAGAGAAAATCTCTCTTTCAGAGATTGCTTAGTTTATTTCAGCAGGATGTCAGGGCTGGGTAGTGTGTTCAGCCAATACAGTTTTAGGAAATGCTTTGAACTGTATGCATTTTCACCTGCAGAACTCTATAATATCTAATTGATCTTATTCTCTTACAGTCCAAATGTGTAAAATGACAAGGTCAATGTAATTGATTGAGATGATTGCGGTGGGCTTTTGTGTCAAATTGTCCTGAGAAAATGAGTACCGAAGTAAACCTCTGCCTATTTATAAATGCCAAATTGTAAGACCACAGAAAAACGTTGAGAAATGAATGTAATCAACTTTTGAGTCTTTCTAAAGAATCAGACTTGATGGTGTTTTTGTGGCCTCTGTCTTATGATATAATAAGCCCTCGGAGGTAATGTGATCCTCAAACAAAGGGAGAGGAAGAGAGTGAGCGGCTGTGAGGGAAGGCAGCGGGCTCACTATCTCACAAGCAGATTAGCACGCTGTCATCGATCACAGTGTGACTTCATACATTATCTCAGCCTGCATCACTGATCCCACTCACAAACTTCACTGGATATGATGCGTGTTACCATGGCGAGGCCTTGACAGCCCCGTAGACACCTCAGCACTATGGGACTGTCTTTATGAGGATTATGACATTCAGTGGAAAAGAGAAAAATCTCGTCAAAATAAGTAAACTGAGAATGTTTCTCAAATTTGATTTTATTGGAGTAAATTCAAAAAGCTGCATTTTGAAAGTCCCTTATGCTCACCAAGGCTGCATTTCTGAAGTAATTTAGTAAAACTGTAATATCGTGAAATATTGTCACAATTTAAAATAACTGCAAATTCAGCAGCCATTACTCCAGTCTTCAGTGTATCATGATCCTTCAGAAATCAGTCCAGTATGATGTTTCGGTGCTCAGAAACATTTCTTCCAAGTTGAAAACAGTTTTGCTGCTTAATACTTTTGTTGAAATTGTGATACATTTTTTTTCCAGAATTCTTTGATAAATAGAAAGTTCAAAAGAGCAGCATTTATTTAGATTTTTTTGAGTCTTAACTGTCACTTTTGATAAATGTAATGCATCCTTAGCATTAATTTGTTTAGCATTAAAAAAAAGTTTGACATTTTTAAAAGGTTTTGTGTGTGTGTGTGTGTGTTCGTGTATACAGTAATTTGTAGTTATATGCAAGTTAGATACAATTCTCTAATTTGATTGGCCAATATTGTTTGATTATAATATATTACATAATATTATAATACTGTATACGTTGTTGCCTCCAAGTCATAAAAACATATTTTTTTGCAAAGAGAAAAATCTAATGAAAATGTTTAAGAATTAGGTGTTTTCTCTGGTGTTCAGAGCTTCAGAAACTCTGAAGTCAATCAATATTTGGGGCTCTCATGGTTCTAGTGGTTCATGGTTCTGAATCACAGACATATCAGAGAATATCAACAGTGTGTGTTTTTCCTTTCCCTTTCTTTTTCTTCTCTCCAGGCCTGGAAAAGATATTCTATGGAATTCATCGGTCAGAAAGTGTAGGAACCCTGAATATTTCATGTCCATTTATTTACTTGTTTGCTAAGTAGTGTGTATTAAGCTGGATAATGTACAATCAGACAGTCATTAAAATAAACAAAAACTTCCTCATAATGACATAAGACCACTCTGTCTGGGTTTATTTTTGATGATGACTGTCCGACTGTACATTATACCCCACTTAACTGCTTTGTACCAGACTCTTCAGTCATGTGTTTCATAGATTTCATAGGGGAAAAAATCATTTAATAATTGTGGTTTGATAAAAAATAAAGAATGCCTTTAGCTCAGTCTTGTAATTTAAACAGAAATGTCTGAATACCAGGAGCAAAATGGATCGAATCAAATTGCATTGGTTGTGTGGGTGAACATTTGGGGCTCTATCCTTTATTTACAGCAGCTTTAAACACTGGCAGAGCTTCAGATCTTGAAACCCCAACTGCTACATGGTAAAGTCTGGTAATCTCCTGCACAGACGGGTCATATTTGCATCAGTGAATGGATGATCTGTGGTTTGAAGCAGGCAGCTGCTTGACCTCAAGACTTTGTGACCCTTGTATGGTGCTTCAGCACAGGGAAACGTGAATTTGCATTTAAACTCCTAAGTAAACTTCCAAATGCTGGGATTGTGAAGGTTAGATTGAGTAAATGAAGACTTCCCACAGGACCGTTTGAGTCTATCACTGGAAATAATGATGAATATGACATACTAGAGTGAGCTGGGCCATTACTCACTGTAATGCCTCCATTACCACCTCAGGGACGGCACGCTGGTTGGGGAGGGATAGTATCACCAAAATTTATGCTTCTGATTTTAACACATATCCCTTGATGGACTCTGGAGACAAGGACGTTTAGAGCCTAAGTGTTATTTTAGTGGAAACAGCAAAGTGGGAAGAAGAGAAATATCTAGATTCTAACTCTGTCATGAAATGGAGGACGGTATAAATGACATTTTCTAAGATCTATCCCCTAACATTAACAGGAAAAAGGTTATGTAAAGGAACAAATTGTCCTTGGTTATTGAATTTAATGGCATCTTCCCTAAGTTTTTAATGACTTGCGTTTTGCCACGACGTGAAGCCTCAGTGAGTCACATAACTGTAGAAATGGCAGAGCAACTACATGTTAATTAATTTTGCTTCTTGCAACGGCTTCTTGTCTCTAGACCCACACAGCTGTCTCTGAGCCTTTACAGGGTGTGGGTTAATACGAGACATAATTGCTTCAAGCCAAGGAGGGGGAATCTATTTACAAATCTTAGAGAAGCAATTAAAATCCTTAGAAGGTTGAAAGCGGCCGAAGAAGGTGAAACACCAGGTCACATCCTTCCAAAGTCTGTTCTGATCTCTGAGCAAACAAACTGAGAGAGGAGAGTCATTGTTCTCTGTTTAGAAACGAAACCGCAATTCAGCAAATGCTCAAGCAGACTGCAAAGACATCAGAACTAAAACACAACTAAATAAGAAAAAAAAATAAAAATGAAAGATTGAAGGAGACTGGTAGATTTTGAAGGTGGATCATCTGCATATTCCCACAAAGCATATTATTTAATTTTATATTTTAATCTTTTTAATTTAATATTCATTTATATTTTAATCATTTTTATTTCATTTACTTTAATTGCAGATTTTGCGGCTTTTCTCATTCTTAGATTTTATTTTATCTTATTTTATTTTATTTTATTACTTTACTTTACTTTAATTGTGGGACCAGTTTATTGTGACCGCTGCAATCTCCAAAAAGTGAATTAATGAATGTTTGCTTTTGTTCACCATATTCTTTTGTTTTCATTCAGAAGATCATCATTCTATAGTGCTGTTACTCATTTTTAAAGCATTTGAAAAGGTTACAAGGGTGAATTATTTCCTGCATCCCTGACAGGAACTATGAGCTGTTCTGGACAGTCAGAGATTATTACGGACCTCACAGTCTTTAAACACATCAGAGGGATTATGAAAAGCAATATTTTTAAGCTGTTTCATTTTTAGTTACCCATCAGATTAAATTCTGCAGAATGTCTCAAATGTACTACAAACTGAAGCGGATGAGTAGGATGCTGAAAAGATAAATCGTCTAATTAGAGTAAAAATTTATGGTGACTGTATATTTTGCTGCTTTGCATGAAAACTTAAAAGCACTGTCTCGGAGCCCATCCTGTTCATGCTCTTCTAAAGAGTTTGTGTTCATATCATTGTTACTTGTTTACTTCCAGACTGACTCTGCGTGTCAGGGTTGTTTTCATCAGGAACCTTGACAATCCAATATGTTGGTTATCAAATCACATCACTCAAGGGCATCTGCCGGTCAGTATATCTGGCAAATCGATCAGCTTATCAGTTCAGCTACTTTCATTTACTTCAAGCTTAACACATGTGGACTTCCTCAGGCTCCACAGTTTGATTTTCCAGCCTGACACAAGGGCCTCACCACCTCATGTGAGCCTTATCACATGCTTTCTGGTTTCATCTCCTGCTTTCAACTGTCACTGCCTCATTTTTTTTAAAAGGCTTGTTTACCATACATTTAGTTTTCCAGAAAGAATTTCCAGAAAGAATTATGTTTCATATTTATATATAATCAACAGTTTATATAATATACCTGTATATATATATATATATATATATATATTACAGTTCAAAAGTTTAGGGTCTGTAAGAAGACAAGACTGCATTTATTTGATCAAAAATACAGTAAACCAGTAATGTTGTGAAAAATTATCTTGATTAAAAATAACTTTATTGTATTTTAATATATCTTAAAATGTAATTTATTCCTGTAATGGCAAATCAAAATTTTCAGCTCTTCCAAAATCATTCTAATATGCTTATTTGATGCTCAAGAAACATTACAATGTATTATCAATGTTGAAAACAGTTGTGCAGCTTAATATTTTTGTGGGAACCATGATACTTTGTATTCTATATATAGAAACCTGAAAAAATTCAAACGAACAGCATTTATTTTAAATAAAGTCTTTTGAATCTTTTAAAAACATTATTATGTCTTTTCTGTCACTTTTGATCATGTTAATGCATCCTCACAGAATAAAAGTTTAAATTTCTTTAAAAAAATACAAAAATAAAAATAGTTTAGCAGCTAAGGTCCCTTTGTCCTATTCTTGTGCGCAGAAAAACATTTATGTATATGAAAGAGTCATATGCAGTCCAACAAAATTATGCAGACAAAAACTTCCAGCCCCAAAGGCCTTTTCTCCAGTGATCTCTTTTCAAAAATCAAAGTGTTCCCATGCATTTGTCATATGCATATGTTAAAGTTCTTTGCTCAAAGATGGCAGTCCTCAGAATAGCATGCCAGGCACAATGAAGAACACTAAGACAACACACCTCCTCTCTGGCTCAATTGTGCTCTTGCTCTTTGCACCTCATTGGCTCAGCATGTCTAGTCTCCCAGCATTACACATGATGGTAATTGTGCTTGAATCCACAATATGAGATGATTTATGGGGAAGTTAAATATACCATTGCCTTTCTTCGACTGAGTGAGTGTTTACTGTAATATGAGCAGCACGCTTGCTATCTTTGGGTATACAATAAGCGTCCTTTTGCTTTGTTTGAATATAAAACCTGATTCAATTTTTTGACTCCACCGGAATTCATGAAGCTAATAAAATCTCTCTTTCTCTCTCTCCTTTCATGCATGCCTGCGGACACAACTCAGCAGGTGAGTGCATTTTTACCTTCATTACAAATTCTTTTGAATTGCATCTTTCACACATCGTCTTTCCAGAACTTTTTAATCTACTGGTTTTCATGTGAATGTCAGAATGTCAAACTGCCCTATAATTTAAACATCCACATGCTACATTTTCCACATTTATGCTGCTGTTTGTACTCCGGCCGTCCACACGATAGGGAGGTTCGAAAATGCTCTATATAATGCCACATCAAGGGCAAAACTAATCAAATGGTTGCCACGGGGCCTCTACGTTTCTGTGCTTATGCTTTTCTGAAGAATCCCGGTTCGGCCCTCTATAAAATGACTTCCCTTAAACCACAAATCATTGCCTCACCTTCAGCTGGCAGCTCACGGCTATCGCTGACAGCTGAGGACAGCACAGGAAGTGCTACAACAATTTAATCTCCTAACTGGAAACTAAAATCCGGTCCTGCACGCATAATCAACATGCTAGCAAGATGAGGCCTGCTGAGTAAGAAAACTTTGCGTCGAGATGTCTGAATGTCTCGATTTAATTTTTCTGTCCTTGACGATCTATCTTTCTCTCTCTCTCTCTCTCTCTCTCCCTGACTTTCACATTTTTCTATTAAAATTTCATGAATAAAACAACCAGTCATACAAATGCTAAGCTAGAATAAGACAGAGCGAGAATAATACAGTCTTAAATCCATTGCAAATGCACACAAGATCATTTTATCGTGCTATGAGAGTACAGACCGAGATGTGAGAAGATTTTGAAGGGTGATTTATAAAAAAAAAACCGACAAAAAAAAAAACCTAGAAAGTATCGAGGCCTGTGGCATATTTCCAAGGCCGTGCACCTGTAATGCCACCAAACTGCAAAGTGCCATCTGCAAGTCAGCCCACAAAATAAACATTTATTGAATAAAAGCTAAACACGGAGACAGCGCAGAGCTGGGTAATTACGAATCAGAGCTAATCGGAGTGACTAAATGGATTTGAAACTATGTTTGCTTTCTTGAGCTAAACATTGGGATTGTTAATGACATTTTTTGGCTTTTTCTAATAGGTAAACAAAACAAGGGCTGCATGCGACCAAAACTCCAGGTACTCCAGTGGTTTCATGTGCAGCAATGTTTGAGAATGAAGTCATTTTTGTATTTGAACAATGGATTTTCATCAGGAAATTTGTATCATTAACATACAATAAACAACACACTGTTAAGATAATAGTTTGTGATTTAGAAACATCATCACAGTATGTTGTTTATTAGCTGCTAATGATTTCACAATATGGAAACAAACCTCCACCATTCAGAAAGTTCATTACTGTAATGAGCATTTTATTTAAGTTTATCAGAGTCTTATCACCTCTGTATGACATTTAGGCTTCATTATGCAGTAGTAGAGCACAATAGTTATAATGTCTCATTACACGGAGCTCTGGAATACTTGATTCTGATCATGAGAATCGCGGCATTCCTCCATTCATTCATCCATTTATTCATCCATTCATTTTCCAAATGGCTTGTCCTATGTAGGGTTGTGAGGATACTACTTAAATTCTTCAGTTTGCTTTCATATTATATTATATTGTCTTGTATTGTATTGTATTGTATTATATTATACGGTAATATTTTTTAACATTTCTTTTTTATTTTAATAGTTTATAATATAATTGTTTTGGTAAAGAATGGCTGTTAACACAGCAATGTAACAAAATTAAATTCATTATTTGTTTTCAGAAATATGATTTCATATCACTACATCAGTTACATCAAGGATCAAATAAAATAGAAATAGCACCATAAAGTCACAAAATGCAATTTCATGACGCAACCACTTTTTGAGGGTACTGTATGCTGCAGAGTTCTTATTAACTACTAATACTAAAACAATACAAAACACTTTTCATTTATTGAAATAAAATAAATATCAACTAAAATATAATAAAACACAATATTGTATTTTATTTCAGTTCATTGCCAAGGCAACATTATTCATTTACATTTAAAATAACTAAAACTACAACTAAAAATGAAAACAAAATAGAAAAAAAACTATTCAAAATATTAACAAAAACTGTAATAATATATCAATTATACTTACAAAAACTGTAATAGTATATCAATTATACTTACAAAAACTGTAATAGGATATCAATGATACTAAAATAGCACTGAAGGAACATTTCATCATGTTTCTTAATATTTGCTGTTGTCCATGGCAACTCTGTATATCATCTGGGCAACTGAAACCAACACTACTTTCATGTGTCTCGTATCACTCCGCAGACTCGCACTCTCTTTTAGACAAATGTTATCGATTGTGCTGAAAATGACCTCTGAGGACTGAAGTATTAATATTACTGTGATATTGTAGCAGTGTTCATCTTGTTGCTAGGTTAATTGTTTTGTACATTGTAGTGAACTATTTTTATAGTAGTGAAAGCTTTATAGGGCAAGACTGCAGGAGTATGAATGTACATGCAGGCATAAGTTTTTGGAGAGTTAAGTTTTTTGTGTGTGTGTGTGTGTGTGTTTCCATGATGTATAGAGGCACATAATGCTGTGTTGCAGATGGAAGACATATGAAATAGGCATTTGGGTTAAGTGTGTGGGCTGTAATAAAGTGTGGAGGTGAGACCCGTGCACTCCTATTCTGAAATAACCTCCCCTGCCTGGACATGTTGACATTTCTATTGGCGAGAGGGAGAGGGCAGCTGCAGAAGTGGCACTGGGGGCCGCAGATCATGTTTATTATTTCCTGTGAAGTGATTTCTTCTCCCTGCTACTTCTGGAGAGTAAACCACACATCACTTACTGTCAGTGCTCCAGCCTCCATCACCCCTCTCCCTCTGTTTATTTATTCAGCCTTCTTTTCCCGCTCAGTCTGTGATGTTCAGAACAATCCCGCAGAGAGTTTCCCCTCCGTCGCTTTTAATTGAGGCCGTAGGTAAGGGCACGTGCACAAACAGGAGGTGACGCGCAATCTTCCCGGTGAAATGGGCCAATGTCTGTGTGTGAGAAGTGTTTGTGCTCACATAATCTCTAGTTTACTGCTTCATCTCTATCTGTCTGTCTGTCTGTCTTTCTCTCTCTCTCTCTCTCTCTCTCTCTTTCTCTTGATATGTCTTACTGTCTTATCTATCTGTTGTTCTGTCTATCATTCTATCTGCCTATCATTCTGTTGTTCTATCGTTATATTGTTTTATCAAGTGTAACAGCATTCTATCTGGCGTTATAGTGTTCTATATCTGTCTATATCTATCTGTCTATCTATCTATCTATCTATCTATCTATCTATCTATCTATCTATCTATCTATCTATCTATCGTTCTATCGTTCTATCATTCTGTCGTGCATTCTATCTATCGTTCTATATATCTATCTATCTATTGTTCTAGCATTCTATCTATCGATCTATCTATCTATCAAGTGTTCGGTTGTTTATCATTCTATATAGGGGTGGGTGATTTTCCCAAAATATCATATCACAATCTTATAATGCAAAATCACGATCTGAATCGCGATCTTCCCAATTTTGAGATGTACTATCGAGAATGTCCAGACTGGAACAAGCCTATGACTTACCTATTTTCACCGTTTAAAAACGAATTATTCCATTAAACAATCAGTTGTCAAAATGATCAAAACCTGCATCACTGTATGAATTAAATACTCATTGATTCTTATTAAAGTTGTGAAGTGATTCAGTCAAGAGCAGTGAGTCTTTTCCCCCCCCCCCAATTGTTTATGTTCATTTAAGACTTATATGACTGTCTTTACGTAAATATTCGCCAAGACAGATGTTTTTTGACACATTTTTTTGTGTATATTTGACCGTTTATGTGCACGTCTGAATCCCTAAGTAGGCCTATACTTTGCTTGTTCATGTTAAGCTCAGTGTCAGAGCATGCGCAAAAAACACGCCTGAGGCTCTTTCGCAGTTAATGCGCTTTTAATAAACCCTTTTAAAATAAAACATGTCCTGCAGTAAACTGCCTTTTATGACAGTCACGTTACATGATTTAACTTTTTTTGGTGTTCAGCTTTTAAGGACGGGCGAAAGCGCACCGCTTTACAACAGCAATCGGTTCAACGATCATTTTATTAAAATCGAAACTGAAACTAAAATTTCATTCAGCACACTACTACTGCTAGGTCACGTTGAACTGTTTTTCAAATACATCACAGCAAATGAAAGACACTATAGACACATGATATAATTTGGCCAGTCATAGTCATCTGGCTGTATATATCTGTCTGTCAGTCTGTCTCTTTCTGTCTGTCTGTCTTTCAGTTTGTCTGTCTGTCTCTCTTGCCATCTGTCTAAGTTATGCCGTCTATTAAATCCTGTGATTAAATCATGAATACAGATGAGTTGCTTTTATTGCTTTAATGTACATAAGTTGAATCAGCGAGTTCTTTTAATTGAGGCGACAGCTCATCATTTCATCTAAGCTTCAGTACACCCAGAACACATCATCCTCGCAAGCAGAACAAACTTGCAGAACAAATTCTTGCCATACCTTAAATAATGTTTTTTAGTTGGAAATTTTCCTAGCTGAAATGGCACTTCAGTTTTATGCCTTCCCATTAGCATAATTGCTGGTAGATAGAAAAGCCTGGCACTTTCATTAAAAACAAGATTACTTCAGTTATTACTCTTGACATTTGTAGCAAACATTAATGGTTCAGTGAGTTTATCAAAAGGGTGGTAAAACTTTTCAGTGGGAGTTTTTTCCCCCCCAGAAACAGGAATATTTTAAAATACATTCTTAGTCATCTAGACTAACCACAATCCAAACATGATTAATATGTGTTTTGGTGAAAGAATGCATTTGCTTCTGGCGGAAAAAGAAAAAGGGGGAAATTAGTTCTGCAGCATCGCTTTTAAATGCGATGTTCTAACTTCCCTGGACTAGCCTCTTCCCTGGTGACTTCCCGTGCTGCGGTAAGGGCAGACTAAACCATCGATCGCGCTCTGATGACATCTGGACAACATTCAGGTTGAACCCTTTAGTGAATGTCACCAGAGGCTCTGCTTTCTGCAGCTCCTTTATTTGATAAATTGTCGCTGGAGTTTCATTTGTGTCAAATTAACAGTGAATCCAAAGACAATCCATAAAGATGAATGGCAATCTGCCGAAGCCAGGAGACATTAAAGCATAGCCAAATTAAACAGGCTATATTGTTGTTTTGACACTTCAGTAGATTGGCAACCGTAATCAGATGCATGAGGGTGCACTGTCACTTTACGTTCCGACTGGGAAATATCACGGCTGTTGATGTTTTTCGACTACAGCGAGTAGGAAAAAGTTCCTTCTAGCTGAGAGCTCCCTCATCAGCAGGTGTTTTGCCACCCATGGGTGTGCAGACGTCTGGAGGATAGAGGTTTGCGGGGGTGACTGTGAGGAAATCTGTGATTGAATCAGTCCCGGGCTTGTCATGGTTATCTAGATGTGTCGGGGAAACGGGGCCTCTCTCCTTGCAGGTGTCACTTGTCCTGCATGTCTGTCTGCCAGATAAAGCATGGCTGCCTGCCACACGACACAATTACACCTCACCACATTGATGGGACCCTGTCCTTCATCTCCTGACAGATGGAAAGATATTAAGTGCTGCATTCTGAACACTTTTTAATCAATTGTAAAGTGCCTCAATGAGTTGATCTTCAACAGTTTTCTCTTTCATACTCAGTTTATCCTGTTATGTGCAGAGGAATGTTGTTTTCTGTACTGGCACCAAACTATTACAGATAACAGGCACAGTTGTACCGAAAATACAGCAGCGGTAATACTTGTTTGAGGCCGAGTGCTTAACGCTTTAGCCTATTGTTTGTCATTTAGCTCTTATTTCTGATGCAAGGCAAACTTTGAGCAGGAGTCTAATCACATTTCTGGAATATTTTTTCCTGTTGTGTACCGCATTTATTTCTCTCACTTCTAATCATCAGCCTTCCATTAAGCACATTGTGCTTTGTAGGGAGGGGTTGTTGTGTGTTTATTGGATTATTCCCATGGTCAATTTTACATTCTTCACACAGTACTGATTAAACTTTCACATGGGAAATCAAGAGAAAGCAAAACTGTGACTGACGAAAACAAAACACTGGATTAAAATGAGAAAGAAACTTTTTCTTTCTTGCTTTATTTCCTTCCTTTCTTCAATCCTCTTTGTTCCTTGTCTTTGCTTTGTTTCTTTTCTTCCGTTCTTCTTCTTTTCCTTCCTTCATTTATTTTCTTTCTTGCTTTGTTTCTTTTCTTCCACTCCTCCTCTTTTCCTTTCTTTCGTCCTTTTTCTTGTTTATTGCTTTGGTTCTTTTTCCCCATTCTTCCTCTTTTTTTCCCCTCCTTCTTTTCTTTGTTGGAGGTAAGGAAAGTTGGAAAGAAAGAAGAAAAATGAAAGAAACAAAGCAAGAGCGAAGGATTATTGAAAGGTAACACTTTATTTTAACAGTCCACTTTATACGTTCTACTAACTATAAGTGACTTTAAAACTGCATGTCAAATATTAGTTACACTTTATTTTGATGGTCATCCAACGCACATTCTACTGACTATAAGTAACTTTGCAAGTACATCAACTTATTCTACTAAACTTAACCCTCACCCCAACATAACAGTCTACTAATACTCTAATGAGAGTTAATTGACATGTAGTTGCGAAGTTACTTGTAGTTAGGATGTTATAGTTAGAATGTCTAAAGTAGACTATCGAAATAAATGGTAACTGAATGAAAAGGCAAAGGAGGAAAGAAGGCAAGAAATGTGGAAGAAAAAAGGTAGGATGGAAGAAGAAAAGAAACAGCAAGAAAGAAAAAAGAAGGAAACAGTGAAGAGCAGGGGTGTGGACTCGAGTCACTTGACTCGAGACTTGACTCGGACTCGAGTCCCAAATTTGATGACTTGCGACTCGACTCTACATAATTAAAGAAGACTTGAGACTCGACTTAGACTTTGACAGCAAGGACTAGAGACTTGACTTGGACTTGAGCCCTGTGACTCGGAAAGACTTTATGATCAGATCAAAGTCATTATAGACGCGTCCCTGCAGCGTGCTTGCGCTTGACTGGCAATAAGCCAGAGACTGCGTTCAGGGAGCGCTGGATATATAGGCTAGTATAAATTAATGGAGTAATAGCATAACTTACGACAAAAGAACAGAGATAATAAAAATAAAAATAACAAATTACATGAATCGTCTAGTAGCGATCTCCGCTCGTGAAAAGCGCTGCCCTGTCCGTTTGATCGCCGCCCAGCAGACACACGGAGCGGGCATGAGAAACGAGAGGCGCGGCCGCAATCACTTCGCTGGTGCTCGCCTCATCATCACTGCGACCGCTGCTGTTAAATATTCCTCACTTCTTTTGTTTGTCCGACACCGAGGTGCACTATGAGTGAAGGATCCGCATCCCACCACGACCCTCGCACTCTGCCAACTCGATGTGCTTTCATTTTCATTTTAATTTGTAATAAACCCCTCTCTGAGACCTGTTTTTGTCAGATCTCCACTGTTTTTGTTCGATCAGTTATATTTTAATTGCATGTGCATTTTTTTATTTATTTAAACCTCCATTAACCCTTAAATGCATGAATGTTTCGCCAATCATTATATTCGGGTCAAAAGGGTTAACTTGAGTAGTTTTACTAAGGGCACACATCTCACATGAAATTGAACTATGTCAAACATAAATTACTATGAATTTGATATGGTAATTAATACTGAGACACTAATTTGGGCAAAAAGCCCTAATTACTTGTTTAAGACTTGAATCTTACAGCTGAGGACTTGCAACTCGACTTGAACTTGCCTGTCTTGACTCGGGACTTGACTTGGGACTTGTCTGTCTTGACTCGGGACTTGACTCGAGACTTGAATGCAAAGACTCGAGACTTACTTGTGACTTGCAAAACAATGACTTGGTCCCACCTCTGGTGAAGAGTGAAGAGGAAGAATGGAAGAGAATAAACTGAAAGGAAGGGAGGTGGGAAGGAAAATTGGAAGGAGAGAAAGGAGAAAGAATAGACGAAAAGAAACAAAGCAAACTTGCTTCATTCCTTTTCTGCTGGAGACTCTTATATTTCGGATACTTCCTCAAGTTCAAAGGTTGCTGTCCAGCTCATTTTTAAAGACTGCAGACTGTCTCCCTGTCATCTCACTTGACGTCTCCCTGATATTTCCCTCCTTCCACTCCACTGCACACACAGATTTCACACCTGCCACCACTGTAAGGTGGACACAGGGTGCTAACACATCTCACTGACTCCCTTTGTGGGCAGCCATGTCTGGCGAGGGGTTGATTGACATGCGACAAAACATAGCTTTGAGTATCTGCCATTTAATGGCTTACTATAAAATGTAAAGTGACCTTGCGGCTTTACATTCAGTATGTTTAATATTACCAATATTGAAAACATTAGCAGTTGTGCTCACAGCGTTTTTACGTTAATGTGAAACATCATTACCTGTAGGCTATTTATAAATAAATCTTGTATTGCAAAATAGGAACACATTTTTAGGAAGGGCATTCTCAGTAAATTGTTCCTTACTACTGATAAATTTAAAGGCACAATATGTAAGTTTTCGCTGCTAGAGGGCATGTATTCAAAACAAACAAAGCCGATCCCCACAGCCGATGCAATCCGACGGGACTCAGGCAGAAATCATGTTTATGGATAAGCTAATGTATTAAAGATTTATTAACGTTGTAGTACGAAGCAGAGTGAGGCGGAAAGCCGTCGAAGCGAAACGAGGCCGCTGAAGCAATTGCTAATGAGAGACGAGCGTGACACACAGCTCGAAAGCAGCGGAGCTTTTATCATGCCACAGTCGACCGCTTCCACTCCTTCCGGTCGTGCGTATGTGGGGTAAAGCAGCGCTGTTGTATCATACTAGATACATTTGAAAGTTCTGTTATAATGCTACTCTGTGTGGTCGTCACCTGTCTAATAAAACGCATAACATATTAAAGCGTCTTTGGTGTTTCCATGTTTTCTACAAAACAAAACCGGAAATCGAGGGTGTATGATGTCACGGGCAGGCGACGCAATGACCAGGGACGAGCCACTATTTAAAATGGCTATTTCTCTGGATTTAAACAGTCTTCGAAACATTTGGGATAATATAAGTACACAAGTCAACAAAATATATAACACTGTTCTAATGATTTCTGGACATTTGAATTAAAAAATCTTACATATTGTGCCTTTAACAGAAAACTACATTTAGTTTTCATTCAAAAATTATTACACTTTATGCTTTCTATGATTTTGTCTCTTTCTACATCAGTAACCTTTTCAAAAGAAATTATACATTATATTTTCCTGAAATGTTCTAGTGCAAATGCCACTATTTTTGGAGACTGGCTCAAAACACTTATTTCTCTATATTTTTGCACATCACTTTTTATAGACTCTGTAAGAATACAGAGAGCCTTCTGCAGGTTTGATCTTACCTCTGCCTGAAGCAATACATTTTCATTTTTTGTGGCTATCAGTTTTCTGAAGGCAGACCATCACTTGGCACACCACTACACTGGCTGGACCTTCAGTCATAGTAGAGCGGCTTCTACGCTGTTTAAATGTGCCACTGCATCAAAAAGCACAACTGTTTCCTCACACTGTACCATATATTGATCTTGTGGATTTTGTGGTTACGTGAAGGGTATGCTGTTGTTATTTGTTTCTTTTCCTGCCTTCTTTATTTTCCTTTTATGGTCCATACAGTTTGAGATATTGATGTCTGTTTCTTAGAACTTTAAAGGAATTGATACTTGATTCAGTGTTCACTGTTTACAGAGCAGAGAGTCTCGCACTCATTTTTTCCCCTCCAGTCGGTTGTTGGACCTGGAAAATAATTGCAGTGTTGAGTGGAGGTCTGTTCTCCTTTGTAACGGCAGCACTTAAATCCAGGTGGTCTCACAGCACAGGAGTGCAAATTACACAGCAGCAAGCTTTGAAAAACAAAACTGCAGGAGCCTTTGTGCTGTTTAGTCAAAAGCGTTGGTTATCCTATTTAGGAATGTTTATGTGTAAGTAGACAATTGACATGTTTATGTGAAAGGAAAGAAGAGGAGTCTTTACTGAATGAGAAGTGATTTTTAAAATGAAGATAATTTGAATCATTTATATTTTTTTCACAGTGATTTTCATTATTTTGCCCCTCAAAGAATGTAGAATTCAACTGTTTATGCTTCTGAGACCCAGCAAAACATAACTGCAATTCAATTTCAGGTATTTGTAAATATAGTTTTGGTGAATAAGAAATATGACAGAGATGACAATTGGTTGTACTTTATTTGTGGTTACTTTAACTTACTATTTTTTTTTAATTTAATGCTCTCAAAAAAATTATTCAAGAAATTATGGAATAATGTTTTTTCATTCACAGATCAAATTTTAGGTTTGGATATTTTAAAAGAAAGAAAAATAGAATGAATGAATACAGTTCATACATGCATACATGCATACATACATATATATATATATATAATTTATTTTTTTTAATTTTTTTTTCATGAGACCCATCATTCCATCAATAGTTTTAGGTTTGGATATTTTAAGTTTTTCAGCACTGATTTAATTCAAAAAGTTATGGTTTAAAATTACTACACTGCTAGGCTAAAATGAACCCAAATCGAGCTACATTACACCTACAAATCTTGTTCATTTTAAAATCACTTTTACACACACAGAATAACTATCAAAAGGTAGATATTTATTTAAAACAAGAGGAAACAGTCAAAAGTAACATGCATGTAAGAAGAAATGCAGAAAAGTATGGCATTAATAGCTACAGAGTTTATAAATGAAGCATTTGTTGAATATAACTTTTAAGATCAAATTTGACTTTTTTTGGTAAATTTTATATATTGTATAAAAATATTATACAAAAACACTATTATACAATAGTTGTACAATTAGTTAATAGTTAAGTTCTTTACAAAATATTCTGGCATGACAGTAAATAAACCACAACATAACACTGATATTATAACATTTATCAGAAACGTGTGAAATAAAACAGACATGACATTCACATACCTCACAAATTTTCATGTACGTGTAGGGCTGCTCTTTAAAGGGTTAGTTCACCAAAAAATTTAAATGGTCATAATTTATTCTTCTACAAAAACAACAAACATTATTTTACTCTTAGTAAAAAAATAAAATTGATAACATGATGGAATTATGAACTTTACTTGCCTTAAACAGTCTTTCCCTTTCTTCTGAAGAAGCTGAGAACCGGTCCTGAAACTGCAGCCTCCGGTTGTGCAGGAACACCCTTCTCAAAATGGCGGCTTCTCGCACTGGTGTCGTCGAGATACGTCCAATGTTAACGTGACGTGCGTGCTCTCTTTCTCGTCCGCGTTCCCAACCCAGCACCGCTGGGTTATAGATCGATACCAATTTTCAACCCAAAATTGGGTTAAAACAACCCAACGTCCTTACCCAGCGGTCTCAACCCAGCGTTTTTTAGAGTGTAGATAGAGAGATGGATGGATGGATAGATGGATAGGTAGATGTGTAATTTATATACAGTATACAAATAAATAAAAAATGTTAATGTTAGGTGCATTTGATCTTGATTAATTACAGAAAAATGTGCAACTAATTAGTAATTTTTAATGAATTGACAGCACTTAAAGGGGTCCTATTATGCTCTTTTACAAAGTCTTGGGGTTATAATGCTCAGGAACAGAGTTAAAAAATAAATTGCAACCACTGTTTCCTGACATCATCCGCTTTCGGAAGCCCAAACAAAGACGTTGGGGCACGGAGGTGAAAAAAACAGCATTTCAGGTGGTCGCGCACCGGACGAGAAGCGCAGCGTCGCCTCGTGCCACATCTTTAAAATTCAAATACATCTTTGTGATATCACAAAGCCCGGAAACCAAACGCTGTAGTCCAAACGAGCCGTTCGTTGTAGTTCTTGAAAAGGGATTTTTAAAAAACGAAATATCTCCCTTTGGAGTGGACTTTGAGATTTGTAACTTTCTAGATCTTTTTTATGCCCAAACATACACACAACACACTGACTAAAATGAAAAAAGTGAAAAAGCATAATAGGACCCCTTTAAATCTACATACTATATAAATTATCATAATTAGACGCCTATAAATTTACCAGCATTTTAAATGAATTGTAACTTCGGCACAGATATCTCAGTTTCTAAATATTTATAAATCAAACTTTGTACATCAGCGAAGATCATATGTATATTGTTTCCGTGTATTGTTTATTTGTGTTTATTTTAATAACTAATGGGGCAACTTGTATTAAGCTTATTAGAAAATATAATGAAAATGAGAAAACAACATATTGCAATTGAGTCCTGATGCCCCTTAAAGACTTTGAAGAAATTGATTTTAAAATAGCATACTCTGCTTCACTAAAAGTAATTTGTAAATAAAAAAAAAAGTCGAAAATGAATTTCTAGCTCTCAGAAGAGTATCATTGTTCAGAATCAGTTTCATGCTTCCTAAGCCCCAGTCCTCTCTCCATCTCAGCCAAATTACAATGGCTCAACTGCACACGCTCTCCTCGCACCCTTTTCACAGCCCGGCCACAGCAAACACCAAAGTATAGACTCACTCCAATGGCCTCTGCCTCTGCAAAAGCCTCCATTCCATCTCCTAATGGCAGAGAGAAATTGCTTTCAGTGGCACAGAGATGCTATCTGTTGGTTGGGCACCAGTCAGGAGAGGCTGCGGGCACGGGGAGCAGGTGAGGAGAGGCAAGATGGCCACTCTCTCCCGCTCTCATCTCCTACGCTTTCTTAGAAATTAATGACTCTTGTGCTATCACACTATGGTATACCCGAAGAGGGATGGACGGTGTGTGGAACCACATATCGAATTTTTCCTGCACTCACGTGTGGAGAATCCATTCTGAGCACTTACTTGAGCGGTTAAAGGTTATGTTATGCTGTCCTTGTCTCATGTTGTGGCACCTTTCAATGTTACAAGACTATTCTCCAGCATTGTAGTTAAAGTTTAAGTATGCATTATGTCTTTTATTTCGAACACTTTTTATAACTGTATGGATAAAAATACTATGGAAGTCAATGGCTACTGTCAATTATTTGTGGTGTTTTGTGTTAAACAGCTGAAAGAAATTCCTACAGGCTTGGAACAACTTGAGGGTACGTAAATGATGACAGAATTTTAATTTTTGAGTTAACTACCCCTTTAATTTGTTAAAGCGTGTATTAAGGTGACTGCATATTTTTCTACAAGTTATTAGAGTGCTGTTATTGCATAAACAGGAATGGATAATTTCATAATCAGATTATTTTATTTTTTTATTTCAAAACCTTTTCATTTTTTAAACTGTAAATCTGTAAAACAAACAAATTTGTTTATTTTTCTGTTTCCGTTTCCTTTTATTCTTTTTCTTTTAATGCACAGGCATTTTGAAGTGTTCCAAAAAACGTTTTGTAGCCACACTGACATTTCAACCGATCAAGGCATTTGAAATGAACAGAATCTGAATGCATCTGAGATGTAATGCCCCTCTGAGCTGATGATTTTGTGTTTTGAGACAGCACCACCATTTATTTTAGCAAAACAGAGTGGCTGCTTTAGACAATTCATCATCCGCTTGGATGGAATGGGCTGAGGGGTGGGGGACGTCGAGCAGAGGGAGCTGTGGCTGTTTGATCTTCCGTGAAGCTGCCAGCCACTACTGCATCTCCATTCTCCTGCCTCCATATTTCTTCATTTAATAGGATTGTGGCCTGTCAGGATCCAATTTGTAGCCCAGACAACATCTCTCCTAGAGCCAGTCCTGAGGTAGCCTGTTTTCTACATTTGCCGAGGCCACTGGATATATATGTATAGTTGTTTGTGGACACAGCCCAGTGGCCTTGCCACATCCTGCCAACTCTGTCCATTTACTGAGGCATGTAAAGCTGGTGATGGGACTTTGTCATTATGGGATGTCCCTCTGCTGAGCAGTGATAAGGAGAGCTGGTATTGAAGCTGACAGAATGGAATGGTGGTAGACAGGCTGTGCTGGTATTTATGCATGGCCCACTGTTTTTTCTCTTACTCAGTCACCGACAGTAGATCATCACTGACCTGCTACATAGTGTCAGCTGTTGTCGCATGACTGATGCACCTGACTAGATAGGACAGCATGACTTTGGTTCTTTGAATGCAATTTTGTTTAACTGAGAATGCATCTTTACATCTGTCAATGTAAAAGGATGTTTGCAAACCTAAGCTGAATGTTCAAATTTTTATAGGGATGTATATATCCATAGATGAAATTTCATACTGATAAGCATAATAATTATTTTTTATGCTATGGTCGATTTTAAAACTCTGTTTTGTCTAAATTATTAATAAAATATGAAAAATCTAAATGTTGTAAGCATAAGACAATTTAGGCATCACAACATACAGTGGGTACGGAAAGTATTCAGACCCCCTTCAATTTAAATGTCAACGATTCTGTGTTTTTCTGTCAATATGGGGTGCTGTGTGTACATTAATGAGGAAAAAAAATTAACTTAAATGATTTTAGCAAATGGCTGCAATATAACAAAGAGTGAAAAATTTAAGGGGGTCTGAATACTTTCCGTACCCACTGTAAATTAAAAGATCACATTTAAAGAAATGAATACTTTTATTCAGCAAGGACACATCAAATTTAACAAAAGTGACAGTAAAGACATTTAGAATGTTGCAAAAGATTTCTATTTTAAATAAATGCGTTTTTTTTTTTTCTGTTTATCATGGAATCCTGAAAATAAATTGCTTCCACAAAAATATTAAGCAGCACAAACATTTTCACCATTGATAATCAGAAACGTTTCTTGAGCACCAAATCAGCATATTAGAATGATTTCTGAAGGATCATGTGACACTGAAGGCTAGAGTAATGATGATAGTACTTTAAGTAAGAAAGTACTTTAAGACCAGCTCTTGAAACAGTTGCATGAATTCATCAAGACTTTATCATAGATTGATTGATTGATCAAGAGATTTACAGCCCTGAGAATTCTTCAGAGCTTTAGCGCCTTGTGAATAAACCTGCTTTGTTAGTATGCATATGAGAGAGCTCATTCCAAATACCATATTGAAATGCAGGTGTTTTCAAGTCAAGTTTTTGAAAATTTGTCAGGGGATCTGAGATGATGCTCAAAAACTTTTTTCCAGACTGATTTTTGTTCACTCAGAAACACACACTTATTTCTGCTCCAATACAGCAGCTAGACATCTCTCTACCAGCCAGAAAAAAAAGTGTGGTTAATGATTCGCCCTCTCTTGAATATAACATACATGTTTCACAGCCATTAAAAACACATTAGTTTTAAAGGTTATAATGTATAATTTCACCACTTTCCCACAGAATTCTCTTCATATTCTAATTCTGGATTGCACAAAAAAAAAAAAAAAAATCTCTCTAAACTCCTCACAAAAGGTAGCATTTAAATGTGCTAGCATTAATTGCTGTAATTGACTAGCTGTTCAGTTCTCACACAAACCACATACCTTAAATACATGCATTATATTAATTCTCAGTGCCCCCCAAAAAATCTGTTTCGACAATCGCAGTTGTATTTTTAGCATTTTGCTAAGCTAATGTAAGAGGAAACAAATCATAACCTAGAAATTTTGGTACATTGGATCCTTGCCAGCGTTTATTTTAAATAGTGTAGCCTAACTAGCAAGATTTGTAGACCAGCATTAACCAGCCTGGACCAGCCTGTAAATTCATGTAAGCCTGTAAGCTGGTGTTTTCAACAGGGACGCTATGTGTGCTATGACAATGATGCAATTTTGATGCTACTAAAGTCTTTTCACAGCACATTACCTCAAACATTATTTACCACGGAACTGCTCTTTCAGGAGACATGAAAGCGACGAGGCAAAGCACAGCAGTTTAACATGACTACTTTTAAAACAAACCATTACAATAACTTTGAATAACCACTGGGGTAATTTCCCTTTCAGATTGACAGTGTGCATATTTCTGTCTCTTAGCGTTGTGCCGTTGTGTGTTTAGGATGCCGTCATTGCATGGTTGAAGAGCGAGAGAGCTTGTGCAGTGTGATATGTGATGTGTGTAGTAATTTTGACAGGCAGCGGCATTGTGCTGCCTTTACCTCCAGCATCCCACTCCTTCACTGACATTTTCCATCTGCCGTCTGCTTGGCTATGTTTCAGCAGCGCTAGCAGCATGTGCTAACGTGTTTATCAGCATTAAAGTGTCTGGGCATACGCTGTCATAAGTAATGAGCTTTCAAGAGAGGGAAAGACTCATTTTTATTTGGGCCCTGCTGATGGAATCCTTGTCTGCATCAGAGAGGAGAGGTGGGAGAGCCGATGTGAGAAAGAAAACAGGGCAGGCCACTTACATACTGTGACTATGCATAATGCATTGATTCCTTTGTTTGGATATCATTGCATACTCAGTCATTTTTTGTTTGTGTTGCGTTGGCTGATAGTCGACTTGGAGATACTGACATCTAGTGGTGTGGATGTAGCATAAAATGAAAGCAATGCTATATCTCCATTTAGTTCTACATTATGGAAATATGCAATTAGCAATCAGCCATGATTAATTTGTTAGGTGAGTGTGGAATTATAGGACAGAGTAGAATTTGCTGGTCATGTGATCTCAACATGGCGGCGTCCGTGAAGCGACATGCTTTTATATTAGTCTACTGGCATGAGTCTTCATCTCATGTAAGCGTGCTGGATTTTAAACATATTTTTCAAAAAGTACCATTAATTTCTTTGAGGTGCAATTTTTTATTGAGGAAATAATGCAGTGCGAACCTTTAAGAAGATTATTTTTGTTTTATCATGCAAGTCAATATGGAACAGTGACCAGCATTTTTTTCACATAGTTACATTTTAAGTACAACTTTATTTACAAATGACTTTTGGAGGGTTTCCATCTAACTATTTTTTATAAAAAAATATTAATTTTGTGTTTAAGAAAACTTGAATCACTTGATGTGCGCATAAATTGTTGAAGTTTGCATAAATTAAATGCTCATCTCATTAAGGTGTCTTTCTGCAAAAACTATGGCATGTTATGACATTTGAACACATTGAAATTCCTTCTCACAACAAAAATGTGCATAACAGTTGATGTCAACACTCACCGCGCTCTCCCAGCTTTTGTAGGTGCAAAGACCTATTTCTTATATTAAACGTTACTCAAGGTCTGCACTCTAAAATTCTCTTTATTTAAACAGGAGATAAATACAAATAACAGATGTTTCATCAGTGTCAGTTGATAACAGATGATGTGAAATGCACTTTGAATACAAACCCTATCATTTGTAATTTCCACCATTGTCATATTTTTTGGTTAAATTTGGGCTTGCATATAATCAAATTTGGCTGTACTCTGAAACAATGAGAGGATGCAAAGCTAAACTATAATCCCAGAGAGATTGATTTTTTTTTCTAAATGTGCCAAAGCCCCATATTCACTCAAGCCCTCTAACAAATATTTTGGTTGCCCAAAAAAAAAAAAAAAAATCTCTCTAAACTCCTCACAAAAGGTAGCATTTAAATGTGCTAGCATTAATTGCTGTAATTGACTAGCTGTTCAGTTCTCACACAAACCACATACCTTAAATACATGCATTATATTAATTCTCAGTGCCCCCCAAAAAATCTGTTTCGACAATCGCAGTTGTATTTTTAGCATTTTGCTAAGCTAATGTAACAGGAAACAAATCATAACCTAGACATTTTGGTCCACTGGTCTCCTTACCAGCTTTTATAGCTTAACCAGCAAGATTTCCTTTGTAGACCAGCATTAACCAGCCTGGACCAGCCTGTAAATTCATGTAAGCCTGTAAGCTGGTGTTTTCAACAGGGACGCTATGTGTGCTATGACAATGATGCAATTTTGATGCTACTAAAGTCTTTTCACAGCACATTACCTCAAACATTATTTACCATGGAACTGCTCTTTCAGGAGACATGAAAGCGACGAGGCAAAGCACAGCAGTTTAACATGACTACTTTTAAAACAAACCATTACAATAACTTTGAATAACCACTGGGGTAATTTCCCTTTCAGATTGACAGTGTGCATATTTCTGTCTCTTAGCGTTGTGCCGTTGTGTGTTTAGGATGCCGTCATTGCATGGTTGAAGAGCGAGAGAGCTTGTGCAGTGTGATATGTGATGTGTGTAGTAATTTTGACAGGCAGCGGCATTGTGCTGCCTTTACCTCCAGCATCCCACTCCTTCACTGACATTTTCCATCTGCCGTCTGCTTGGCTATGTTTCAGCAGCGCTAGCAGCATGTGCTAACGTGTTTATCAGCATTAAAGTGTCTGGGCATACGCTGTCATAAGTAATGAGCTTTCAAGAGAGGGAAAGACTCATTTTTATTTGGGCCCTGCTGATGGAATCCTTGTCTGCATCAGAGAGGAGAGGTGGGAGAGCCGATGTGAGAAAGAAAACAGGGCAGGCCACTTACATACTGTGACTATGCATAATGCATTGATTCCTTTGTTTGGATATCATTGCATACTCAGTCATTTTTTGTTTGTGTTGCGTTGGCTGATAGTCGACTTGGAGATACTGACATCTAGTGGTGTGGATGTAGCATAAAATGAAAGCAATGCTATATCTCCATTTAGTTCTACATTATGGAAATATGCAATTAGCAATCAGCCATGATTAATTTGTTAGGTGAGTGTGGAATTATAGGACAGAGTAGAATTTGCTGGTCATGTGATCTCAACATGGCGGCGTCCGTGAAGCGACATGCTTTTATATTAGTCTACTGGCATGAGTCTTCATCTCATGTAAGCGTGCTGGATTTTAAACATATTTTTCAAAAAGTACCATTAATTTCTTTGAGGTGCAATTTTTTATTGAGGAAATAATGCAGTGCGAACCTTTAAGAAGATTATTTTTGTTTTATCATGCAAGTCAATATGGAACAGTGACCAGCATTTTTTTCACATAGTTACATTTTAAGTACAACTTTATTTACAAATGACTTTTGGAGGGTTTCCATCTAACTATTTTTTATAAAAAAATATTAATTTTGTGTTTAAGAAAACTTGAATCACTTGATGTGCGCATAAATTGTTGAAGTTTGCATAAATTAAATGCTCATCTCATTAAGGTGTCTTTCTGCAAAAACTATGGCATGTTATGACATTTGAACACATTGAAATTCCTTCTCACAACAAAAATGTGCATAACAGTTGATGTCAACACTCACCGCGCTCTCCCAGCTTTTGTAGGTGCAAAGACCTATTTCTTATATTAAACGTTACTCAAGGTCTGCACTCTAAAATTCTCTTTATTTAAACAGGAGATAAATACAAATAACAGATGTTTCATCAGTGTCAGTTGATAACAGATGATGTGAAATGCACTTTGAATACAAACCCTATCATTTGTAATTTCCACCATTGTCATATTTTTTGGTTAAATTTGGGCTTGCATATAATCAAATTTGGCTGTACTCTGAAACAATGAGAGGATGCAAAGCTAAACTATAATCCCAGAGAGATTGATTTTTTTTTCTAAATGTGCCAAAGCCCCATATTCACTCAAGCCCTCTAACAAATATCTCTGTTGTGTAGTTGTGGGTTCGGGAGGGGAAATTAGCTTCTGAGAGGAAGCCAGGGAGAAGGTAGTGAAGTGTAAAGAGAGCGATTAATACAAAATCAGTGCAGGAGACCATGCCACTGTTAATCCTGATTAAAACATAAATGCTGTTTTGGCAGCCCTCATTAACTCATATAAACTCATTAACTTTTACAGACGGCAATGAATGAAGCATAAGCGCGAGATACCCATATGAGGTGGATGGCTGATCTCTGTGGCCTGGCCACTGGACTGTGACCGAAACGGAGGAAGGACAATCTGCTGACAAAATTCAGAGTCTGATGCATATACAGTATGCGACTGCACTATTGTCCTGCGTTTGTGAATGTGCTGATAGTCCTTTTAAAGCTGGAGCTGTTTAACCTCATTATAGATAAGTTTGAATCAGCAGGCTAGCCACAGCTTTAGGCTTCAAAAGGATATGATTCTTTTGCAGTATTTTTACATTTTTTTGCCTTTTTGGCACCCTGCTTGAGACGATGGTTTTTAGTAGGACATCTTCATTAACGGCAGCAGTAAAAGCTGTTCCGTGGGGATAGATATTTGGCAGGCTTTGAAGGGTAGCGGTGGCGACGACTTGCATCATGCTAATGTGCATTTAGGTGGTTTCCTGGCATTAACAAAAGGTCATGTAAAATGAGCACATTGGAACCATTAGGATGCAGTTATTTGTCAGTCCCTGAAGAGCCGTGCTAGTGAGCTGGAATGAGGAGTGTGCATACAGTGTGCAAAGTGCTATTTTAGCAGCTGTTAATGAAGGGAAATGACTGTGCTGACTGAGGCAACGTGGCGTCAGGTGGCACAGACTAGCCACCTGGCAAAATCCAAAGAACTGTGCAAACCAAAGAAGACAGAATAGATGTAGACATTCTCATTAGTCATCATGTAATAGATGCTGTGAATCGTGGCTTTTTGCTTAATTGCACTCTAAAATACAAGAGAGAGGAATTATGCAGCCGTATGTGTTTTCATCCAGTAGTTTTAGCATATTCAGAGGGATATTCATTCTTCACTAAGAATGTGCCATATTTTTTTCTATCTGCATTTCTTTTAGTATCTGGTTCACAAAGGCAGGAGTTGCTGACCTTTACAGACTGAGGGACCATCACCCATTCTGTATAATATACCAATATTAATCTACCAGTATAATAGGTAGATTTGTCTGATTCATAAACAAATGACTTTTTTTAACTTGTTCATTTTAGTGAATGAAAAACATACAGAGAAACCAGTGAGGCCTGATTCATGAACAAATGACTCTGTTATTTATGTGAATCAAAAACATACAGTGCAGCCAGTGCAGTCTGATTCACAAAAAAGATTCTTATAAAACAGTTCTTTTTAGTGAATCAAAAACAGGCAGTAAGACCAGTGTAGTTTGATTCAAGAACAAATGACTCTTTTAAATTGGTTCTTTTTATTGAATCAAAAACATGCAGAGAGACCAGGGAGGTCTGATTCACAAACAAACGAATCTTATGAAACGGTTCTTTTCAGTAAATCAAAAATATGCAGCAATACCAATGTAGTTTGATTCACAAAGAAATTACTCCTTTTAGTGAATCAAAAACACTCCACAACCAGAGTACTCTGATTCATATACAAATGACTCATTGTCTGGTTCTTTTAATGAATCTTTCAGAAAGCTCAAACTTATATACTCTTTAATGGGAGATTAAGTGGAGTGTTCATGTCATTTACAATTTGATAATAATTTTGCACATTGATATAATAAAGTTTTACACAATAAATGCAAAATTTACTTCAGTTTGTTCCAGCAGTTTTTAGTCGTGTTGAATATTATATCTGTAAAATAAATAGCAATTAAATTGCATCGTTTGGGCTACAATATGTTGCTCCTTTTTTATTAATTTTATCATTTTATTCATGCTTCACTTTATAATCTGCAGCATTAGCTGAGAGAAAATGTTTCATATGTAAGCAGTGGGCATAGATGAAATATGCAAGTGTTACAACTGTATAGTGAATTTGCCCCTCAGATGCAAAGTCCAAAGAAAGTGCAGAAGATCTATTAGAGAGCTGATAGTGGTGCATTCCGCATTTTTAACCCTGGATTGGAGAGAAATTGGATCATGTTTTTCTGTTTTGCCTTCTCAGAGTAATGAGATAATGACGGCTGGAAATTAGAGTATAATGTCATTCAACGTCTCCTCCTGTGTATTGCCTGAAGAGGCTGATTAGCCTGTTTTCCATCGCAAAGTGTTCCAGCACTCCATTGATATGCTGCTAGTGTATTGTGGAAACCTACTGCGCACAAATGTAGAGAATGTTAGTATTGTTAAGGCTGAGCTGTAATCTTTGACACCGGCTGCAATTTAAAAACATTGTCTAAACTATATAAAACTAATATGTAGATGTAGTGCACAAGATATTTAATTATGAGGAGCTTTTTAACATTACTTCATGAGCCATAATATACCTCTGGATGAATTTAGTCTTTTTAAGTTTTTTTTTTTTTTGCCTGTTTTAAATATAATTGCTGAAATATTTTATACAGCTGACTTTGTTTTACCAGTTTATTCAACAAACTGTAAACCCAGAGACTCAATTAAATTAGCTCATTTAAATTTCATAAGTATAAACATTTTCTCAGATGTTTCTTCTAAAATACATATTAATGAGATATGTTTTTTTGAACTGTTGACATAGCATAGCTCTGATAATTTGGCCTTTATGTATGTATGTATGCATGTACAGTATGTATTTAATACACTACAAAAGTTAAAATGTTTGGGGTTGATTTTTTTATTGTTTTTGGTCAACAAGGCTGCACATATTTAATTTAAAACTGTAATATTGTGAAATATTACATATAATTAAACGGTTTTCTATTTTAATATATTTTAAAATGTAATTTCTTCCTGTGATGGAAAAGCTACATTTTCAGTAGTCATTACTCCAGTCTTCCGTGTCACATCATCTTTCAGAAATCATTCTAATATACATATTTGGTGATCAAGAATCATTTCTTTTTTATTATCAGTGGTGAAAACATTTGCGCTGTTCAGTGAATAGAAAGTTAAAAAAAACAGCTTTTATTTGAAATTGAATTCTTATGTAACATTATAAATGTTTTTACTGTCATTCTTGATCGGTTTAATGCATCCTCGCTAAAAAAAAAGAAAGAAAATAACTTACTATACAAATTCATTACATTTTACAATTATGATAATCATATTTCATAATTTATGAAAAGGATCTATTCTAATTAGATTTAAAATTGCATTGTAGTTCTTATGATTTGGTTATTGCTATAATACAAACTGAGGTTTTGCATTTATGAAATATTTAATTAAAATTATGTGTTATATGAAAGTACTGTACACCTGGGAACCTCTGGGAATATCTAATATTCTTTAGTCAAAATAAGTGCTTGTGGATGCACAATTATATCATTTTTTCCTAGATATACCCTGTAAATCATGTATTTTAGAATAATATACCATGTAAGCAACAGCCTTAACATTGACTGTAAAGCATGTAATAACCATGACAGTCTCTGTGGTAAAACTTCAGTGCATCAGATGTCTCGGTTTAATGAAACGCAGTATTCTTCAGCACACAGATGACACGGATTAGGCTCTGAGAGCAGCGGCTGCCGATTGGCACTGTATATGAAGCACAGTGGAGCATCTCTCAGTCTTGTTGGCATCGCCAGAGAAAGATGAAATGAAATGAAAGCATGTCTGGATTAAAGCTTGTTAAGGGGAAGACGAGCCTTAATTGCTCTGGCTTTGTACAGCCTCACAAAGAGCCATTACTGCTAATCTGTTGCTCAAGGGTGAATATTTTCTGCATCCAAACAAAAGGCAGTTTTTAAGCAGGAACACAAAGACCTGTATTCTAGAAAGGGTCTAAATAAATTGGAACAAAACTCTCCTGGGTGCAAAGGGAGACGCATGAGCTGAGTGAATGAGGGTGAAGAAAGTGATTTGTTTGGGGGCTGCTAATTGTGTAGAAAGGAGGCCATTAATCACTGCTGTTTTTGTTTATTGTTTTAATGCACATCCTTTGACTGGTCAGGAAGTGTAAATAGGGCGTCTTCCTTGTTAAGTAGCATGTTTAGCATCAAAATAGAACACAAGGGCTTAATTTCAGTTGTGAAGAATAGGCATGGTCAAAAATGTAACTCATTGATCTGGAAAGAGATACAGTACACGGGGAAAAAACAATTGGTGTAGAAACAAGTTTCACTCAGAAATTATTAGTAAATTTCACAAACAATGAAATAAATGTAAAGTAACACACTGAATTAAACATTAAATTTTGAATTAACAACTGAAACAGTATTTTCTGTAAATGTTCTCAGATATACACTGCTGTTCAAAAGTTTGAGATCAGAATTTTTTTTAATGTTTTTAAGGAATTCCCTTATGCTCATCAAAGCTGCATTTATTTGATCAAAAATAGTAATATTGTGAAATATTATTACAATTTAAAATAATGGTTTTCTATTTTAACATACTTTAAATTATAATTTATTCCTGTGATGCAAAGCTGAATTTTCATCAACCATTACTCAAGTCTTCAGTGTCACATGAAACTTCAGAAATCATTCTAATATGCTGATTTGTTATCCATGTTGGAAACAATTGTGCTGCTTTGATGAGTAAAAAGTTCAAAGGAACAGCATTTTTTCAAAATTGACATTTTTTTTCTTTTTTTTTTAAAAGAAATTAATACTTATATTCAGCAAGGATGTGTTAAATTGATAAAAAGTGATAGTAAATAATTATATTGTGAAAAGATTTCTATTGTGGCCAAATGATCTGGAAAGAGACACGGAAACACAAGATGGTGTAGAAACAATTTTCACTCAGAAACTGCTAGTAAATTTCACAAATAATTACAAAGAAACAGCAAGTAATTCATTGAATTAAACATGAAATTTAGAAGTAGAAAAACTGAAACAGGACATATGTTTTATTTGTAACTTCAAAAAAATAATTTGTATGGTGCATATGCATGAAACACATAAATTAAATACATATTAGATGTTAAATGCTGAAAGGATCCATGCAAAAATATGCTATATTAATCATGTGGTTTCCACATTCTTCGGTTCCTGCATCAGCTCATGCAAACCCTTCTTAGACCCTCATGAGTGCCTCTAAAGGGCTTAATTTTTATATTATGCCCCAGCAGAGCAAATCCAGTTTTCCTTCTTTTCCCCAGTCTGACCCAACTGCTCTATGTCACTGACTCTGGCTGGAATCTCTTTTCCCTTTGAGCTTTCTCACACAGAGCTGTTTGATTTGTAAGCTAAATATGCTCATTGACTGAAACTTGTGCATGAACACGCTGCAGTCAGGACACTTCTGGTTTGGGGTTTTATCAGGTCAGTGAGCTCAGCCAGACTCCTCGACTGCCTGAAAGTTTGTTTATTCTGATTTAGGCAGCACATCAAAATTTCACCATGATCCGTTCAAGGCTGCCATGTTCAGAAATGTGACATATTGAGGTCTTGTACCTCAAAATGATGTCTGATACTGATATTTGATATCCCGTTCCTCTGTTGCATCAGTTGCAAAATTAGGCTACAAGATGTGTGCACTCTGGGTTGAAACTGGTGAGAAGTGTTTCATGTTTCTTGATGAATTAAAATGACTATGAAGTGGTTTAGAATTGGTGGGTTTTTAATAGTCATTTATCTTTCTGCACTTTGAACATGACATTAACTGCATTGAAACTGCATTTCATTTAATATAACTAATACATTTTATATTAATTTTTAATAAGTATATACTGTATACACTACTGTCCAAACAGCTGAGGTCAGCAAGATTTCATAATTTTTTAAAGGAAAATTAAAAATTAATACTTTTATTCTGCAAGTAAGCATTCAACTGAAAAAGAAAAAGTGACAGCAAAGACATTTGTAGTGTTACAAAATGCTATATTTCAAATAAATATAGTACATTTCAAAGAAATAAATGTACTATTTACAAAATAAAAAAGCATACTAGAGCATCAAAATCACCATATTAGAAAGATTTCTGAAGAATCATGTGACACTAATTACTACATATTCAGCTTTGTCATTTGTCATGACAGGAATAAATTACAATTTACAATATATTTCACAATATAACTGCTTTTACTGTATTTTGATCATATATACATATAATACACATATATATGGGCCTACATATGATACATATAATAAGAGGAGGAATCCTGGTAAAGACTTTCAGCCCTTCAGATTCAATTTGGCATCTGAAAAGAGCCCTGAACAGCACACTTTATTACGCTTTGTAGTCATTCCCTATATTAAATTGGGAATGCCACCAATAATGCTACAGCAAGATGTCGCAGCAAGGTGGAACAGCATGTTTTGTGTGCTGAAAAGCCTCTTAAAGCAAACATGAACACACAGTTTACTCTGCAGATTATGATCAACCCGTGACATTCAGTGCCCACCAAAGGGGTTTAATGAAGAACATAATTTCTTTTCTCTCCCCATTTGAAGAGCTAATGAGGGAGTTGAGTGCATCTGTAGCATTTGCAGACGACGCGTTCCCATCAATCATTGCATTGAAGTTTCTGTTGAGGAGGTTAAGCTGACAGTGGAGTTGGTCTGAAAAACTATTTTATAAGCGATGACCAAGCATTGAATCAGATCCTGTTTATCAGAATCAGAATCAGAATCAGAATGAGCTTTATTGCCAGGTATGTTTACACATACAAGGAATTTGTTTTTGTGACAGAAGCTTCCACAGTGTAACAGAATGACAGTGACAGAACAAAAAACACAGATAATAA
>NW_015541012.1:563909-564502 GCF_001515605.1 Sinocyclocheilus anshuiensis | reverse complement strand
CGCAGACGGGGGAAGCGAGCCGGCGCGCTCGTGAAGCTCAGGCAGTCCTGAAGCGTTTGATCAGCGCCGCAGCTCCCCCGGCTACAATGTCCAGCAAAACATCAGAATAATCGAAAACCGGTGAAATATCGGGTGGTGTGTACTTCCGAAACTGATTGCAGGGATATAACTAAAGACAGGACAAACTAACAAAAACATAAAAACAACTGCGGAGCACGCCACGGAGGCAGCCATCAGCATCGGCGCCATCGCGAGGATTATTGTATCACAGCCATTCTTGTGCCAAGACATAAGATTATTACGTTGATACGGACAAAAAGCAGAGTGCTCACATATGCTCTAAACACAATTAGATTGAGGAGAACAACCCTCTGCAAGAAAAAACAGCTAGGCAGCTACTCCATCCAACATGAACATGGAACAAATGCTTGCATTCCTATATCAAAAACAGGAATCCTCTTGAATATTAAAGGGGTCACAGGATGCCCATTTTCCACAAGTTGATATGATTCTTTAGGTCTTAATGAAAAGTCTGTAACATACTTTGGTTAAAATTTCTCAATGGTAGTGTAAAAAACACCCTTTTTACCCTG
>NW_015541012.1:563632-563886 GCF_001515605.1 Sinocyclocheilus anshuiensis | reverse complement strand
CACATTTCATTACACCAAATACACAAAATAATGTTCTTTTTAGAAGCATCATATGACCCCTTTAATGAGCTATGCTGGCCCCGCCCCTCTCTTCCGAGCCACTCTCAGAGAGACTGTGTACTTCAGCCACATTCATCGTGAAACTTGCTAATTAGCACATTATTAGGAAAGGCAATTTGCAAAGATTCATTATAAAACATACTCACTTCTGTAGATGAGGCTGGATCATGAATAATTCGCGGGAACATAGACGC
>NW_015541012.1:561528-563291 GCF_001515605.1 Sinocyclocheilus anshuiensis | reverse complement strand
GCCAACACACATTTCAGTTCAAACAACTTGTAAAAGTGCATGTAGCATCCTATGACCCCTTTAAATATTAAGGGCCCTATCATACACCAAGTGTTTACGCAAGTGTTTTTGCTAGTTTCAGCCCGACGCAGTTCTAATTTTCCCATCCTGCGCCGCGTTGTTTAAATAGGAAATGCATTTGCGCCCATTTGAGCACCCATGGGCGTGCTGGTCTGAAAAAGAGGTGTGTTCAGGTGCATTGTTGGCACGTTGCTATTTTGAGGAACTGAAAATAGACTGTGCCATAATCCAACTCAAACCTGGTTTAAAGTCTGGCGCAATATTTTTTCTTTGTTATTTAAAGAGCGCGTTAGTAATATGCGCCTATAGACGGGTGCACTGGAGTGCACCTGCGCCATGTGCTTTAGACCATGCGCTTAGATCGTTAAAATAGGGTCCTAAATGTCAAGACATTTCCTTGGTTTTGCCCAAATATATCAAGAATTTGTAGACACCATCCAAAAGCACGGACAATGAGTGATTATTTGGTGCAATTTCACATAATAGAAAATTAAATAAATGTCTGAGCTGTGGAAAGCTGCAGAAAAAAGATCTTTTCCAAAGAAAAAGTTACTAATTACAGATTATGATTTTAAAATTGTTAAAATAAAACGATTAGAGTACTGTTAAAATTCTGTACTATATTTTTTCTTGTGCATATATATCGCATACAAAACAAAAGTTTGTTTACATAATATACTGTATGTGTGTACTGTGTGTGTGTATATATATATATATATATATTCATGTTTAATATTTAAGTATGAGATATATAATATATAGATATACATTACATGTGTGTGTATATTTATATTACAGTATACACGCATGTATTATTTAAACAAAAAAATTTATTTTGGAAAGATCTCAGTTCTCAATTTATGAATAATTTGTATTTATGAACATAATTTATATAATGACAAATTATTATACAACAATAGTGTGTATATATTGTAACGGGGTGAAGAATCACACGACAAGAAATCTCAATCAATACCCCGGAGGGTGGATTTATTGGTGTGGTGGGTGATAGGGAGAAAGGTCCAGGTAGGTGCTCCGGTGCCGTGAGTGCTCTCTTCCGTCTTCCCAGTGCAGAGGGTCCGTGCAGTGCTCCTGTGGGGCTGGTCGGTCACACGCTGCTGTCTGTGGGAAAAATGAGAGGGCCATAAAGGGGGTACCCTGGTCGGTCAGGATCTCTGCTGGGATGCCGACTCGGCTGGAGAGCAGGAAGAGTTCCTGGGCAATGGCTTTGGCGGTGGCTTTTCGAGGGGAACTGCTTCGGGGTACCGGGTGGCATAGTCGACAATCACCATGATGTGTTCATGTCCCCGGGCAGACTTAGGCTGGTGTTCCCGGCTCCGAGATGCCCTGCCAAGGGATGCGAGTGGGTCAGCTCCAACACAGTCTCCGTCCTCGTGCGTGGCACCACCAGCAATAATTTTTCCTCCCCCCTTCTTTGCGCGACACAGTAGAGCAGGTCATTTTGCACGACGAAATGCGGGAGAGGGTGGGGACCAGGCTGAACCTCCTTGCCTTCGATGACCCTGACCTGGGTCCATCCATGCTTCAGCCTGTCGTCCTCCCACTGTTCCTTCCCAAATGAGCCCCCTCCCGTCACCTGTTGGAACACATCATAGAAGAGATTAGGATTTTGGGAGGGGGACTCATCTTCTCTCCCGCTATCCGAGGCCAGAAGCACGGGCCGCTGACGAGGTCCTGCCGTG
>NW_015541012.1:553878-561236 GCF_001515605.1 Sinocyclocheilus anshuiensis | reverse complement strand
GCTTGCGTGGCTTATGTGACTGCCGCCTGGTGAGCTGCAGCTGTGACCGATCAGCCTGTGATGAGGACGGCCAGGTGTGCCTTGCTTGTTTCCAGGGCGACGCTGATGAAGCTGCGGGATGCTCGTCACAATATATATATAGATAGATAGATAGATAGATAGATAGAAAGGATGAATATATAATAATTTTACATACTATAACTAATAATTGATTTTATCCTATGAACTATGCTACATAACTCAGGAGCAAATTATTAATTTGATGATGAACATTGAAATACTGTAGGTGAATAAGTAAAAAAATCAGCACCTTAAGTAAAAAATAAGTTGTGTGTTCCTACTTAACACTGTTTGTCACTTATACATTGACTCTCACTTTTGCTTTAGTTTGTTGATTGTCTTTACACATGGTAAAGGGGAAGAGATCGATACCTTGTCTGGGTAGTGCTCAATCTATCTGTCCTTCTCTCTTTTGCTCTGGCTGTTTCTCCGCTGGGACGGAGTAGGTGATGCCTGCCTGAGTGCATCGCTGGCTCCTCTTGGCTGCCGGTCGATAAGCAGCCACTGATAGCAGGTGTCCTTGCATTGATCCGCCCTGCTTGTTCTTTGTCTCTGGTCATTATGGAGATGTGAGAGTGACCTTTCTTCTGTGGTGTGCAGAATGGAAGAAAGGACGGGTAGAGAGGACTATAGGCACCTGTGCTGCTGTGTCTAGCAGGGGGCACAGCCTCTAACTTCAGATCTAGTGCACAGGTGAACCCTTAGATATCTCCAGAAGTCACAAGGGGAAACAACAGTAAAGAGGGGAGCAGTTGTCAGTTTAGTGGTGTCTGTGACTCTAAATCATGGATGAAGACATAGAACAAGGTAGAAGACAAAACTGTGATAAGTATAGATTTTTAGCTATTGCTCTGCAGAGATTAATACAGAGATTTGTCACAACAACATTTATGCTACATGGTAAGGCTGTCAATTTAACACGATAATTCAGTACAATTCAATTTAATACATTAAGTTATTAATGATTAATTATTATTGATAATCATTTTGAATAGATTTTTTTCTTTACTTTGACAGGTCTTAAATATGTGGGGTGTTATGCTGAACATGACAATGTTATTTTATTTTGTTATATTTTTAAACAAAATATGTAGTTTTACAGTTATATATTTAAATTATATATTTTTTTAAGTTTTAAATAGTTAGCTATATCAAAGTTTATTTTATAATTTTAAGCAAAAATTATTATATATATATATACACACACACACACACAGACACACACACACACACACACCAGTGGTGTGCGGTGGTGTTCTGAAATGAGGAGGCAAAGTCCTTAAAAAAAAAAAATCAAATGTAAATCCCTGTCCCAGTCACATGTTCTCGGTTAATTAAACATTACTTACACTACAAGAAAAACAACAACAACAAAAAAAAAACTACCTTAACAATGTAATCAATATTCTGTTTATTAAAGCCAAGTGAATCTCATCAAATTAGTGTTTTTAAGCATTTTACATTTATTCCAAAATAATAACTCAAGGCAGTAACAATTTAAACAATATGTTTTATTTTTTGAACTTATGTTCAGCTATTCTTTTTAATAGTTAAGTTTTAACAATTTTTTAATTATTCGGTTCATCAGTCATCAAAGCTCTGTAAATATTGGTCACAGACACAGAGGTTTACTTTAAATTTTACCAAGCTGATTACTCTCAAAAAAACTCCCACAGATCATATTTTCAGGCCATTTTAAGTCTTATTTTGATGTAACAAAGTGATTATATATCTAAGTGTGTAAGCTGTTTACTTACTTTTTTAAATGAGTCTTCCCATTAACGCCATTATATTGTACACGTAAAGCGCACGAACACAAGAGGCGGGATTTATCATATAAACCAATCACAGCTGAACATAACCAGTCAGATCCAATCATATCGCGATGGAGGCTTTTCCTCCTCTCACATGATTTTCCCCCATTCATTCTCAATTACCCCCCACCAAACTCACTGCATGCTTTAGGGGGTCTGTTAAAACTCAATGGGCTCAGGGGAGGCGAGAGAGACGCGGACTCCCGCTGTTACTTTACCTGCTGGTGTCGCTGTTGGACAATGTTTCTTTAGAAAAACGAGTGATTTATACACTTTTTAATGTTATATTTCGTAATATTGGCATTGTTTTATTTTTGTACTACAATTTTTTTTTTCTCATCCAATATTTTGAGGAGACTCTGCCTCCATTGCCTACTCGGAGGAAACGCCCCTGATACACACACACTGTTACTTATTTTGGTTACTTATATTACTTATTTTATAATTTTAAACAAAAAAATATAATTTTATAATTATACATTTTACATGCTATTACATTACGTTACATTTAAATACAAATTAGATTTGTTATGTGTATGTGTGTGTGTGTGTGTGTGTGTGTGTGTGTGTGTGTGTGTGTGTGTGTGTGTAAATAAACTATAGTTATTCATTTATTTATTTTAGATACATTTTTTTTACTTAGTAATTGATTTTTAATCAATTGTCAGCCCAACACTTACAATTCAAATTATAGTAAGAATTAGTTCGGTTTGTGGCAATAAAATAATATTGTTCTTAAAAATAGTGCTCTGGTAGAGCCATTAACATGCACAACTTACAGAATGTGTACAACCAGATTTCTCCAGTAACCTTGGAAAAAATGTTGTGCCTGTTTTACTTTGTAAAACAATTGTAAAGATAAAGCTTCAAAATCAGAGCCATTCACACTGAAGGTTACTGGAATGCCACAGCAATCACCATTACTTTCAACCCTCAACAAAAATCCTGCTACATTTTCCAATTCACAACAGGTCTTTCTTAAGGTAGCGATGAGAGTGGCTTAAAAATAACTGCTTGTTTCATCACAGTTGTGAAGCAATCTGATGTAAACGACTGGAGCATTCACAATCCTGACTGAAGTAAACACAACATACCCAATTGAGTCTAGGAAACAGTTTTTCACCTTGCTAGTTTTAGTGTATCATTCAGCTGAAACCAGGCCCAAGCAGACTGCAGCAGAGGATGTTTTCTTAGACCTTTTATTGCTCTGATTACTTTATCATCATATTTTATTTGCGTTCGGAGACTGTGCGGCTTCTTTGTGTTTTGCAGGTACTGCAAATTGCCTTTGTTATCTCTGATGAATTGTGAAAGATGTCAAACCGACTCAGTATGCTTTTCCTAGTAACTTGGATTGCTCTCTGTTATGACAGAATAGGGCTGAAAGAGAACGCTTTCTATCCCAGCTTGAAGTTTCAAAGGGCCTTTGAATTATGTGTGACGGAGTTGAAGATAATGAAGGGTGTTGGAATGTGTCAGAGCAATGCTGCAGGATTTGTCAGGCTGCTACCGTACTAAAAACGTTTCACATCGTCATTGTTTAATTTAGCAGATTAAAATGTCTGTGAGTGTGTGTCTCTGGATGCATCCTTTACTGGCATTATTTGAGAATGCCAATATGTTTAATGGTGTGTGCTGTTTCCATGGTGTCTCTGTTTCCGTGTTGTCTTAGATCTTGTGCAAATGATGGAGCGGTGTGGATGTAGCTATAGGTTTACTTTAAGAGACTCGAATGAATCATGAGCTGTTATAGCATTTAGGTGATGTTTCTAACTGTACAGTAAGAACAAAGAACTAAGAGATAGTTAATGGAAAAATGTGCATTCTGTCATCAATTACTCACCCATCATTTACGTTTCAAACCCATGTGATTTGAAATACAAGAATTTTTTTTTTCTTTAAAAATGTTAACTTCTTTCTATTCAACAAAAGCATATTTGCTGCTAATGTCATCTTCAATTCTGAGACATGCCGGGCCTGTGGTATTTCAGTAAATGGATGTGAGTAAATGATGATTGACTTTTCATTTTTAGGTGAACTGTACCTTTAATGGCACAATCAGTCCTTTTTGGGTTTGAACCTTCAATATTTCAGACTTTTAATCATTAGTTTATACCTTATGCTTCTGTTTCTATTGCGTTATATATGCAGTGCTATTTTAGTATTATTTATATACTATCATAGTATCTATTGTAGTAAATCAGCTCAAAAGGGAAATATTTATGACTAATTATAACTGGTTATGATTAATAATAAATATTTAGATTAGATCTTAGAATTAACTCTAGCAGAATCAATATTACAATTATTTGATCTGTCCGTCCACCGAGCAGACAATATAATCATTTATCAATTCAAGGAAAGATTATTTTCCTGGCCAAGAAAGAATAACTTTCACGCATACAGTTCTAGCATTAACTTAGCATGTAGCAAGGGATCAAACATTCAGTGACTTCGAATTGTGAGCAGCACACAGAAGCATTCAATTGTGAATATAAGGGATTTAATAAATGAAACTATATCTAACATATAACTAAACTAAGCACAACACATATATACAGAATGAAGGAAAGTAAGGAAGAGAGAGAGAAGAGTAAAGGAATGGCAGTATTTCACATCAATTAACCACAACCTAATGAGAAAATCACCTTTAAAAAGGGGCTCAAACTTAAACCCGCATCTAAATAGTTGTAAATGGTTACTTGCATTGGCTTCAATTGCGGAACAAGATTCCTGATGCGGTAGACAACGGTTCTTGAGTTCTCTTAGAAGTGAGCTGGAAGTTTTCTTTGTCTTCTTCTGAAGATAGGAAATTCCACAGCGGAACGAAGTTACTTGAAGATAAAAACTGCCGCAAAATCAAACTCCAGAGGAGAGTCTTGAGAAGTCTTAGTGTCGTCTCAAAAGAAGAGGTTTTCTGAGCTAAGATCATTTCGAGCTAATGACTTTTGAGGGTTTCTATTCACACCCAACTTTGGGTGGAATAGCCAATACCAGGCATGAATTTTTGAGCGGGAGAAGTTTCCTTTGTCTCCCTTTATGGCCCATTTGCATGTTTTATGGCCGGTCTGGAATTGGTGCAGTTTTAACCCAAAATATAGTACAAATCATATGATGCATCGATGCGTTTCACAATCACATACTGTACATCATTGTTTGAGGAATAAAGAGCAGATAATATTGATACCAAGAAAGAAACATTTAGAATATATTAAAGCAGAGATACATTCATACACCTGAATATCAGCGTTTAGGGCTTAACTAATACAAATAACGAGTGGTAACTCAGCTAATCTAATACAATTAGACATCCAAAACGACACATGCATATACCAGATACATTTGTAACTGATTAATTATTGTCTAAATAAAGAAAAAGTCTTTGTGTGTGTGTGTGTGTGTGTGTGTGTGTGTGTGATGTGAGCCTGTTGTAGTTTGCTGGTCAGCCAGGCCCATCGGCGCCTGGCACCGGGGGGGTCATTTACTTGTCTTTGGAAACAATTTGAAGTCAGACGGGGAGATGCGAGTGGTGGAGCTGTTCAACATCTCCTTGATAGTGAGAGGAACCATTGGCAATTTAGCATCCATATAAATGTGGCATGTGGCCAGGACTGTAATTTATATGCAAATGTCAAAGGCTAAAAGGGGTCTCTTAAGCCATAAACCCCAAAGACCATCCATGATTTTACGCAGACGCTACACTATTTTGAATCATATATTTATATTTTATTGGATTCATTTGTAATTTGGTTACATTTAAAAAATAAATAGTAAAAAAGAAAATAATAATTATGGTTTAGGTCACAGCATGGGGAACACCTGGGACAAATTAAACATGGGAAAGGAACACCTGGGGAGCAAGACACAGACAAAACATGGAACAGAGTCTGACAGCAGTGTTATTTTATTATTGTTTATATGCTGTTGTATTAATATTTTATTTATTTTTAATTTTAATTTTAGTAATGTGCATTTTACACACTAATAATAATTGTATTTTTGTTTCTTTACACACACACACACACACACACACACACACACATATATATATATATGTATGTGTGTGTGTGTGTGTGTGTGTGTGTACGTATGTATATATGTTAGGGGTGTAACGGTACAAAAACCTGATGGTTCGATATGGTTTCGGTACAGCAGGGGGAAAAAACTAAACATGGTTTACTTTGGTTTACTGAACAAATTGCTCTTTCTTTAAATACATTCAATTATAATTAAACATTTCTTAGGGATAAAAATCTACCTCAGCTTATGCTTTAAACTATAGGGAGCCCTTTTACATTACTATAAGGTTACAATTAACAAGAGAGCCCAAACTTAAATTTAATTACTATTTATTTTTAAATATACAGTAATAATCAACAACTTAAAAAAATTTATGCAAACATGTAAATTACACATAATTCAGTTTTTACTGTACAATAACTTCTAAATGATAAATTTTCTATTTGTTGTTGAAATATGAGATTTCATCTAATATTTAAGTTTTATTTTATTTCAGCTTTATTTCAATTAACAACATTGTTAAAAGTAATTTTTCGCTTCAGTTAACAATAACAACACTGTCACAGAGATAGATACTTTAGTTACATGTATGAATATAATTCTGGGTTGAATATATTGTTTGTTATTGTTTTCTGGCCACAGATAAACCTTAAATATATTGATAAATAATTCAAACATTATATAACGAGTCATATTAAAGCTACATAATATGAAAATAACATTTAAGAGTTTGTATATGTGAAGACAATATAGTGTACTGTGGAAGTGATTACTCACCTCTGAGTCTCTCCCTCTCCATATAATTGGAGTCTGTGAGCAGCTCTCTGCCATCCAAATAGATTAATTATGAAGCCTTGTGTGTGTGGAGTGTAAGTGTTGAACTGTGAGTGGGGAAGACACGAAGGGGGTGATGTAGCCACCTCATCTCACTTCTCCCCTTAAAAGGTGGGGTAAGCGATTTTTCAAACGCTTTAGAAAACTGATTCGGGATGAATAGCAAAACAAACTTGTAGCCAATCAGCAGTAAGGGGCGTGTCTACTCATGATGTGGAAGAGAGAGAGTTCAGTGCACAGGATGGACATTAGCCGAGCCGAGCGACAGAAAGATAGAGATGGCAGATAAAAAACAAAAGAGGAAAACATCTGTGGAACAAACGAAGGCTTAAGGCAATAAGGCAAGAAGTAGGACCTGTGTAAATATCGGATCAGCTTTCCAGCGCTGGAGAGAACTCAAGGAGCGGAAGGCCTGCGATCGGATGCCGAGGTTGCTTTGTTTCTTCTCGATAGGTGAGTAACACCGGGTCTGCGCCGCAACAGCTAATGTCTGTCTAGTAACTTACAATTCAAATGTCAACATTGGCTACCAGAAATCGCTTACCCCACCTTTCCCTCATGCTCTCTGAAAGGGCTCATCATAACTGAAATGACTTTCTTTCAAGTTTCCTCGGGGGATAAAGAGAGTTG
>NW_015541012.1:552690-553782 GCF_001515605.1 Sinocyclocheilus anshuiensis | reverse complement strand
CCTGCGATCGGATGCCGAGGTTGCTTTGTTTCTTCTCGATAGGTGAGTAACACCGGGTCTGCGCCGCAACAGCTAATGTCTGTCTAGTAACTTACAATGGACGTGACAAAGCGAACGTTGAAAATCGTTTGAAATTTGTGTCAATATGTCATGAATAGAACGCAGCAGCAGTTTTCTGTCGGGGATTTATCGTGTCATGCCGCGCCGCATCCAGTGTAGACCATAGATATGTATATATGTGGATAAAGAGAGTTGTGTGTGTGTGTGTGTGTGTGTGTGTGTAAGCAGATGCGTGCAGTTGTTACATATGGATTTGAGAGAGTTGAAAGAATATTCCAGGTTCAATACATGTCAAGTTGAATCGATAGTCTTGATTACCATAGAAAATCATTCTCACAGTCCCTCTTTCTCTTTTTTCAAAAAATTGGCACTTACAATGGAAATAAATAGAACCAATTTTTGGAGGATATAAAAGCAAAAATGCAAAGCTTATATTTTTATTCAAAAAAAAAATTTTTTGTAAAAAATAATTTTAACAGATTTAGAGTTTATGGCAATCTGTTGTCATGGCAACAAAGTTCTACATGTATATACACTACCGTGATGTTTGGGGTCAATTTTATTTATTTTTTTATAATTCTTGTAATCATGAAGGACACGTTAAAATGATTCAAACTGATTTTACATGGACACAGAAAAATTTCAAATGTTGCTCTTCTAAACTTTATATTCATCAAAGAATCCTAAAAATATATATCTAAATTCCCAAATAAATATTAAGCACCACTCCAACACTCATAATCATTAATACTCAAGGTTGGAGTAATTTTTGCTTAAAATTTAGCTTTGCCATCACAGGAATAAATTAATTTTTACAATACATTATAATAGAACAATTATTTTAAATTCTAACAATATTTTATAATATTATTGTTTTACTGTTTACTTTTATTTTTTAACAAATAAATGAAGACTTGGTGAGCATAGAGAAATCTTCAAAAGCATTAAAAGATCTTACCGAACCCAAAATAAGCCCTATTCGCACGGGATAAGTATTATCTGGGGACCTTGTGTGATTTTGAAAATACACCC
>NW_015541012.1:509751-552631 GCF_001515605.1 Sinocyclocheilus anshuiensis | reverse complement strand
ATTTCATTTTACTGATAGAATTTACTGACTTATCTCCCAGATACGATGTCAAGGCCTTGAGAGTTCCGTTCTATGGTCCAGTTAGATGGATTTAAAAAAAAAAGAAACTAATATAGTTTCGTGCCCTGTGTCATTTACATTTCACCAGGTGAAAATAATATCTAAAGCTTTATGCTTGATTCATTTGTAACACATTAACCTCAAAACCTTTTCAGCTTTCTCTTTCTACAAATTGTATGGTGTAGCGATATGACAGCACTCAAAATATTATCAAACACTCCAACGCAGCTCCATTCTTCGCGAAAGATGGATAAAAAGGCGCACAGGAAACAAAAACCTCGAAAAAATGATATACGACCCACCAAATCACAGAGATGCCGATTTGCACGGGACTAATATTATCACAGGACCTTGGCGTTCGGCGAGATATGGTAGGTCATTTGCGGAGGAATTTTTACTTTACAAATTATAGACATAGCCGATTTGCACGGGATTAAGATCACAGACAACCTCCGCAATTATTACAAATGACTGGAGGTCACCAGGTAATACTAATCCCGTGCGAATAGGGCTTTAGTCTGTAACTTCACATAGAAAAGTTTTTTTTCCACACTAAAATGTTAACAACACATATTGTTTACATATTGTGGCTACACTATTGAAACCGTATCTTCACATTTACAAATGACCAGTTTACTTCCATTGTAAGTGCCTCATTAATCAAATTGCAATAATTTGCTCTTCCCCTAAAATAACTTTTCCACTTCTGTCGCTTAGCCCACACAGACTGTTGTACACTCTTAATCAGTACCCTAATAGCTTAATTTAGACATTGTTTTAACAAACTTTTATTCAATCTGGCTCCATTCAGGTGTGAAACACCCACTTTTCACTAATTTCCACTTTAATATCTTATTTAAAATCCTGCTTAACTTGGAAATATGTAATATTATGAAAGTAAAAGGGGGTTGTGACCACCATTTAAACTGATTTTAAACAGTTTTTGGTTCTCTAGCAAGCATTTTGTTATCACCATCTTTGTGTTCTGAAAGAGCTGTGTGGAATGGTTGGATAAATGGATCAGAATGCTTCGTTTTATTCTGACCTAGTAAAAATGGGGTTAAAAAAATCACCTGTAGAGCCAGTCTTTATTTTGTCTGACCAAAAAAATGACGGAACAAAAAGTGTTTTTAGGCCTTTCCACAAACCATTCCTCCAGTGAATAAAAATGCTCGGAAATGTAATCAGCTCCGTTTATTTAGGATTCCGTGGTCTGTTCGAGATAAGCCCCATTTTTAGTTACAGTCTATGAAAAGCTCAATGATAAACATCAAAGTGCCTCTTGAGGCGGTTCTCCATCACTCAGTCAGCCTTTGTATCTCTCCAACTTGAAGTGACTTTGGCTGAAAGAAGGAGGTGGAAAGAAATAGAGATGGAGGACAATAAAAGAAAAGGACGGCATGACTGTTATGGGAAGCAGACGAAGAAACCTTGGCTGTGAAGGTAGATGAATAGAGTGATGTGATGATTCATTTAAACAATTTTATGTATTTTCCTATATTGCCACTTCTAGCGGCTCAACTTAAATTAGTGATGTCAGATGTGTCAGAGAAGCCTATGCTAGTTACTTGCTGAGGCAGAAGTGAATCTTGATTTGTTTTTTTTCCCACTTGTTTTCTTTTTCATAACTTAGACTTGGCAGTGTGCTCCTTCCTGGAGGTTTTTTTTTTTTTTGCCTTCACAGTGGAGGCGCGGGGAGCTGGAGCAGACGTATAGCTGTGAGGGAGGCGCTGTGTTAGTTTCCCTGGTGCATTATTGATGCTAGCTGTACACAATGGGGAGGGGAGTGCTTTGCCTCACAGTCCTTCTCTTTTTTACAGTTTTCAGTAGATGCCTTGTGGCTTGTGGTGTGTGTTTTCTCTCTGTATCTGTCTCTCTGTCTCCTTTTTCTCACCATCTGTTTCGTTCTCTTGAAGCACAGTACCCGCAACGTCTCTTTACTGAGCTGTTATCAAAACTCACTTAGGGCTGGGACAGACAAACATCCTTGCAAGGAGGCGGTTATACTTTAATCAATGCAAACAGTGGCAAGCAAAAATTGAGTAAAAGATTTGCTGGGTGGCATGTGAAAAGACATCACAGAAAACTGTCCGTCTGCTACCCATCAACCTTTACTGTCAAAGTCAAACAATCCCTCCTCCGGTCACACAGCTGATACATGAGCTCTGGGAGATGAAGCCCCTCTGTGTCTTGATGGGCCTTAGATGCTGCTCTTTGAGCTTAGAGAAAGTATTTTAACACAGTATTTAACACAGTGTTAGTTTCCTCTTCTTCTGTTCCACAGACTTGTAATAAACTTATAGACAATCTTTCATGTGTATTGTAATGGATTTAATAGTTTTATTTCAAAAGAATAAATAATAAATTTACAAATAACAAATATATTATAAATTGTAATAAATAATAAATAATATACATTTTAGTAGTAGTAAATGTATAAAATATATAAAAAATAATTGCCTCAGGAATGGGATGTGTATATATTATATTATTATTTTGTCATGTACTTGTTAGATTTTTTTTTGTCACACTTTATTTTAAGGTCCAATTCTTGCTATTAACAAACCATTAACTATTAACTATCAATAAAATCCTAATTTGCTGCTTATTAATAGTTAGTAAGGTAGTTGTTAAATTTAGATATTGGGTAGGATTAGGGATTAGAATATGGTCATGTCGAATAAGTGCTTTATAAGTACTAATAAACAGCCAATATGTCACTAAAGTGTTACAGATTTTTTAAAATTTGAAGCAACTTGCACTGCATTTAAAATGGTTACTCCACCCCAAAATGAAAATTTTGTCATTAATCACTTACCCCCATGTCGTTCCAAACCTGTAAAAACTTCGTTCGTCTTCGGAAGACAATTTAAGATATTTTGGATGAAAACCGGGAGGCTTGTGACTGTCCCATTGACTGCTTAGTAAATTACACTGTCAAGGTCCAGAAAAGTATGAAAGACATTGTCAGAATAGTCCATCTGCCATCAGTGATTCAACCGTAATGTTATGAAGTGACGAGAATACTTTTTGTACACGAAGAAAACAAAAAGAACGACTTTATTCAACAATTTGTCTCCTCTGAGTCTCTCCGCATCACCGTAGCGCCATTTTGGAGAATATCCGCTGAACGCAAGCAGCGTACGCTCTTCTGTGTCAGCTGCGCTGCACGGATGCGCTGTTTTCGTTCAAATCAAAGTGTAAATACATGTAGAAAGCGTATCCTTGTGTCGCGGCTGACACAGAATAGCGTACACGTTTGCATTCAGTGGATATTCTCCAAAATGGCGCTACGGTGATGCGGAGAGACACAGAGGAGACAAATTGTTGAATAAAGTCGTTCTTTTTGTTTTCTTCGCGTACAAAACGCATTCTCATCGCTTCATAACGTTACGGTTGAACCACTGATGGCAGATGGACTATTCTGACGAATTATGTCTTTCATACTTTTCTGGACCTTGACAGTGTAATTTACTTAGGCAGTCAATGGGACAGTCACAAGCCTCCCGGTTTTCATCAAAAATATCTTAAATTGTGTTCCGAAGACGAGCGAAGCTTTTATGGGTTTGGAACGGCATGGGGTTAAGTGATTAATGACAACTTTTCATTTTGGGGTGGAGTAACCCTTTAAGGCAAACATTTTTATTGGTCCATGCATTCTCTGGGAATCAAACCTGTGACCTTGCTGTTGCAAGCTTCTGTTTTGTGTGAATTCACAAAGCCTTTTGTGTGAATGTAACACCGTGTCCTAACCAGATGCGATGTGATGAGATTCCAGTGACAAGCAATTTGTCTGTCCACAACAGATGCAGTGCTGCTCAATTAAAAGTCAATCAAAAAGCACATACTCAGTACCTGAGATTATCATTGTCATAGTTTGTTTTCTGTTGTTCCTGCCACGACGTCACAAAAATAGAAACCCTTTTCCCAAATAGAATCTCCTGTCACTCGTCGTGTATCGCTGTCAGGGTTGGTTAAAACACAAGTGTAATAGTGCTACAAGTGCATACAAAAGTTGTGTCCCAAATGATGCACGTACACCACTTAAAATTTCCAAAGGGTGCCGCGACTAAAAAAAGGTTGGGAAACACTGATCTAGTGTATGAATAGCCCCGCCCCCTCTAGCATGTAATTAAAGCTGCGACAGTTTGGAAATGCATCATGAAATGTCCAACATTCCACATTTCATCAAGTGCAACATCTGGGAAGTGCACATATTCTTTTTGAGAACACTCTCTTCACACTATTTATACTAAAAACGTCTAGAATAGTGCATAAGTATGTGAACTGGGACGCACCTAAAGTACAAAAACTCTTGGGGACAACTTATGAACTCAAAAATAGGACAATTTTTTGGAGATTGTGAAAGCAGCAAAGAACCCAGATTGCACTAGCGGGGTTGCCCAGGTAATATATGTACTGTAAGTTACTTTGGATGAAAGCTTCTTATAAATAATGACTAGTAAATGATATGCTTCTTTACAGATGTCTCAGGGCAACTTTTTGCATAAAAATGAATGACACCCCAGTTCTCCCTCCAGCTGTTATTTGCAGTAATTCTTCCTTCGTTGTGTTTCGCGCATAAAGGGCGTTATTTAAATAGGAGTTCAGTGAACATACCTATTTGCAAGTTAAGAGAAAATGCAACAGAGGGAAAAACAAAGCCCACACTCCCCCGCTGGTTTGTGTAAAAAGCTTCTAAGGCAGGCTCATGGTCATTTAAAAGTCAAATCCAGCCATTGAAGAGCACAACACTGAGGGACCTTTGAACAGACAGTGAAGTCAGTCTGAGAGATACTGTTTATACTCCACCAGCACTAATGGCGCAAATCAAACACTCTCCTGCCTCAGCACACCATGTCTGTTTGGTCTTGCCTGGAGTTTTTAGTGGAGCCTGGACTATGCACTGCTGTGGTTATGTGAAGTGCAGGGGGTATATGGGACTTTCCACTGGGAAGCGTTTGGGAATGCTGTTTTTTTCTACACAAAATCCCTGTGACATTGAGTGTGATATGCATAGTGATTTCAGAAGCTTTTTATAAGTCAGGAACTCCCAAGATACAAACTTTCACGCGTGGTTCTTTCCAGAAATGTTCGTGTTCTGGGTGAAATGGATAATAATTCACCTTGTAACATTAGGCACATTCATTACATTCAGCCTGTCTAATTTAACAACCTTGAAATTTGACATCGGTTATTCCATAATTACTCATATAAGGGCACAGCTAATAAATTAATCATAAAGCAAAGCCCGATTGAAATTTAGAGCTCACGACATTTGCGTTTTGGTCTTGTAAAAAAAAAATGGTTTTGGGGTTTGATCTACAAATGGCTGAATTCTGATGACAGGAATTGAGGACTTTCTGCCCTTTGCTTTGTCTCTCATGTGTCATTTTGCCTGGATCTGAGTGATGTGTTAGATGTCGATGTGATTTTTACCCTCAAAGTGAAGTCAATTGCTCATAAAACACACATCACCACTCGGCGAAACGATGTGTATCTTTTGCCTCTGACACTTCATAGGATAGGATAAGGAGAAAAAAATAGCCCGTCAGTTCCGTTCAGTTTGAGATATCATCCTCTCCCTTCCGTTCCTTTCGTGGGAACGCGCTTCAGATACACCGGGAAGCAGATTGTTATTAGTAAGTCGAAAAACAGAAAGAGAACTATTAGGGTGCAAATGAAGCATTGTGAAATCAAAAGTTTCCCCGGCACGAAGCAGCCTCCTGAAGGCCGGCTGATTACATCTCACCAGGTGCAGGTGGAGGAGATCCATTTTCACCGCTACACTTCTCAAATCCACTCATTACAACGTGCCGCCTGATGATGGTTTGGACTCATTAATTGGCAAGGGAGGAGAGAGAGCATTCAAATGAACAATTATGGTGAGGGAGTTTATTTTTTTTCCTCCACATGCTCCAAGGCGTTTTCAAAGCATCTCCAATCATACTCCATTTAGCAGATACATTTCCATTTTGTTAATGTGCTAGGGGTTCTGACCCCGCAGTATGAATGCTTTGCAATTTCATATGGCTGAACCACAAAGCGTCATGAGCCGTATAAGCTGCACAGTCCTCCTCTTCTTGGGTGGTATAGAGTGGAAATTTGTTGTAAGGCTTAACACAAGGTCAGGTGCCTGGCTTTGAAATATGTTAAAAACGACTATAGTTGTTTGAACACCCAAGTTATTTTTGTAGCTCTAAATCACTTTGTTTTGTTTTTTATGCTTTTCATGCTCTCTTGCCAGGGGGGTATCTAGCCTTTTGTCAGTAGTGGGACACAGTCCCCCCACCTAAACAGTGTGCCCTAATTATATTACTATGGATATATGGACATGAACCTATATTTTTAATAGTTTAGCAAGCTGTGTTGCTTTATGCTTTAGTTATAAATTTTCTGTGTTTTAGTGACTTTTGGAGAATTATCATTTTGCAATTGCTTATGGGGGAATTAAGTGTGGTTTTATGTTATATTGTTTTGTGTTACTGATATTATTTTATAATGTAAAAGCACTTGGTCAATAGGAAAAGTGCTATAGAAATAAATGTGATTGTTTAGGATGTTGAATTCATCACTGAAATATCAAATCAAAAATCTTTCATCAATGTACATCAGAAATTATGTTTTTGGTGAGATTAACTCTATTCTAAACTCACTGTATGTATATGTCATAATGAGCTTGTATTGACTCTCTCTTCCAGGTTCTTTTATGGACAGGAGGTTGGCAGTCACCCAAAGAGGAGATCAGCTGGAAGCAGAGGACAGGTCCAATCCATATCACACCACACAGGACACAGACAGAGGCCTGCCCCTGTTCACAACGGCTCCCCCTAACAATGGCCTCGACCACCATCCGCCTTTTAAGCCCTACCCGCCTTACGACCCTCGGGGCCAAAGCCATGAGCAGTATTTTCAGGACAGCGGAGGGGCAGCTCACCATCCCACAATGCCATCGTCTAATTCCCATCTCCTCCAGGATCCGTCCACACAGCTGGTCCCACACAAGGACGCACCTCCATTCTCTGATGTAGCAGCTCCCAGAACCACCACACTGGCTCCATCAGCCGCCGCCCTCACCCAGCCACACGTGCCCAACATCCAACACAAACCTTCAGCTGAAACACAGAGCAGAAGCACGGAGGAACCACCCGTGTCCATGACTGTAGCGTCAGTGACCACCACTGACGTGCACACATCCGCACCGCCTGCTTCCAAACAATCAGACAGAGGAGATGTCACTCCGACCTTAAACAACGAGCCCAAAGATGCAACAATCCTGCTGAAAAGAGACAAAGAAAAGTCCTCAATACTCAAGGTAGAACATGGCACTCCAGGAAGTGATGTTGCTGTAAAAGCATCATCAATGTCTGGGGATTTGGATGAGGAGACCACCACCTCCACCATCATCACCACAACGGTTATTACGACCATGCAGGCACCAGGTACCATTCACACGATCCGCGTGACTTAGATTTACATATTTTTTACACAACTTCCTGATGCGTAATTCAGAGCTCTTCAGAGATTTACCTGCCCTGCTTGTGCCTAAAGATGTGGGTTTTGAGATGCCAGTGGATAAGCAGTTTTGTGCCGCTCCTAACATGAAGACTTATGCAATAAGTAGATTGGCGTAGATTTGTGCAATAAATTCTGGGGTCTGAAAAAAATGGATTCAGGCTACATGTTTGTCCCTTTAAACTAGTTGTTCAACCAACTGACAGTTTGATTATGAAAGTATGTAATTCTGCACATCCCTAATAACTAAGGCCAAGCATATGAATTTATATGGAGCGAGAACATATCTCTTGACCCTAAGCAGCGTTTAACTCTAGAGGAAGATAAAGGAGCCGACAGAGCAGAAAGACCTCAATGCTACCAGAAAATATTCACTCACCTGCCATTTCACCTGAATTGTTCGCATGCTCCTACACAACAGGGCAGGAAAACTGACCCTGTTGAATCAGACAGAAAATGAGAAAATCTTGAAGGACAATTAAAGATGGAAGGGAATGCAATGAAGTGAGATGGAGAGAATGAGAAAAGGCTCGCCTCTACTGATGCACACTTTCTCTGTCTCTCTCTGTCCTTTTATCTTTTCTAATGCAGCTCCATGCAACACCAATTTCACATCGCCGGGAGGCTACATAGAGACACTGCAGCAAGCCAGGAGTTGGTACAATACGGATGTGGACTGCACATACACCGTGACAGTCTACATGGGCTATGGGGTGGAAATTCAGGTAAATTCATCTCACGGTGCTTTTGTTATTGACCCAGTCCCTGGAAACGATCTAAATTACTGTGGTAATCCAGTTCTGCTCTTTTATTCTTGAAAGGTTAAGTGTGTAATTTACTGTGCCTCTAGTATCAAACAGAAAAATAGTGACTGTTTTCACAGAGGTTTTGCAGACACGCCCCCTGTCTGCCATTGGTCAGGCAAACAGATAGACCCACCCCAATTTCACACTAGTGGTTAAGTCAATGCAGCCGTCAAACTGGTTGGAAATGTTTTTCTAGCACCAAAGAGCCACAGTGTTACACTTTTCAGAAATCAACCTGAAAATGGCTCTCTTATAGTTCTCCCTGAATATGAGAAAAAGCATTTTTACATTGGAAAAATTCCTACATTCAGCTTTAAGAAGTGTGTTTTAGATGTAAAGGTTACATATAAATGCAGCTGCTGTTCGTACAAAAGCTGACAGAAATGGCTGATGTATTTGAATGGTTTGGGAGAATATCTGTCAGTGGCAGATGCAGATGTATAATCTATTTATTTGTTTTTTATAATTCTGCTATTGATGGCTCTGTTTTGAACCCTTGTGATCTGCCTATAAAATCTGTTCTAAATGTTGTGAAAATATGACACATTACAAGTTATTTGTGTCAAAATCACTGCATGTATACTTCAAGGATAAGACAATTCCAGAAACCATTGCAAGAAGCTAATTTGTTTGTTTGTTAGTTTAATAAAATGGTGGACAGAGTCCGGAGAGATGTTCTATTCTATAACTATATTTTAATCAGTAGTGAAGTATTATTAAACAAAAAATAATAAAATCTACCCCCTAAAAGTGTGCCTAACTTGCTAAATATTAACAGATTTTATTTTATTTAATTTCATTTCATTTTGTTTTCAATATATTCATTTACTCTCAGATTTTCTCTTTTGTCATATACATTTCAAGCAAATTTTTGATTAGATACTGCCTTTTTAGACAGTATAGAAGCTCACCAGGATTTGGAACAAAACCATGATATACGCCCTCACAAAAATCACCTTGATCCTTATGATTAACTGCAGCCTCCTTCATAAAATATACAATAGCCATTACCTCCCTGACCTTCCAGATGGTTTAGCAAATATATCTTGAATAGTAAAGATCACGCATACCAAATCACTGTCAACCATCACGCAAGCTGCGCGGCATCTTAGTTGGTAGAGAGAGAAGGACTGTGAGAGGGAGGGGAGCCTTGTGTCTCATCTCATTCCTCCTTTCCTTGTACAGACTTGTTAACCTGGGACAGTGTATAAATATCTCTCTCTTTTCCAGCAATTATTCAATGTGACTGATATGTGCGGAAGCCACACAGTTCCTCCCTTAATTAATTGCTTATGGATTATCTGTCCACTCCTTTTGTTTGTTTATGGTATTCTTTAATGCCCTCCTGTTAAACTGTCTCTCAGGCAACTCTTAAGTTAATTAAAGCCACCTCATCCTTCTGCTGATAGACAAAAATAATGTTTAATTCAGACAATGCGAGGACCTGCTTTGCATTTGCTGTGGTCTTACGGCCTAATTTATTCAGTTGGTCCTGGTTAAGCCTTCCTCTGATCTAGAAGCCTCTCTGAATGCTGTACAATCCCGTTTTGAGACCTCATGAGGATCTTGGACTTTGAAGGTGGTCATCAGGAGGGTTAAAATGCATTTAAACCATTTCCATCATTCAGTCGAGGGGAAAAAAAGAGATTTGATTCTTTAGATCACTTCCTGCTCGTGCTGGATGGCCATGGCTTTCACCAGCTGGATTCTTCTGGGAATCGGGTATTAGTGGTGGTGGGTGGTTGCTGACCTTGCGTGTCGAGGGCTGTTCTGGGCAGAGAGCTCATCACCTGTACAGGCCTGACCTGCTGATCCAGGCCAAATGGCTAAACCCTCATAAGTCTGAGCTCAGCGGAGGGAACTCAGGTCATGCCTCACTCTTCCTTTTATACCCAGATACTGATCTTTAGACTCCATCTCCCCCGAGAGCGACATCCTGCTGAACTCGCCTACGGTGATGGAGATGAGTCATCTGAGGAAGTAAGGTGCTCTCTTTCACGGGAGTTCAAATATCATCTGTATAGTGCCACTCCAGAACATCCTTTTTGTTGAGGATTCATTTCTTGATGGAAGCTGAGTTTGAGCTTATTTGACCCAATTATGTCATTTTTAAAAACACGTTACATTTTTTCACCAGTACTAGATTCCACTTATTTGGTACATCTTTTGGGGTTGTCAAAATACCAATACTAGTAATAGTTATACCGTATATTGACAAATTAAATTAAAACAATGGCATTTCGTCTTTATTTCCCAATTAAATAAATGTTTCCTCAGTTTTTTATAATTAAAACTGAAGTAAACAGTGCTTGTGCAAGTCCAAATATCTTATAGCAGTCTTACAACAAACTAACTTTCTTTCTTGCATGGAATAAAATCTTTAATAGAACACTGCTTTCATATAATGAAAGTGAATGGGGACCAGGCACTGCTGTGATTTTATTTTTTTTTATTTTGGCATTGACTTGGTATTAACTTTTGACATCCCTAGTGTCTGTAGTCTATATATGTGACCCTGGACCACAAAACCAGTCTTAAGTCACTGGGGTATATTTGTAGCAATAGCCAAAAATACATTGTATGGGTCAAAATTATAGATTTTTCTTTTATGCCAAAAATCATTATCATATTAAGTAAAGATCATGTTTCATGAAGATATTTTGTAAATTTCCTACCGTAAATATATCAAAACTTAATTTTTGATTAGTAATATGCATTGCTAAGGACTTCATTTGGATAACTTTAAAGGCTTTAAAGGATTTTTTTTGCACCCTCAGATTCCAGATATTCAAATAGTTGTATCTCGACCAAATATTGTCCTATCCTAACAAACCATACATCAATGGAAAGCTTATTATTCAGCTTTCAGATGATATATAGATCTCAATTTTGAAAAATGTACACTTAAGACTGGTTTTGTGGTCCAGGGTCACATATGTTAAACTTTGTAAGATTCATCCTCAGATGGAACAGGAGAGAACATCACTACTTTGTACAAGATAATACACATTGTAAAACACTCCATTAGATGCTGCTTGACAGTATAAACATGCCGTAATTGAGAAAAAAAATAAAATAAGCGATTGTTTTTAAGTGTCTTGAATTTCAGGTCCTACCATAATAGTGCCTGAATGTATAGTTTAGTGTAATGATCTTTACTGCGATGATGCCCACAAGCAAGACATATCTTGTCTATTAGGGCAGAGCAGGAAAAAAAAATAGCTCGTCCTCATTCTCAATTCTGTTTTGGACAGAGAGTAGATGTTTAATATGGCAGCCTGGTGCTTGGAGATCACTTCTGTCCACTCAGCCATGACAGTTGCCATGACTCTGGGTATTATCACTGCTTGTAAACAATTACCAAGTTAATAAGAGAGCAAGATGGCACATTGGAAATTTAATGAGTCTGAATCTTGGGGTGCTGAAGAGTGCAGGCTAACACCTAGAGCTTTAAACTATCCCCTTTATTTTTCATTGCGGAAGGGAGCTATTTATATATAAAGAGTTCTGATTCGTATTGCTGCTTTAGATGCATAATTAGAAGAATAACAAGTGCAGTAAATAGTATGACTATTTGTGCTGCAAACCACTTTTTATGATTTTGATAATTAAATTACAAAGAAAAAAACCTGTTTGCAGAATCAAACAGCATAACAGACTGCTTTTGTACAGCTAAACATAAAAAAATAAGGTGTGTAAGGGAAACAGGTCAATTTAGCTCAAAGGGAATCATTTAAGATTTTAAAGGGAATTTGGACAGAATCACTGTTTTACGGCTGATTTCAACCATGTTTTGACCAAATCTTAGATTGTCTGATTCGGTCTGATACCCTACAGGTGCATGACCTTGTTTAAACAAAAAAGCTCTGGATTTAAAACTGAAGTATATCAAGTGCATCACAAAACAGAAATGCAAAAATAATAATGGCTTTTTTCACAGGTTTTCACATTAGCTACTGGTCAAGTAAACAGATTGCTCCATCCTAAACTCGCGCCATTTGTTGGCCCACTGGTTGGAATGCATAAACAAACAGAGCAATGTTAATACTTTTCATCTCTGCATATTAGGCTAGGACTTAGAAAGTGTTTTAACATTAAAAAATATACACTTAAGCTTAACCTAATAAGATCTCAAAAGTTTTGTACAGAAGTGCTTTACAGATAGTTAATACATTGATTTCACTAATTGCTTGAAATTTCACACTAAAAAATTGCTACTTCTTGTACATTTATCTCTTATTGCTTGAGAAAAATCTCACTACATTTTTTCCTGTTGTTTGTTTGTACAGCCATTTTTAGGTGTTGATTGCCAAGCTATTTTCATCACTTTTCCTCTCTGGGCAAGTGGCAAGTGAATATCCACATCTGAAGTAAGAAATAGCAGTGCAGGATTTGAGTGTTTGAGTCCTTGGTAACTACTTCACTGCAGAAACATTAGTTTTTATATTATTCTTTGAAGACACATTGGAAAAGATAAGACAGCACTCTTGGTTTCAAAACCGCACTGGCCCCTATTAAATTTCCATACAATGAAATTCTATAGTGGACAGAGCTGTTCTGGACCCTTTTGACTTTCATTGAAAGTACAAAAACATTTGAAACATTTGAAACACCATTGCTTTAATAAAAATAAATAAAAAAAGAGGTGTCAGATCCTGAGAGAAATGGTACGTTCAACATATTTCAGTCAGCTACAGCTTTTCTGTCGGTTGTAACTTTGAAGTTATTCAAATATCAACCATTTGGCCATTTCATGAGGAATGAAGCATCTGGCATTCAGATGGATGGAGTTATCTACTTCACAGTTTGTAGATTTCAGTTTTTGTATTATTCATTCCCGGCTCTTCGGCCAAACGCTCAGCTTATTATGGTTTGTGTCTCCGTGCTGCCTGAGCAATTTTGTCTTTTTAACTGTGCTGTCTCCCCTTCATGCTGACTCATCAGTGCAGTGATAACGCATCCTGAGTCCAGATAGTTCCCCTAAATGGACCCATAGATATTCCAGCTGTCACGGTTGATCCAAGGAAGGCAAGGAAGATGAAGGTAATCCACATAAATGCTTTTAAATAGAATCCACACGATACACGAAAGGTAAATACTCCAGGTTAAACAAACACATGTGACACTAAACAAAAACCGACAGCAAACTGAACAGACAGGAGACTATAAATAGGGCAGATAACGAGGGGCAAACAGGTGATGAGGATCAACTAATAATGAGAAAATGAGAAAGTATGACCAAATATGGGCACAGAGGGAGAAAACACAACAAACAGTCCATAACTGTGACACCAGCGAGTGTGCAAAAACTGTCAGTGCACCCCATGGGTAGATATGGCAATATGGATTGGGTGCTTAAACAGCACCTTGAGTAGTAAGTGGGTCAAAACTCAAGCCACTGTCCACCGGAGTTAGGGGGATCCATAAGTCGTCTCCAGAACCATGGGTGGCGCATGGACATTGACCGAGGGTCGATACTCTCAACTGCCCTGGATTAAGTGGGTCCTCTGTACAGTTCAATAAATATAGTTTGGTCTCTAGCCTGTCTGAGCTGATAGCTGAGATTGATTTGAATGCATTTGTCAAGCTGGACAGTTAAACACCCAGAAGTCTGTTGGCAGGGTCCCTTCAAAGTGTCATGTTAACAAAGTGTTTTGCTTAAAGAGATTTTTGCTCCTTTGTAAGGATCTTCTTTGTTTCTCAAGGACACGTTTATTTCTTTTGATTTGGTGTTAAATGGTGGTCATAATTGGGACAGTGCCTATGATAAAGAAAAGGAAATCCTTTAAGATTTACTGTTGGAACCATAGGAGTTTGAAGAACCTTTGCATTTAAAAAGTTTCAATCTTATGAATCTATCTATCTATCTATCTATCTATCTATCCCCTAGATGCAAATTCTTAAATATTCCCTTTTTTTTTTTTTTTTAGATGTTGAGTGGAGCTATTTAAGTGGTCTCTGATCAAAGCTGCTCTTAGTGCTGTACATCTGAGGTTTTGAGCCAATTCACCTCACACATCAGTGTTTGAAGTATCATTCCCCTCAATAGCATGGATCAATAACCTCAGACAGCACAATTTCATCTGCCCTCCTCCACAGCTCACTTCTAACTAGAGGGCTAATGGTCAAGTTTTATTAATAGCCTGTCACTTGTTTTCATGAGCCCTGTCCTCTATGCTGTCACAGTTTGTAGCAAAGCCTGTACAGGACGCTGCTCGTGCCCTGAACTAAGCGCTGATGTTTTTATAAGTGTGGATGTGTAGAAATGAGATCCTATTGTTTTGCAGAGGACTTCTTTTCTTCTCATTCCCATCATCTTATCCCTTTCAGGGGGGTACTTCAATGTGGCTTAATCTTTTGTAGATTTAAGACATAAAAGTAAAGGTCTTAACCAGCCAGGAGAGATTTGTGCTAAACTCATTTGAATTTGAAAAGTGTGGTTTAGCTGTGGAATGAGGTTATAACAAGGCCACTCTCCTAATTTTCCCTGTTCCCCTCAAAGCCGCCAGGAAACTTTCACAACACAATGAATTAATGTACAATAATATAGTTGAAAGGGTTTTATGACTGCTATCATTCATAAAACTTATCCATGAAATTATTCACATTTTCCCAAATGTAACTGCTATAATCTACTAAAGACCCGAATTTCAAATGATCTTGAGGATTAAGTCTACAGTTAATGCTCACTACTCAGTAGTAGCATTAGTGAAATTTCATGAATTTTAATTTCAATTATTTATACATATGAACACACTTTTATTTAAATAAATTAAATTAGATTTTAATAATTCTTTTAACTACATTATTTTTTTAATTTGTTCCAGTAAACAGTGGTTAATTTATAAAATAAGCACATTTTAAGTAAGAGGACAACTAAAAACAGTACAACAAATGTGTTTAACTGCAGTGTCAATTATACAGTAAACATTCAAAAAATCATATGCAAAATTAAACAGCTTAAATTATTGTATTACAAAAACTCAGAACATAGGAACATAACACACAAACATAACAGTTAGGGTGACTGCAAATAACAAATGTTATTCGTTATATTTGTTATATGCTATATTTGGAATTGCATACTGCCATGCTATACTGTGTATACTGTTCATAGAATGGACATTTTCAGTATGTATATAATGGAATGACCTGGAACTGCAGTATATTCCGCTATGCAACATGCCTGAGCTTCCATTTCCATTTATTGTTTTTTTTTTTAAATCTTTTTCTTGACTCATTATTTGATTTTGCTGACAAAAATTAAGATTAAGATCTATAAATAAATAAATAATCATGGTTATTTCAAAAATGATTGAACACCATTTCTTGCTTTTTTAATGTATGTCTATATTATTTTAATGTACCATACAGTATGTACTGCACAGTGTTCAGTAAATAGTAAGCTAGTATTCCATTTTTAACATAGCCAAAGAACTACTAGCAAGTATCATCTTCCAGTAGATTACCATAATAATATAAATACTAAGACTGTTCTTTTCATGTTAAAGATTTGAGACCTAATAATGAATTTAGAGTAGATGCATTTGTCATTTGCCATTTTGCTCTTTAAACACATTATATGCATTTTAATGACTCACTGATTATGATTTCAAGGCTTACGCTTGCTTGTTGTTTCAGTGGTATGAAGTGTATAATCATTGCAAAATAACAAAGTCACACTTGATTAGAATCCATTTAAACTTATTGCATCGAGTAAAATTAAAAAAAATTCCCCGCAAATGAACTCTAATAATGAATGTGATTCATGTCATTCTAATCTGATAGTAATGTGCATGTAACTGCATGGATCACATGCCAGGTATGAGACACCCTTGAGTGTTTATACCAATGTCAATTCCCATTGCCCTTGATTAATGCAGGGCGTCTATTGTACAATAAGCTTCATGCATTAGAATGCAGGGGCACCTGAGTGAGGGAACTCAGTTAATTTATCAGCGTCCATCGGAATTAATTACAGATCCAGAGTGTGAAAGTCAGCCGTGACTAATCACATGGGCACCAACGTCCCACAAGTGTCATTTTTCTCAAGGCGCACCACCCCGTGGCTTATTTGAAACCGGTGTTAGTGCACCGCCGTGCAGTTCTCCTCTTGACTAATTGTGTTTGTCCTGACGATGCGCTTTTCTGTCCTACCAGTTCTCTCTGACTGATTGGTTCTGTCTTTTACGTCACAGATATCTGAGGAGTGAGCATCTGGGCGGAGGGTTTCGCATTTCTTTGTCTCTTGTGGCATCTCACTGAGGTGTGATCAGCAAATAGGGTGCCTTATCTGCACTTTAGAGGGGAAACTCAGCAACTTGGTGTTCAGTAAACGTAGTGCAGTTTTGGTGTTTTGTAAGCCTGAATACGTTGCTTTATCAAATGTGACAATTCGATTGTGGTATTCTTAAATTGATCATTTAAAAATTTACAATATATAATAATTATATTTATAATAATTGCATTATATATTCAAAATTATATCTATATACACTGGTGGCCAAAAGTTTGGAATAATTAAGATTTTTTTTTATGTTTTTGAAAGAAGTCTTTTATGCTCACCAAGACTGCATTTATTTGATCAACATACAGTAAGAAGAGTAATATTGTGAATTATTAGTACAATTTAAAATATGTTTTCTGTTTAAACATTTTTTTAAATGTAATTTACTCCTGTAACAGAAAAGCTGAATTTTTAGGAGCTATTACTCCAGTCTTCATTGTCACATGATCCTTAATGATTATTAATAATATTTCTTATTATTATCAATGTTGAAAACAGTTTTTGCTGCTTATTATTTTTGTGGAACATTTTAATTTTAATTAATTTTTTTTTCAGGATTCAAACTTAATTGTACAACATTTATTTGAAATAGTAAAGACTTTTATAATGTTACAAACGATTTCTGTAACTTTTGATCAATTGAATGCATCCTTGGTGAATTAATTTCTTGCTTTTTTTAATCATACTTACCCCAAACTTTTGAATAGTAGTGTATCACAGTTTACAGAAAAATATTAAGCAGCAAAAAACATTTTCAACATTATTAAAAATAAGAAATGTTTCTGGAGCACACACACGTTTTTATGTCCTCCACTTGCCGGGGTTTTTTTTTTTTTTTGTTTTTTTTACTCTAGACCTGTTTCCATGGTATCCAGCATGTGCATTGATGTGTTTTTGTTAATAGATGGGAACAGACTGACAGACGGACTGATGATGATTTCTCATTTCAAAGGGTCACTCTTGTCTTACACTCTGGTATCAATCCAAACCCCAGCCAGTCCTTATCAGTTCACAATGTATTTTAATTCCTCCTTCATCTACTCAAAATACAGTTTTTGTACCCCCTGACCAGGGCCTTCAGATATAATGTGCATGCAAACAATAATATTTTAGCTGCAACCATCTTGTTTGCCTCATTTTATTGTCGCCCTCATTCAGTGTACGCCTCCATGCAGAGAATGAAAAGGGCCATGGAATGAAAGTCAGGCAGTAGTGAACAGTGCTGCCTTCCAGCAAATTCTCCCCAATGCCTATTAAAACCTTTCTGGCCTGGTGGATTGCATGTGTGAGGTTAAAATTGGAAATGCATTAAATTGAACAGGGGACCTTGAAACTGGGAACGGGGCTGGAGAATGGGATTGAAAGGGCATTTTCTGCCTGCTCAGGCCCCTAAAGAATTTAATTGTCTACTCACAGCTACTCATCTGTCGATAAATGCAAAAAGGGTAGATAACGAGGGGTGTGTTTTGAAGAAAAATTAAAAGTGAAGTGTGGAGTTGGATGATTCATTGGAACAAGGCTTGCATATTGGGTTACATATTGACCATAAGGAAGACTCAAGCATGTTCGTATACTTCCACTGTCAATACAGCCAAATGTGTGATTCATGTGTGGCTCTCCCACACAGTTTTCGTCAAGAACTGGCATTCGTTTGTTCTAAAGTGAGAACAAACCGGCTGGGCTTCTTCTGTTAAGTACAGGGCCAAGAACAGAGAAACTAAGTAGGTACTCAACTTAAAGGGATAGTGTACTAAAATGTGTTCCATAATGACAAAAAAGTGGTAAAAGTATGATAAAAGTGATTCATATGACTTTTACTTTATTTCACAGTAACTTTCAATGAGGAACAAACCAAAAACGTTATTTTTTTAAGTTATTCATTGATAATTTGACCTCTGCTCAATATGTTCTTGGTTTGTTTGTGATGGGTTTAGCAATGTCTAGTTTTATTATATTCAAGTTTTTTTTTTGTATAGCGCTTTTCACGATACAAATCGTTGCAAAGCAACTTTACAGCAAACTAAGTTTCTACAATATTTAGTGGTAGCTTATCAGTGGTGACTGTCAGTTAATGTACATATGGCAGAAATGTAAGGAAAAATCAATTAAAGATGTAATCAAACAGACGATGAACACTATTAACAGCAATTATTATATGATGCAATCAAACTTATAGCAAAATGTGGTAGTTCTGTATGTTGTTTCAGGGTTGGCATCATCTGAGGTCCTCTGAGGGGTTGGCATCATCATCTCTCTATATGAATGGTTCTTTTAAATAGGTTCTTTTAAATGAACTGATTTACAAAATTAGACTGAATGAGTCATTTTCGAGGGCATACTGATTCAATCCAGTTGCAGTGGTTACCAGTTCACTGGATGGTAAAATAATCAGTGAATAACTTCAAATTTTAGACTGTTCATCTCACAAATCTGTGATATGACTTTAGAAGTTTTGGAATATAGTGCATGGCTCATATGAACTACTTTCATGATACTTTTTATGGTACGTTTGTGTTATTTTTTTAAGATTGAAAGCTTCAGTCACCATTACATCACTGTAATTATGTAAAAAAAATTACTTCAGTTAAAAAAACTGAAATTATTCAGAATTGTCCTTTTGCATTCCAAGGAAGAATTTTCTTTTCCTTCCCTTTAAGCATCATTTTGTTTTTCATTATTTCTATACTTACTCACTATTATGTTCACCACATTTAATCACTGCCTGCGTCCTCTGTCGCCACACTTCTGTTGTACTTTGATTACTCTTCTATTGCTCTAGCAAGACTTTGCAATAGTCCAAAGGGCTGAGAGAACACAATTATCAAATTATGATAATGCAGTCATAACACCACACAGGGGACGCGAAAGCACAGACAAGCTCTAAAAGGTGCTCGTGAACAATGCTCGACATTTATCTCCTCAGATACACCTGTGAGATGGTGCGAAAAACACAGAATGACGGCGATGGCTGTAGCCTTCCACCTTTCCCATCTGAGCCCGAAGACTTTTATGTGCACGTCGTTCTCATAATCATCAGGCCGTGTCTCTCCCCCCGCCCTTCCTGAAGGTCGCTGGCCACCAAGGGCGAGTTCTTCTGCGCATAATCCTTTCTGACACCGCTTCAGTGCCATTTTCACTTAAATACAGAACGCTGCTGTCGACACCACTTTGCTTTACCGTAAAATCATATACGACAACTGTTAGAGAGAGCTGTTGCTGTTGTGTTCTGGAGTTTTCAATGAAGCAGCTGCTGTTTGCACTTCTGATCATGATTTATATGATGAATATGTTGAATAATACAAATTTTAAATCTTTTTGGCTCATCGGATTGTTTAATGAACCTTCACACATGTAGCAAGCAATGAGGTGAGGAAGAGAGCAAAATGTTTTTTGGGTCAGTGACATGAAGCTCATTTATAATCTATTAATTTATTTAGAAATATATTAAAATGCAGTTCATGCATACAGTGACTAGGAAAAAACGTGATGAGCATTTTTAGATGGTTAATTAAAATTAATTGTAATTATTTCTTTATTATTTTATTTATATTATTATATTCACATTTTAATATAATATAAAATAAACAATTTTATATATATATATATATATATATATATAGGGAGAACTGGTTTGATACAATTAAGAAGCTGTATTCAAAAATGAAATTATTCAAAAGTAGTTTGGCATAATCATTCCTTTGGAAAAAAATAATCAAACATAATCAGCACACTTCAGACTCACGCTGTGCATTAGTAGTGAGGATTTTTCAATAAATCTTTCTGCAGGTTACATCATTATGCCAGAAGGTGGAAACAAGTAACTATATTTATGAGTAAGTCATGAATCTTATTTTCAGTCAATATGTTCAAAAGCGCATTCTCATTCAGGAGCACAAAAGAAGTGACTTAGTGGATTTGGAACAGCATACTAGCATACTATACTACGTTTAACATATATTTCTGTGGCAGAGATAATAAGAGTAGTATGCTGTTTGTGAATTCATTGACATTGTCTTTATGAACAAATCATTGAATCATTCACTTCGTTCAACAATTCTGATTCATTCAGGACGTAAATGATGCTGTTGTGTGTTGCTCAAAGTCGAGCAACCATTGAGTATTGCATCTAAAATGTAAGTTATTTAATTTTTTTATACTAAACTGTTGTGTAAAAGCTGTCACACATGGTTGTGATTTGGTGGTAGGAACAAGACCCACGAAACGGAAAATGATCAAGGTGAAAGCACTTACATTAAACAATTAAAGGGATAGTTAACCCAAACAAGAACATTCTGTCATCATTTACTCATCCTCCACTTGTTCCAAACCTGTATGAGTTTCTTTCTTCTGTTGAGCACATAATATGGAAGTCAATGGCTACCGTCAACTGTTTGATTAACAACATTCTTCAAAATACCTTCTTCTGTGTTCAACAGAAGAAAGAAACCCACAGAGGGTTAGTAAATGATTTTTAATTTTTGACTCATTTGGGCTGATTTTTAGACAGATTTTGCACATATCATAAATAAAAAAGAGATATTACGTCCTTCAGATACTTTATGCACTGGTGTTATTTTAGAATAATAGCTTTACACACTATTTGAGTTTGTGTTTTGCAATATTTGCTTTATTTCGGTTTGTATTTTCTCTCCTCTGACAGAAGCGAAATTGTATGTAAATATAATATTGCTAATGCATTGAGAATGTGGAGCTTTGTTACCATATCAATAAAGCTACTTCAGTCTAGAGAGAGAGAAATGGAAATGGAGCGAGTGAGAAGTAAAAAGACAGAGTGAGAGAGATATAGAAAGAGTAATATGAAGAGCGAGATGAGGGAGTCCATTACTCATCATCAGGCCTGCAGCCTCTCTTGCAGGTCTCTTTTGTAGCATGTTATTGTTGTGAGGGATTTTAAGTTTGTCCAGGGCGGCTGAGGCAGAGTTTTTAGATGTTGAGAGTGTAGCGCTGTACTTTAGAAGCTTTTCAGGTATGAGTGTGTTTGTGTCCATGTGTATGTGTGTGTATGTGTTTTTTTTTTTGTGGGGATTTGGCCTCGGCAGGTCAGCTATCAGCTCTCTGCAGCCCTCTCAGCTCCCTTTGATTTATTCTTTTGCAAGGGCTCTCCCCCTCTCTCGCCTCGCTCTGCCCTGGACTCCCAGAGGTCACCTTTTGGAAGATTTCAGCCTCAATTTTCTGCACCCTTTAAAATGCACATCTAGGCATGTTCACTCAGCCACAGAGGGTGAGACGAAATTTAGACAAGAAGAAAGAAGTGCAAAAGCGAGAAAGAGAAATGAGACAGCTGTTCATTATTCAATCCATTTTGCAAAAAGAAACTCTTAGGCTCTTGATTAATGGAAAGCAATGGGAAACGGATACAATAAAGACTGATGAGCTCTACGTGTTTGTATAAATCTGAATACTGAAGACTGAATGTTTTGTAAGTGGCAGTTAGAGACAGAATTTTAGAATGAGGTTTTATTTATTTTAAAGTTACGTTGCAAGCAGAAATTAGGTTAATTTAGTTTGGTACAATAAATGCTGCATTATACAAACAAACAGAATGAAACCTATAGAGAATAGGAAATAGAAGTAAAAACTTTTAAATATTGTGTAAAATGAAAAAAGGAGGTATGATTCTACATTATAGGTCACAATTTATTTTTGCAACGTCTCACTCAAATTACTATGCTGATATTATAGTTCAAAGGTTGAGTCGGTAAGACTTTTATTAATGTTTTTGAAAGAGTCTTATGCAATTTATTCAATTAAAAATACAACAAAAACTGTGATGTTGTGAAATATTATTACCATTTAAAATAGCTTTCTATTTTAATATAATTTAAAATTCCTGTGATGGCAAAGCTGGATTTTCAGCAGTCATTACTCCAGTCTTCAGTGTCACATGATCTTTCAGAAATCATTCTAATATGCTGATTAAGTGCTCAAGAAACATTATCTTATTATCATATTATCTGTTGAAAACAGTTGTGCTGCTTCATATTTTTGAGGAAACTGAGAGAACATTTTCTCTTTGCTGAATGGAGAGTTCAAAATAACACTTATTTCAAATAATAATAATAATAATAATAATTGTTTTGTAACAATGTAAAGGCACTTATTTTCACGACTTAATGCATCCTTGCTGAATAAAAGTATTAAAGGGGTCATAGGCATGACGAAGCAGATATCATCCTCTTTTGGAAGGCCAAACAAAGTAGTTTCGCTTTCACAACGAAGCACACAGCGCCTTCACGACATGATGGCGGTGGCAACAATACTACAGCGAGAATAAAAGTCATGCCTTATTTCTTTGCGTGAACATTTGGGCGGCGTTATGCAAATCTTCCCAGATAGTGACGTAGGTATGTGGGGGCGTGTTAGAATGAGCCGTTTTAGGTAGGCGTGGCTGACTCTTAACTTTTATAAAGAATATCTCTTTGGATTTGAGACTTTAGTCTTTGCAACTTTACAGATCTTCTTTATGCACTAAGAGCTTGTAACACTCCAAAGAGAAAGGAAAAATTGAAATCGCATCATATGACCCCTTTAATTTCATTGAAAAAAAAAAAGAATGTTATTGTTTAATATACGCCATGTAAGATGTACATTAAGATACGGTTTTCCTTAATGCAAGGTTTTGCTCTGTGGTGGGATTGTTGATTGATTGTTTTATGAATTACTTTTTGGGGGATGGTTGTTGAAATTACACAGCTTGCCGACTGCTTTTCTGCAGATTGTCATGCCAGATTGGTACCTTGTTCTGTAGGATCAATCAGGAGATTAGATTTTGTTTCTCTGAAGAGTATCACAACAGTCCCACCTGGTATTTTTTTTATTGCATGCCACTCCTTTCATCAATGTGTCTATTGGTCCTTCCTATTATCATCAGGAACCCCAGACCAAACATCCAGCACTCAATGTGAGCTTTATCTACAGCTGATGTTTACTATTGTTAGGCCTAGACAAGTTTGTGTACTTTTTCACTTCTTCTCCAATGAATGAAGCTAGGAGTAGTAGAGTCTTATTGGTAACGAAAAGCAAAATCAAAATTAAGTTTTTATTTAACCAACATTTACTCACAACTTATTAAAATTTAATTGTAATGAGAGTGAAAATAATAATAAAATAAACAAGGGGCAGAATAGAAGTTAAACAGATGCTGTTCAGACATAACAATTGCTACCACACGTAACAGCTAGCTAGTGACTGGCCACTTGAATCAAATGAAATGACAGATAGCCTATGAAGCTTTTCTGAACACATTTGGTAAGAAGAATAGATGACAGTTCTCTAGCTAGTGTCATTATTATAAATATTCCCTTTTCACTCAGGCAGACAAACCTAATGGAGAAAGAGAATCAATATTTCCGTGAAATGTCAGCTTTGACTTGTCTTTGTGAGATGCTCTGACTATTTGTCTTGTAGATTGCATAAACAAAAGATGAGTGACTGATGTGTGTTGCATGTTCAATATGGATTTTAATGGTTTCTTAATGGAAACAAGACGTATCTTTAATTGATATGTTGGGAATAATGCAAGCGGCACATTTCAGTGGATTTTCTTTGTGCCTTTTGTAAGTGACTGTCAGAATGTGCTTGGTTTTTGACAATTGTTCTTGACATGAAGCTGAAAAATACTGTAATATTGAGATTGTTTTGTTTCATTCAAATGTTTCAAATGATGGGCAGCACAGGCGTGAACAGAAGGAAAAAGATGCCGACAATGAAGCTCTGTCATTGTTTTTATATCAGCTTAACCCAGATCACTCTATTGTTGTTTTGAATAAATGAAGCACCTGGAGCAAAACGATAAGAGGATGATTAATCTTCAGGGAAACTTTAGAGGGAAAATATTTTTAAATGAAAGAAAAATTGCTGCGTGAAGTACTTTTCTTGCTGAGTAATGTCTCCGGAGACAACTTCAGCAGCGGAATCGGAAATTTCCTCCATCTCTAATTGAAAAGATCCACAGCTCTGCTCAGTACTGTATCCAAATGAACTCTGCCTTCATCTTTCTGTTTCTAAAATCATTATTCAACTTCCATAATAGACCACCCACCCTTTATTTATACACATTTTTTTTCCCATAACCCTACCCTTGTTTTCATGTTGTCAAGATTTGCCTTCCTCTGCAATTTCCCTGCCGTTATTCAGCCGTGTTGCATAAAACCAATTTCTGGTGCGGCGTGCGAGGGGATTGTAGTGATAATGAAAAAGAGACTGGTTGAGGTGAATGTTAAAACGAGATAAGCGCAGACATGGAGAGTGTGTGAATGCACCCCCCTTATGTGACATAAGTGTGATGCACATATTACAAGCATGTGGACACCCGTAGTGGAAGGGCTGAATGGTACAATAATAGCCTGTTATGGCTTATATATAGTCTGTTTTCTTTTTTCATAGCAAAGAAATGCATTAGGTGACGGCATATGTGTTACCAAGCTGTATTGCACATTTGCATTTGAATTTGATGCAGGTTGGGTTATTGCAGAGGTAGTACCTAGAGGGAAATATTATTGCATAGGGGTTGCTCTTTCATACCTTGGGAGACTTAAAGTCGGCATGACATGAAAATTTTTCTAAATGCTTGTTATTGATCTCACTGTGAACAGTTACTTCATGCATACATATTTTTTATGACCTTGTAATTTGTAGTTCTGTCTCAAAATGTTTGATATTTTTGATAATCCATTACACTCGGATGTACATCACAATATGGAAGAAAGAACCTGTTGCTACTTCTATTTCATCACAACTTTTTTTGTGTGTGTTACGTTTGAAAATCAGCTTTGTCTCAGTTGTTTCTCCTAAATTTCTCAGGATATGTAAAGATGGTGTGAATATCATTGGTCAGATGAATTTGATAAGGAATGTTTGCAATCCCTGGATTTTGATATTAAACTTGACTTTTGATGTTGAATTTGATGTTAAAACTCTTCTCACTATTAACTAGTTGCTTATTAACATGCATATTACATATAGTGCATGCATATATTGAGAATTGGTCCCCAAACTAAAGTGTGATCTAATAAGTTAACTTAAGATATTACTTAAATATGATTAGCACAATGATTTTTAACATTTTTCAATTTTGATATTAAAAACTGGTTGGAAATCTATATCTAGGTATCTTATAAATCTAAGTATAATTGCAATTATTTTATTTAATTGACAGCCATAGTTCTGAACCTTTTAACGAATAGTCGCATAAAGTATATTGGTAATCAAATTGGTGATATGTATTCTCAAAATGTCTTTTTTTATGTTCCACAGAAGAAAATAATTGTGTAGGTTAACATAATAATCTATAAATAGATTATTTAATTTGGAATAAATTGTCTTTGTTAAATCACTTTCACTCTTTTTGACACGGTATAAATGTGGAGAAGATGCATTTGAGATTACTGGGGTCTTTTATTATAAGAAACAAGAGATTTACACAAGTCTCATTTGCTCTCTATTAAATCCTGTTTCTGTCTAGGAGAAAAAATTGAGACATTAAAGAGATGTCATTTGCAACATTTTTTTTCCTACAGGTAATGAGAGCGTTTCTGGGCTCTTGGGTTCTGTGCTCAGTCTGTCCTTACATCTTGTGAAGAATATCAGTATTCACAGGGCCTATTCATGGTGGATTATTCAGGTGCTCAAATAGAATGGAAAATAATGAGTGTCGTCTTTGTACGCCTTGACAAAAGTCTCAGGCTGTCAGTGAGCGTTAATCTCAGGGTTCCTCTTTATCTTGTCACCGGCTTCAGGTCTGCAGCGATATGGCGCTTCAGCGAGGAAGGTCATGCAAATGACACGTGGAGGACGTGTCTGATCATTTGCAGCACAATGGTCCACATGCCGTCTTCCTTGGGTAATGTGCAAGGGGAGAGGTGAGCAAGATAAGGGCCATCAGAGCCGGAGTCCATCTGCGAATTTTTGCACGGCTGTCAGATGGATTGCCTAGGTATGGCCCCTCCAGATGGCACAGATGGGTCTCTTCATCTCTCCTCTTCTACACTCGAGGCACTCCTAAATATAGCACTAGCGCCCTGATCTCTTCAGATGACCCTGTGTCTTTCCTGCCCGTTTCAACTCATCCGCACCTATGGCCCAGATCTGTACCGGTGTACGAGTGTTACATAATTTCCTGTTTGCTCTTAATTACAGGCTCTAATTAGCAGCCCAAATACAAGAGTGTTCCCTTCCCAACCTTCTCTCTCAGCTCCAGAGGAATGGACCCTGCTAATTAGAGGAGATTTCCATCCTTCCTGTTATCCCAGAGAAATGGAGCCATGGGAATGCAAGAGAAGAACGCAGCAGAAACAGAAAAGAAAGAGCATGCAGGGCTTTTGGGCTTTTTCTATTCTTATACAGTGACACAAGGGACTATTCGACTTTTACGTGACTTGGACTTGCATAAAAGAGAAGCTCCATGAGAATTCCTCGAATACACAAACACATCAATCAAATCCAAACAATGCACATCAAGTCACTTCAAGCTCTGCTTGTATAAACTCTGATGGGTTTATAGTGTTACTAACTGGCTTGGCAATGGGAGAGAGAGCGAGTGAGCGCAGTTGGTGACCACACTATATCAGATCAGTATTGTCATCTGCTGTCCTTCATATAGGGATAGCTTGAGGCGTGTGTGACCCACATAAGCAGTGATGTGCATAGAAGTGAATGCCACACACTCGCCTTGACAAAAGTCTCAGGCTGTCAGTGAGCGTTAATCTCAGGGTTCCTCTTTATCTTGTCACCGGCTTCAGGTCTGCAGCGATATGGCGCTTCAGCGAGGAAGGTCATGCAAATGACACGTGGAGGACGTGTCTGATCATTTGCAGCACAATGGTCCACATGCCGTCTTCCTTGGGTAATGTGCAAGGGGAGAGGTGAGCAAGATAAGGGCCATCAGAGCCGGAGTCCATCTGCGAATTTTTGCACGGCTGTCAGATGGATTGCCTAGGTATGGCCCCTCCAGATGGCACAGATGGGTCTCTTCATCTCTCCTCTTCTACACTCGAGGCACTCCTAAATATAGCACTAGCGCCCTGATCTCTTCAGATGACCCTGTGTCTTTCCTGCCCGTTTCAACTCATCCGCACCTATGGCCCAGATCTGTACCGGTGTACGAGTGTTACATAATTTCCTGTTTGCTCTTAATTACAGGCTCTAATTAGCAGCCCAAATACAAGAGTGTTCCCTTCCCAACCTTCTCTCTCAGCTCCAGAGGAATGGACCCTGCTAATTAGAGGAGATTTCCATCCTTCCTGTTATCCCAGAGAAATGGAGCCATGGGAATGCAAGAGAAGAACGCAGCAGAAACAGAAAAGAAAGAGCATGCAGGGCTTTTGGGCTTTTTCTATTCTTATACAGTGACACAAGGGACTATTCGACTTTTACGTGACTTGGACTTGCATAAAAGAGAAGCTCCATGAGAATTCCTCGAATACACAAACACATCAATCAAATCCAAACAATGCACATCAAGTCACTTCAAGCTCTGCTTGTATAAACTCTGATGGGTTTATAGTGTTACTAACTGGCTTGGCAATGGGAGAGAGAGCGAGTGAGCGCAGTTGGTGACCACTCTATATCAGATCAGTATTGTCATCTGCTGTCCTTCATATAGGGATAGCTTGAGGCGTGTGTGACCCACATAAGCAGTGATGTTCATAGAAGTGAATGCCACACACTGTACTGAGACTGTCAGTTGAGAAATTCCTCACTGTGGCATTTGCTGTAGCTTAGCATCTGTAGTGTGGCATAGCTGGATGTGGGTAGTTGTAGTAAGTTTAGAGTAGTTGGATTTTATTTTGCACTGAAAAGCTTGAGCAGTTGGTGAGTTTTAGTATTTGGAGTTATTTCCGGTCCTTTATGTCTGCAGAATGACCTATACACTTTTAAAATGTAATATTTTAATAACAACTTTTAGTATTTGTTAAAGTTAGAACTATTTCTGATAACATCAACAAAAATCCAGTATCTTTTTGTATTACTATTATTAATTTTTTTTATTATACTCTATACATTAGCATTCGAAAGTTTATTGTCAGTAAGATTTTTTTAAATGTTTTTAAAGTCTCTTATGCTCATCAAGGCTACATTTATTTGGTTTTCTGATTATTATCAATGTTGAAAAAGTTGTGCTGCCTTATACATTTGTGATACTTTTTTTTCTCAAGGTTCTTCATTGAATAGAAGGTTCAGAAGAATAACATTTATTCGATTATCATAATCTTTTGTCATTTTTTCTTTCTTTTTTCTTTACTATCTCATTACATATATCCTATTACACTACATTATTCATGTTGAAAGTTGTGTCCCTTCATTATCATCCTTTCAGGATATTGTCTTCTCACAGACAAGTTGAAGTCAGAAGAGGAGATAAAGTTATTTGTCTAATCCGACTGGAAAAGGTGCCTGTTTCAAAGAATGGCCCTTGAACTGGTATCTGTCTGGTATTTATTTGTAAATCAGGCGTTTATACTGTACCAGAGAGGGGTCATGCTTGTCAGAGACAGAAAGATAATCAGTGATGGATAACATAGAAAAGCCAGTGCTCTCATTAGCTTTGGTGCATCAGAGATAATTAAAGAAGCCCTCCTGGATACATGCCTACTAAAAGAGCTGAGCACATGGACATCACTCCTCTTTCCTTCACTTTTTCTACCCCTTTATCTTATCTCTTACTTTCTGTTTAAAAAACCTCTCTGTTTTTTATGGGTTTTTGGCCTTTATTTGCTAGGACAGAGGCAAAGAATCAGGATTCGAACCCTGTGAGTACCGCAGGATGTCCTGACCCACTACACCACGGCTCCGACTCTGTCCCTTTCTTTGCTTTCTTTCTCTCACTCAGATCTGAAAAGCTGACCTGCAAAATAAAGCGTGTTTATTTATGAGGTGTCACCTCAATTATTCTGTATTTTTTATTGCTGTAAACAGGAAATCAGATTCAGCACAGCCCAGGAAGGCAGGAGAGCAGGAGCTCTTTTTTTAAAACTCAGACATGGCTAGAGGGGTTTTCTGCTAATTCTCTGTTAATGTGACACAGCATGCATTTCCAGATTAATTAACCATCCGCCTGCCCTCAGAGTGCTGATACAGTGAGTGTATCAGTGTCTCTCTTAGGCCATGTACACACAACGCAGCTAAATACAATAACAATTCAGTTAGTGACAGCCATATTTACATTAATCCACATGGTGTGTAGAACCATGCTGAGTGACTGGTTTTAATGCACTGACACTTTTTGGTCCCTGACAACTTGCCTGAAGTGCCATGCTAGAAAATCATAGAAACATACGAGATATGTGTGGTATGAGCCTTGATTCAGTCACAAGTTTTTAAACCTGCATTTCTCCACTGTAGTTTCTCCCACCAACCTTTATATATCAACATTTGTAAAATATAAAGTAAAATATAGAAAATAAAAGTTAAATAAATGCTGTGCTGTTCTTTTAAACATTCTATTCATCAAAGGATCCTGAATGTATCACAGTTTAATGACTGTGAAAACTGGAGTAATGACTGCTCAAAATTCAGCTTTGCCATCACAGGAATAAAGTACATTTTAAAATATATTTAAATAGAAAACAGTTATTTTAAATTAGAATAATATATATTCATAATATATAATCAATGTTCACAATTTCACAATATTACTGTTTTTACTGTATTTCTGACCAAATAAATGCAGCCTTGGTGAGCATTAGATACTTCTTTCTAAAGCATTACTCAATATATGTGTATATTCACACACACACACACACACTATAACACACTATAATATTGGATGTAATACGAATTACTGATTTGATATTTTGATATTATTTTAGCACAGTTTCCATATGGTAGTATGATTATATGAATGATTATATGCATCAAATAAATGTCACATTCTATCATATTTTCACATATTTTTATACTTCAAATTCCAATCTCATAGTAAGAGAAAATACTGACACGCCTTTTTATTTATGTCTTCATATTGACTTTGGTCTATACAAATGTAAATTTGGATGTATTCTCCCTTTAACGCCTTTTTTGTATTTGGGACACAAAACACCAAGCTTCCTGTTTCCCCCGTTCACACTATAGCATATGGGGTCTCTGGACAGGCCAGGAGCGCTGGGATAGTTGACATAATTTCCCTTTATTCTGAACCTGTCTGTTTGTGCTCTGTGTAAAAAGCGGCAAACATTTTAATCAGCACTGACCCTGAATGTCACAGCGGTTGCGCATTTACATGCCAATGTCTGCATCTGACTGACAGTCATGTTTATGCGAGGGATTACATGCGTGGGGTAGACAGTCGGGCCCGGTGCCAATGCAAATTGGATTATGGTGAGCAATATTCTGGAAATATTTTATTATCCGAGGGCTTTTAGTGTAATGTGATTACTTTGTAATGCACTTTTGTTTTATAGACTGCTTCAGCACATTGCAGCTCTGGCTTTATTAAGCGTGAATTTATTCTGTAGTACACATCATCAGGTTGTCACCTGTTGCCTTCACAGCACCCAGGGGCCTCTAAGAGTGTCTCCAGCAATCCCTATTTAAATTCAAGCCTCATCGTTCGCCGTGGACGAGTTTAAATTGTGCTTTTTGTAAAACTTTCCTAATGGTAAACTACAGACAGCGGCATTAATTCGAGCTGAGAGTTTGAGTTGTCTTCCTGTCGTGAGGAGTTACGGGTGTCTAGATTGAGGGCGATGCGTGCGAGGCCTCATTAACCTGCCGTCACGTCTGCGTCTATGCAAGGTCTCTCCTTAGGTCAGATTCATTTGCCTGCATCTGATTAAAGACATTTTCATTACCTGAGAAGAGCGCAACGGCACATCCCAACTGATCCCAGATCAGCCACAATGGCACAGTTTCACGGCAGCACGCTAGTTGAATAGGTCTGACTTTTTTGTTTAGCGTAATTGTAATTATTCCTCAGACTCCCACTATTTCACTTTGCTCCATGTCACGACTTCCACCCACGCTTGCAGTATTGGATATTGGCTCATGCAGTTGTTGCATGTGTTGTCTAAAGTGGTAGACGGGCAGAACGAGAAGTAATGGGTGGCTATGGCTTTCTATTAGTGACAGGTGAGGATATGCATGCTGGCTTCAGCAGACAGGACATTGCCCGTGGTGCAATTACCATGCAGCATGGCAGACAGACAGGCCAACACCATTATGAGTGCAGTCAGTGTGGCAGAATGTGTCACCCCACTGCTATCTCTGCATATCCGAAAACACGTCAGTCTGTCCTTCTGGTTCTGTGTATTGTCCAAACTTTTCCATGTTTAAACACTCCTACACCACGAGTATTTAAAGACCCTATTAAATTACTTAAGTGCTTCTGATTGCATGAGTCACATTTGAAACAGTGGGGGGAGGCACTTTTACATTCCAGGTTATTTAAATTTTATTAAAACTTTTTTTTAAATAAAACCTACAATTCTATAAAAGTTTTAATATTAAAAGTTTAATACAATTATTTTTATGTGTTGAGTCATTTCCACCACACTGAACAATTTAGGCCCAAATCGTGTGGCAGAATGTGTCACCCCACTGCTATCTCTGCATATCCGAAAACACGTCAGTCTGTCCTTCTGGTTCTGTGTATTGTCCAAACTTTTCCATGTTTAAACACTCCTACACCACGAGTATTTAAAGACCCTATTAAATTACTTAAGTGCTTCTGATTGCATGAGTCACATTTGAAACAGTGGGGGGAGGCACTTTTACATTCCAGGTTATTTAAATTTTATGAAAACTTTTTTTTAAATAAAACCTACAATTCTATCAAAGTTTTAATATTAAAAGTTTAATACAATTATTTTTATGTGTTGAGTCATTTCCACCACACTGAACAATTTAGGCCCAAATCGTTTTTTCCCCCTCAAAAGTAAGTATACTTGTGAACCAGTGAGACAACAGTAACTAAAATGAGATGAAATGATAAAATACAGTTTGTCAGCAGGTAATTTTTCAGCATTTCCAATCAGGCTGTAATTTTATCAAATAGTGTAAAAATAATATGATTTTTGGTGCATTTAAGACGATAGTGATATTTTCGTATTGCTTATATATTATTGTAGTATCTATTTATTAGTTTGAATTAGCATTTAGTTTTTTTAAATTAGTAAAAAATGTTATTACTTTTTTAATATTTCTATTTAGTTTTATTTTGACTTCAGTTTTAGTTTTAGTCATTTTAATAGTTCAACTGAAACATTTTATTTTAGTTAGTTGCCATGGCAACATCTCAAGGCAACAATTTTGGCACCTCAAGGCAACATATTTAAATTTTATTTTATTCCATCTGTACTGTAGACTGTAGAACTGTAGAATGTTCATGTTGCTCTTTATCAGACAATGAAGATGGATTAGTTAACAATAACAATATTAGATATGTGAAATGCTAGCTATGGAATTAGTCATAGCAAGACAACCGAGTCTGACATTTTTTTCCAAAAATGTTTAATCTCCATCCGAGAAAAATATTCAATCATTTAGATATGGTGGAAATAACACTGTGGTGGGAATATTCATGAATAACTCTCTTGTGATGCATGAATGTCCACTGTTGGAAGAGCTGGGAAAAGGTCCACAGGGCCCATAGCTAAAGAAACACCTATTACTATGACAAGTTCAAAGCCACAAAGCTTACTTCGTTTTTAACTGTGTCACTGCTCTCTTTCTTCTCTTATCTCTCATAACATTAAGGTGATGAACGTGAGCCTGGCTGAGGGCGATGTGGTCAGATTTGAAGACCTGGGCGGCCGGGAACCTTCTGTGTTGGCCAACGAGTCCATCTTGCTGAAAGGTCTGGTGGTACGCAGCTGGAGCAACCAAATCTCCATCCACTTCCGCAGCCGGCAGCCGCAGTCCAGCTCCTTGCTGCTGCGTTATCAAGGTGAGCCATCGTGCGCGCCAACCTCTAAGCATCTGCTTCATCTACTTCCTGCTAATTGCGCTTGTGCCAGTGTCTCCAGCTGGCACGGGTCCAGCGCTCTAGACAAACCTGTTTATGAGTGTACACTTACTGATTAGATTGGCACGAACGATTAGTACTCTGGGAGTAGGGAGCTCTCAATCATTGCTTTCTATTAGGAGCGACTCTCTGTGCACTGAAGGGGAAACACTCCTTGTTATCTCATGTCAACATAATATGCTCATGTTAGCCTGAAAATGACAGCTGCTGTCAATAGGCCGCATAATTACAGTGGAGAATGACTTGGATAATTCTCTGCTAATAGTCTTTTAACAGAGTCATCAAGGGGAGATCGGCACAACAGAAAAGGTTACGGAGCGCTGATGTGGCCTGTCCCGCACAGCACCGCATTTTTTTTTTTTTACGCGGGGCGATAAAATGACATATCATAAAGCCGACTGGATGACTGTATACAGGCAAATTCGTTTGTTACTGTGAGTTAATGAACTGTGGCGGGTTTGCAGTGGAGTAATATCATTTTTTGCACATCCTTAATATGCCTTGTGAATAAGAAAGTTGTTTACATGCCACCCCCTCTTTCTGTCTCTCTCTCTGTCTTTATGTGTGTGTGAGGGGTAATCGGTGGTGTTCAGCTTCTTAGAAAAGAAGCTGTATATTCCTTCTATTAGACTTATAGCAATCATCTGCAGGAGCCAGACAGCACATATTTCATAAAGCTCTCTGTTTCTTTACAAAACTTCCAATTACTTCGCTCCGAAGGCCCTGCTCCCCCTGTTTCCGGTTCAATTTAATGTTCTCCAGCTGTTATGTTGGGTGGATGTGAACATGCAAGAGCAGCTAATTTTGCCACTGGGTTTACACTCGCCTTGACATTGATATAATGGCAAACAAGGAAGAAAAGGAACCAAGCAGGGATTGAGATCTAGTGTAAATAAACAGTGCAATATGGCTGTAGATTTAGGGATGGACAAAAATGATATGATTACTATATTTACTCAGCCGGTTGTCATTCCGAACCTGTGTGACTGACTTTCTTCTGTAGATGACAATAGGAGAAATTTAGCATAATGTTCACACTGCACTTCATCAGATAATAAAGATGGATGGTGACCAGGCAACTCCAGCTTGCCCTCAGTGAGCGAGTCAAACGAGCGCGGAAAAGGTACATGTGCCAAATGAGCTTCAGTATAACAACGGAACTGCGGTCTGATGAGATATTTTATGTCAGTAAAAACTTTCCTGTCCTGTCAGCCGTTTTACTGTGCTCACGGCGCACGCTCTTCAACTGTACGCGAAAATGAGGTGCACGCTCACTTCATAAATAAAGCATACATCGTCAATTAAGTCATGAAATTACCAAAATGGTGATTAAAACTGCAAAACTGTGCATGCATGTATGTGCATTACATTTAAGAACGTCTCTCAAATGCATGCAGCCTACTGAAATATTCTGCAATTTGAGATCACAATATCGCAAGATAATAGGCTATGTAATTTTGTTTATTTATAATTTAATGCACAAGTAGGCCAAATATGAGCAAATTGCAGTTAAATGTAGTAGAAAATATGTGCAAATTTTTCGTTAATTTGTAAAGTACAAAAATGAAACCATATTTAAATACATGACAAAAACTTATTTTACATTCTTACATTATTTTCGTTTGTACAGAGCTCGATTTAGGTATGACAAAAGTGCTGCAATAAATACATTAAACCATATTTAAATACATGACAAAAACTTATTTTACATTCTTACATTATTTTCCTTTGTACAGAGCTCGATTTAGGTATGACAAAAGTGCTGCAATGAATTCATTTTGACAACTAATAGAATGTTAAACACTGACTGATAACTTTTTCAGGGTTCATTGATTATATAAAATTCAGTGAAGGTTAACTATAGTTATCTGCATGTCTCATCCATGAGTGGGCCTATGCAATGATGGAGAACAAGCAATGGTGCAATGGTGAAAACACATGTTTGTGAATCGGCATTTTATTTACATTTGAGAGAAACTTTGAGAGATTGTAAACAAGGATACAAACTAGCCACTTTTCACTGAAAATTGCCGTTGTAAATTCAAAATAGGCCATCTGTGTAATTCAAGTAGATTCAATGAGTTGAATCTACAAACTCTTGCTACTTCATACTTCAATACAAAACAATGCTGAACTTTGACAAAAAAATAGATTTTTAAATGTTATAATAGTGATTTTATAATGTCAAAATTTAAATCCATTAGCAAAACATGTGAAAAGAACTATATTACAGAGTAGTAAAGAAATGGTAAAGGAGACAATAAATGATCTGTGTGATCATGATCTAAATGAACAAATGGCTGTGTTTTGACATGGATGAACATGTATCTCCATTTTGACTGCCTCAGCTTTTTTCAAGGCTTTGTGTTGTGAGCATTAGAGTATAAACACATCAAACTCTTTTATAGTGCATTGAACTTTGATCTCTTGTCATGTGTCTATAGCAAGGCTGTTTTCTACTTTACCTTTAACGCAGATCTAACACACCATTCCTGTCTCAACATTCAGCAGGCCGTACAGTTTGACGGATGACAGATTCTCTAAATGGGAACCTCCATCAGAGACATGCACATTAAAGATTTAGACCTCTCAATAATTCAGATCACAATGAAAGGACTCTCGCTGCCCCCCTTTGCATCTGGATAAAGGTTGAACACAAACAAGGCAGGACTGATGGAGTGAAGTTAGAAATGGAGGCTGTTGGGGTCTGAATGGCCTTTCAACAGGTAATTGCCCCCTCTGCCGCACCACCACTCAAATGCCACAAGCTTCAGATGATGTCACTCTCATACAGCACTGTAGAGGAAGCACATCTGTATGCATATGCATGTGTTGCAGGTAAACAGCAATGCTTTAGATGGGGTATTATGAGCTGAGGATCTCAGTCCTGCCCCAGTAAGAGCTCAGTTGTGTAGTTGAGCCGTGATTAAGTCGGCTGATCTGGGCTGAGCCTAGCCGTGCATGGCGGGCTGCTGTGTGAGGTGATGGCTGAGGAAGCTGCTGTAATATCCTCCACCCTGCCGCTCGCCCCTCCCAAAGGAGATTAGCCCTGCAGGGTGAGGGATCACCTGCTGAGATACACGCGCTCACCCACTGACACACATCCTCAGCAGAAGCAGGGCTCCACTTCTCGCTTTTTTTGTCTGTTACTTTCTTTACAGTCTAATTTGACCAAAATTCACACTCACCAAGCACCACATGCAAGTAAAAAAAGACTTTTGCAACAAAATAAAAGCATTACTGGCCAGTTGGCATGTAACCTTTTGAAGAAAACGTCTCAGGTTACATCACTAAGGTGGTTACTATGAAGCCATAGAACCAACCAAAAACATCATAGGTCCAGTAGGAGCAGGAAGAACTTGCAGGAAGCAAGAAGATGCAGGAAGCTTCCACCTAACCTCGACCCCTAGAGGACGCAGTTCGAAGTTCCCATGAAAGGGAATCATATTTTTTTATTTATTTAAGGCTTCAGTAAATTAATTGACTGTTGTGAGTTTTTTTCTAGTGACACTTTTTTTTCCTTTTATATAGCTAACTTTGAACTTCAGTTAGAGAGATTTCCTGAATTTAAACTACCAAAACAATAATATGAGAAACAAAATAGTTTTTTTAGACATGTTTTTTACTGAGATTTCACTATCATCAGTTTTTTTCGCTATCACTCACTAAAAAGATTTGATGATTTATTGATGGATATTGCATAGCACTAGCATTGCTAATGTTATTATTAGATGTCAGCATTTAGGAATTTTTATGGTTGTCTTTAAAAGTAACGATCAGTTAATTGCGAACGTTAATCCTGCAAAACATGTATATATACTGTAGATACTTTACTGATAACATAAAGAAAATAGAGGTATGTCTTCCTCCATCAGATACAGATACACTACCTTTCAAAATTTTGGTGTTTTTAATAGAAGTCTCTTATACTCACCCATGATACAAATTACAATTTTTTTTATCAAAAACACAATAAAAACAGTAATTTTGTAAAATTTCATCACAATTTAATGGCAAAGCAGAATCTTCAGTAGTAATAATAATAATCTTTATTTTTATATAGTACCTTTAAAGCAGTTTCTCAAGGCACTTTACATAATAAAACAAACAGATAAAAATACAACACATACAAAACAAAACGGATGCGCTGTTTTCGTTCAAATCAAGGCGTAAATACACGTAGAAAACGTATTCTTGTGTCGCGGCTGACACAGAATAGCATACGCTGCTTGCGTTCAGCGGATATTCTCCAAAATGGCGCTACGGTGATGCAGAGAGACACAGAGGAGACGAATTGTTGAATAAAGTCGTTATTTTTGTTTTCTTCGCGTACAAAAAGTATTCTCGCCGCTGCATAACGTTACGGTTGAACCACTGATGGCAGATGGACTATTCTGACGATGTCTTTCATACTTTTCTGGACCTTGACAGTGTAATTTACTTGGCAGTCAATCGGACAGTCACAAGCCTCCCGGTTTTCATCCAAAATATCTTAAATTGTGTTCCGAAGATGAACGAAGCTTTTACGGGTTTGGAACGACATGGGGGTAAGTGATTAATGACAACATTTTCATTTTGGGGTGGAGTATCCCTTTAAGAGAATAGGGACTACCCTTTTAGACCATGCGCCGGGCGCCGACCATTTTTCCCGTCCTTAAACTAGCAAAAGTGGATTCGGACACGGCCTAAGCACAATTGCACCATGCGCTTTAGACCATGTGCTTAGATCGTTAAAATAGGGCCCTCTAACTTCCTGTCTTACTGAAAGAGTAAGACAGAAAGAGGTTTTCCATTAAAATATAATTATATACTGTATATATATATATATACAGTATATACATTAAGGTCTGATTAGGTCACATCTAGTTGAAGTTAAAGATAAACATTCTTGAGCCAGCCGGTTGTAACTGGGAATGTCACACTAGTATTGGGTCAATATCTCTCAAACCAATCAGGAGATCTGTACTCTCAAAATGGTCAAAGTTTATTATTTGCTGCTTGAACATAAAGTCTAAATCAAAGTATTTTATGATACAATCTTATACGCTGTGTTAGTCGTCCTTTGACCTTATTTGTCAGCAAGGTCTTAATGGAGGCACTGTAAATGCTGTTGCGCGCTGACAGACTGGATTTCTGTGATAGATGGGAATGTGGTAGTTTTATGTGTCTAGACATGCCCTGCCTTGACTCATTCACACACCTCTTTCCTTCTGACCCTGCCCACCTGTGTGGCATTGGACCGAGGCCCTGAATCCCAAATGATCTGGAGCTCGCCACATCCGGATTTTATTTCAGTTCCGCCCTTGTGGTTTATAGAGCGCTAGATGAAAGTAGAGCCGGTAATGGATCTCATGGTGAGCTTGACTGTGTTACAGGTGAGTTGGAATGGCTGTAAAGCAAAATTAAACAATTCAAACTATTCAGTGTCTATACGGTGTCATAGATCATTCAATTCCCTGAGTTTTTCTGTTCTGGAAGATGATGGCGCTTTGATATTCCATTCCGTTTGATCCCTAGGTTCACCTTGTCTGGTGCGAAAAAAGTGTTTTCGTTAGACAGGCGTGCAAGACGAGACAGATCTGATTATGGATGGACACACCGTCTCTGAGAGAATGGCTAATTAATTTCCACATAATGAGCTGCCTCTTTTGAGAAGTTGACAGGCTAATGAATCCTGCCCTCTCATCACAGAGTTATGCCTTGGAGCCATCCAAAAAAAAAAAACCTGGACCAGCACAGTAAGAAGAGTCATGTCAGGTCATTTCAAAGCCTGGCTTTAAGAGTGAACAATACTGCAGGTGTGAGTGAGGCCATGGAGATTGATAGATGAAAATAGGGCCATTCATGAAATAAGAAAAAGAGCAAAGGAGATTTTGCAATGAAAATGCTCCACAATTAACCATCAAACACTCTCCTTCCTCTGCTTCTCTGTGAGAAATTGCTTTAACATTTAAAGAGTCGGTGGGTTGACAGAAAGAGACGGTACCACGCTGAGTCCCATAGAATTACACGTTTTCTCTGGATTTGAGCGTTAGTCGAACAAGAGCTGTAATTCTTTCCTTTCTCAGTTTTATAAGCGCCGTTATCCCTTCAACATTATGTGACCTGCCACTCTGTACACAGTATGTCACCTTTCTCACCTGATTAGGGAGTCGTGTCATGCATCCGTGTCTGATTTGTAGGCCTGAAACCTCCACGTCTTGGTGCAAACGTTGCCCTTCTCTGTGATAAACGTCTGTATGGATCAGTGTCTTTGACGGCTGCGTTAAAAGACAGGCAAAGTTTCCGTAAAAGAGCTCTGACATTTAGTGGTGTCAGAGCGTTCGGCGGCTGAGGTGTCAGATCAGCTTAAGCAGATGTGCGGCTCAGGCTGTATTTTACCTTTATGCCAGGTTCACCTCTGCCTGAGGCCGTCTCAATTCTGCAACATTAATTTTCATGCTCTCGTGCCGTGTGTGACGGCCAATAATAAAAGGCCAAACCGCCCTCTTGTTCAAGTCTATGACTGAGGAGTTTTTATCTCCCACTGTTGTTCTTTTTTTTCCTCATTCTTCTGTAATTTTGTACACCCTACACTTAGTACATAATCAATGTGTCTATTAACTTATCAGTAGTCTAGTCAGCAGGTGTTTGCATCTTATTTTACATTGATAATTTGACTTATTTCTGTGTGAAACATAATATGATTTTATCTTTTAGGAACTGATTGGATTGTAAAAAGTGGCTGTTACATACATGTAACATTGGTTGAAGTGAGAGACTGAAAACTAAAGGGCGGATAACACGTTACAGTTACTATGATATGGAAAGTCATCAGAGCCAGTGATTTCCCATAACATAAGCAAATGAGCAAACTTCATGCAAATGAGCAGCAGCAGCAAAGTAATCAGCCTAAAACAGTGTGATACTGCTGTCAAATGTAGAAATAAATTTTTTATTCAGTTTCCATCGTAGTTTATACATTTATTTATGTTATTGAATTAAAAATTAAAAATATCCTAATATAAATGCTTATTTATATATTATTTAATGTATATTAAATTGGATACGTTTTTTTGGAAATGTTATTTGCATATTGGTGTTTAAAGTCAGAATTTCATCTATTTATTTATTTAAAAAGTTTATTTTCTGAATTAAATTTTTTTTCATCTTAAAAACATTTTTATCATATATAATTTTATGTATATTTAATTATAGAATTTTATTTATATGAAATTAAAGTTTTTTGGGGTTTTTTTGCATCTTGGTGCTGTTAATCGGAATTTTTAAGTGATATCCCAAATTTTGCTAACGGGGGGAAAGATACCATAAACGCCTCTTAAAATAGATTGACGTTAACTGAAAAAAGTTATTTCAGATAACATTACAATCTTAGTTTTAATACCATTTCAAATACAATCATTTTTTTCTCTGAAAACACACGCATCAAAGAATCACACATAATAAGACCAGAAACATGTATTATGTTGCTAGGAACATTTGTCACATCCACAGCTTTCTTTGCCAGACATTTTGGAATCAATAGAATTACGGTATAAATTAGTCTGACTTCCGCTGACTGACTCCCCATCCACTTGATGATGATTGTGATGATAACGGCCTTGCGTGAACACTTCTTGGCAGCTGTTAGCTAACCATAGCTAATAGCTGTTTCAAACGACATGCTATTCCAGCACAGCGACAGTAACATCCAGGCTGTTCTCCACTGGTGGTGATGGTGGGTTAGGACAGAGGGAGATCTAGTGTGTAGAAAGAGTGTTGACAACTCACTGCCGCACAGATGTTAGCATAGCTCCAGATCTTCCATCCATTTATTCATAAGCCCTCCCTCTCAGCCTGTGATGTTCCAGGGAAGAGAGCACTTTCAAAAAGGTGCACTTCCCACCCCTCTCTAGAGGATGTAACCAGTCCTGCGTCTGATCCAGGAAATACAGTATCATGAGACTAGGCTCTCCAAGATTTCTGTGTGAAGGTAAATTCAGTTGATAAAGAAATAGCTGGTGGCTTGTATGTGATTGTGTATCTAGCTGCACATGTCAAGTACACGGGCACTGAGCAATACAAGCAGACAAAAATCCTGTGATCCAACTTAAGCTCACTTGAAAAGTGTCTGACCAGCCTACAGCTTTTATGTTTGTTTGAAGCACAAATGAGTTTCTCTCTCTGTAGTTCTCGACGGTTTCAATGCAGTTCCTCCAAGGCTGGCTTCTGTTTTCCGGTTTGGTCGCAACCCTGAGACTTTCAGAAATAACATACAAATAAAAGACTTTGACTTACAGGAATCATCTTGGCTCAGCTCATGAGGTTTAGCCAAGCAAAGAAGAAGAATAAAAAGAGATTTTAATTAGCCCCTTTGGCAGAGTGTGTCCTTGTCTCTGTCCATGACGGCTGCAGATAATGAGGTTGGCATGCCCTTTCAGGTTAGTTAATATCTGAAAAGTAGCCCATTTTAGAACCGTTTAAGTTGAAATGAAATGCTGACCGAGCCTGGCCAGCCAGTTCAGTGGCCAAAGCTCTCAAATGTCCATATGTCTTCGAGAGTCGGAGAGCATTGAGGGACTTGTTCATCAATCTTCAATGAGCTTACACAAGAAAACCTGCGTTCACATAAGACGACCCCTCTGCGATCAAATCTGAAGGACTCTCACGTCTGAAGAGTGATCTAATAAGAATGATCTGAATGTAACAAAACGAGCATGAGAAGTGCCGTGCTTTAATTAGACAGAAATGAGAAACAACACAGGCTGAATCCTCATATCCAATTAGCTGAGAAGTGCTATGCGCCGCCAACGTCTCAGAGAACAGAGCTGCACACTCATACGCCAAATTATGTGGAATTGTTAAAAATGATTGACTTTAGATATTGAAATTAAGTGTGTGAAACATTCTCCAAGTTACATCTTCAGTATCCAGCAGTGGTGTGGTGCTGGATTGGCTTCCTTTCAGCTTAACTTGGAATTTGAAATTGGTCAAACCCCACATGAAGTTGAATTTCTATCTATCTATCTATCTATCTATCTATCTATCGTTCTATCGTTATATCATTCTATCGTTCTATTGTTGTCGTACATTCTGTTGTTCTAGTTATCATTCTATTGTTCGTTCTATCTGTCATTCTATCATTCTATCTATCTATCTATCTATCTATCTATCTATCCACAGTGTTGGGCAGTAACGCGTTACTGTAATTGTATTACTTTTTTAATAACGGAGTCATTTAACGCGTTATAA
>NW_015541012.1:503254-508428 GCF_001515605.1 Sinocyclocheilus anshuiensis | reverse complement strand
TACATTGCTGACAGAATGCAGTGTTTTATAATCTAGATATTGTAAAAAGGATGTAGCACACACACTGTCGAGTCAAGTCTGTCGAGTCAAGTGCCCTGCTCCCGCGAGACCCGACGCAACAGAGTGCGGCGCGGGACAAGATGGGTGAGTGCTGCTGCGGGCGGGTAGACATTCGTTTGTGTGTGCGGGATGCGGGAGAATAAAATGATTCATGGGACTCCCGCAAAATAGAAATATCTTAACGTAAAATATCTAAAACAAATAAATTGTTATTCATCTATTGCACAAAAGCAGCAGAAACTAATATGAAATATAAACGATTAACAGGTGCAAGCGTATGCAGAGTTTCTATTTAGGCTATAACACGTGTTTGCAGCATTGAGCAATACAGTGCTGAAATGTGCATGATCACGAATCCTCTCATTATAACACGAATTGTAGACATTATGAAAGATTCATTATGCATATATTTATTGTGTTATAACAGATTTGTGAGATTGCGATGAACTGAGATGTCTTTTAGAGATTAGAAATACAGCGCTCTTTGCTGGCATCCTGCCATGCCAAACCATGCACGCAGCAGCCGCTTGCTTTAGTTAAAAATAACGGTGTTCTGTGAATGTTGATGAAAGCATCAATAGCAAATATTTATCGGGAGCGTGTATGCAAGGATTTCATAAATTTCATGGAGAAAAAAGTAACATAACTAGTAATGTAACTAATTACTAATTACTTTTGAAATAAAGTAATCAGAACAGTAACGTGATTACTTTTAAAAGAAGTAATCAGTAATTTGATTACATTTTCAGAGCAACTTGCCCAACACTGACTGACTGTCTGTCTGTCTGTCTGTCTGTCTATCTGTCTTTCTGTTGTTCTATTTATCATTCTATTATCTGTCGTACTATCATTCTATCCATCATTCTATCTATAGTTCCATCATTCTATCGTTCTGTTGTTCTGTTGTTCTATTTATCATTCTATTATTTGTTTTATTCATCGTTCTATTGTTCATCCACCTATCTATCCATCCATCCATTCTATTATTCTGTTTATCGCTCTGCTGCTGTCATTTTTTTATTACTTTTAAAGTTTGCCAATACAAGTGTTGCTTTTCAGTTACAAATTACAGTTATATTAATTTAATTTAATTTTAATTCAATTAAGCGTGTTATATATTACAGTACTAGATTAGATATATATCTTTTGTGTGGAGACCTACTGTATATGGCCAAATGTAAATGAAGTGTGCATATACAATTTGACCACAATCTGATCGGTCAAGACCGAAGTGACCATAAAGACCTGGAGATGGGCCTGTAAGGTCCACCCATTTGGCCCAGTGAAGGTATCCAATGGTGGCTGAAGGTTTCCTGCACATTCAGTCTTTTCAGTGCACAAAGTCATTTAGTTTCTATTAAACTCTAATCTGACTCTATTTTATTATGACCTTGAATTTAGGTTGAAATGCAAATTGGTTGTTTATCAGTTTTTAATTATTATTCTTCTGACATTTGATTATTATAGTTAACTCTTTACTTTATATTTTACTCGTTCATTAGGGATCTAGAATCTCACCTGATGTGCCTCATGCTCCATATCCTGAGATCTATTATGTACTTAACCCTGGACGCAGATTTGCAGAAACATACTCCTTCACTTAATCTACTTGAGATAATAAGTAGATAAGTCAGAATAATATCAAATGTGACAATTTATTATTAGTCAGGTAAATATGTAGTGTGCCAATTACATAGTCAATTTAGAGATATCAAATCAAATCAATACAAGACATCAAATTCTCAAAGATAAATCTAAGAGTAAAAGATGAATACCTGACTTCAGGAAAATACATTGTATGGAGTATATGGACACACTCCACACTACAAGCTCATCTGGCTACAAAAGCACCCTGATCTTCTTGCAACATTTCCTTAAGTACTCAGACCAAGACAAGTATCCCCCAAATGGAGACAGGAACTAACAACTGGAATTTGCCTTAATCAAGTCCTAGACGTGGAGAGTTTACACCTTTTGGGGACAGATGATAATTTGCATGAAAGACACTGGGAAATGGCACACCCTCTACAGTAAGCAACATAACTCTAAACTCTTAGGATCTGTATTACCTCTTAGTCTACTTCTTGTAAGATTGAGACCATTGTACCAGTCACACTGAGACAATTCAAATGATACCAAACATGACTGTGAATATCAATTACATTCATGTAGAACCTTGTTATGCTATTGTTGGTAAGCACCGCTAATATTTTCTTCAGGAAATCTACAATTGTAAATATTAAGTCTTTCTGTTCTCTATTAATCAGCTGTTTGTTACTCAGATACACACATTGCCATTACAGTGATCTATTTTGAACAGTCTAGCTCTCCCATATGTGTCTGTCACTCTGTGAAGTGCAGAAAAATAGTCATTGAGAGGCAGATTTAAAAGCAGTGTGATTCCTGAGGTTGTCTGGGTTATGGCTGCCATTGTTTCCTTCTTCCACTGAAAGCCATTCCCTACTTCACAACCGTGAATAACATTAATGATGCAAAACCCCAGTAATTACATTAATGATTGGCTGTGGCACAGGGTGCATGTCAGTGCAGATGGTTTAACAATGGAGCGTGATGTCAGTGGGTGGGAGAAAACATCAAGACTTTTCATGCTTTCTGGTTTGCCGGCGGATTCGAGTATACACACAAGTTCGTGTTTGCTGCTGTCCACCGCGTTGTGCATTCTCATGTATTTTTCATTACAAACCTTGCTCATTTCTTATATATTCACGCAGGGATTTTTAAATACATTTGTATTCGAGTTAGAAAGTCTCTGCTCTGCAGATTCCTTTCCGTTCAGCTACGAATGAAGTTTGACATCCAGTTTAATATGTGAATCCTATCTCAATGAGCACATGTACTGCTCTAAAGTTCACTTTTCATTCTGTGTAATTGCCTCCCTGAAACACTTTTGTACGGATTGATCTGCAGCTTGAAATAATCCATTGGATTTCAAATATCACCGTGTGCTGTTATTTACAAAACAATCATACTGCCACAGTTGTTTACTTATTGCATGAAAAGGCTGCCTTTTGTAGTCTATCCTCATCCCAAATACAATGGAGCAGAAAAAATCTGTTCAATGTTGTTGCCTACATACTGAGAGAAATGCATTCACATCACTCGGTGCGGTGGCCAATGTGTAGATAATCTATCACTGTATTGTGAGCAGACAGACAGCGAGAGAGCGAGGCTGTGTTATTGGAGTCAAGGGGATGTGGTTGCTCTGGGTTTTACTGAAAGCACATGAGTGCTCTGATGGCCTGTCAGAGAGAGAATAATGATGCAAAACCCCAGTAATTACATTAATGATTGGCTGTGGCACAGGGTGCATGTCAGTGCAGATGGTTTAACAATGGAGCGTGATGTCAGTGGGTGGGAGAAAACATCAAGACTTTTCATGCTTTCTGGTTTGCCGGCGGATTCGAGTATACACACAAGTTCGTGTTTGCTGCTGTCCACCGCGTTGTGCATTCTCATGTATTTTTCATTACAAACCTTGCTCATTTCTTATATATTCACGCAGGGATTTTTAAATACATTTGTATTCGAGTTAGAAAGTCTCTGCTCTGCAGATTCCTTTCCGTTCAGCTACGAATGAAGTTTGACATCCAGTTTAATATGTGAATCCTATCTCAATGAGCACATGTACTGCTCTAAAGTTCACTTTTCATTCTGTGTAATTGCCTCCCTGAAACACTTTTGTACGGATTGATCTGCAGCTTGAAATAATCCATTGGATTTCAAATATCACCGTGTGCTGTTATTTACAAAACAATCATACTGCCACAGTTGTTTACTTATTGCATGAAAAGGCTGCCTTTTGTAGTCTATCCTCATCCCAAATACAATGGAGCAGAAAAAATCTGTTCAATGTTGTTGCCTACATACTGAGAGAAATGCATTCACATCACTCGGTGCGGTGGCCAATGTGTAGATAATCTATCACTGTATTGTGAGCAGACAGACAGCGAGAGAGCGAGGCTGTGTTATTGGAGTCAAGGGGATGTGGTTGCTCTGGGTTTTACTGAAAGCACATGAGTGCTCTGATGGACTGTCAGAGAGAGAAAGGGATGCTGGGATTCTGTCAAGATGTCTGGGAGTGTCTCCAGGCTCCCAGCCTCACCGTGTGACACATGCGGCCCCGAGAATCCTTCGCAAATCTCTCAGGACACAGTCCGCGGACTCGTGTCGCAGATTCAACAACACTCTGCAGACGTGCTGTCAATGTAGCGCTGTAAGAAAGTACAACTTATAATGAGGAGTGCATTCCCCCTCCGGGCAAAATGCCGCTTGTCACTGGAGACTTTCTCTTCCTTTGGAGAACATATGCTCCCTTTTCATGGTGTGAAATTATACTGTTAGCTATATAGTGAGTGCAATTATTGGTTTGAAAATATAATGGTAAAATGAGCAAATGCACATTTTCAGACAAAGTTTATTGTTTTAGTCAAGTTTTGTTTTGCTAAATGCACTGTAAAAAATGCTTTTCTTACTTAGATTTTTTGTCTTGTTTCCAGCCAAAATATCTAAGACAAGTAAAAAATTATTGTCTTGTTTTCAGAAAAAAAACATGTCAAAATTAAGTGAATTTTTGCTTGAAACAAGCAAAATAATCTGCCATTGGGGTAAGCAAAATAATCTTGTTTTCTGTTTGAAATAAGATTATTTTGCTTACCACATTGGCAGATTATTTTGCTTGTTCTAAGAAAAAAATCACTTAACCCCAGGGACGCGGGAAGTAGGGGTGCTGAGGGGGCTGCAGCACCCCCTGTTTTCACATGGTTGCAAATGCAACGCCAAGTTTGTTCATTTAAATTTATTCAGTTTTAGCATTTAATAATTTATTTGTAATGATCTCTGAAATGTAAATTGTAAGTGGGCTATAATAAACCCATGTTTATCTTTATAAACATGATTCATTTTACTTGTGATGTTTTCTATATGGGATGATTAGCCTAATCCTCATGAACACGTGACGCTGGCGCGTGGTATCAGCCATGAACTATACAGAATGCAAACGAGATTAACTTTGATACAAGGAGATAATGGCACAAAAGCGAATTTCAGATTTTTTTAAATGCCCATCCCAGCAAAAACTTTCCAAAATCGGCATC
>NW_015541012.1:479123-502133 GCF_001515605.1 Sinocyclocheilus anshuiensis | reverse complement strand
CAGGGACGCGGGAAGTAGGGGTGCTGAGGGGGCTGCAGCACCCCCTGTTTTCACATGGTTGCAAATGCAACGCCAAGTTTGTTCATTTAAATTTATTCAGTTTTAGCATTTAATAATTTATTTGTAATGATCTCTGAAATGTAAATTGTAAGTGGGCTATAATAAACCCATGTTTATCTTTATAAACATGATTCATTTTACTTGTGATGTTTTCTATATGGGATGATTAGCCTAATCCTCATGAACACGTGACGCTGGCGCGTGGTATCAGCCATGAACTATACAGAATGCAAACGAGATTAACTTTGATACAAGGAGATAATGGCACAAAAGCGAATTTCAGATTTTTTTAAATGCCCATCCCAGCAAAAACTTTCCAAAATCGGCATCCAAACAACACCAGCCCCAGCACGAGCACCGACGTAAGTGAACCAGCCCCCCCTTCACCCAACACGGACACACACAGCACCCCCAACCGAAAACATCCCCTGCTTAATTTTTACTATTTTTTTCTGAAGAAGGGAAAGAAAAGCATTTTTTGCAGTGTGGCATCTAAATTTAGTTGATATGTGACATTTTAGTTGGAAAATTAAGCCAAATATACAAACATTTTAAATATAATTATTATATATTAATTTATAATATACATTTATGTTGTGTACACTACTTTTCAAAAGTTTGGGATCAGTAAGATTTTTTTGAAAGAAAGAATTTTTTTTTTTCATGGACAGTGGAAGTAATGACATTTATAATGTTACAAAAGATTTCTATTTCAAATAAATGCTGTTCTTTTGAACTTTCTATTCATCAAAAAACCACACGGTATTCACATGGTCCAGATTTCCACAAATATATTAAGCAGCACAACGGTTTTCAACATTGATATTAGCAAAAAATGTTTCTTGAGCACCAAATCAGTATATTAGAATGATTTCTGAAGGATCATGTGACACTGAAAACTGGAGTAATGGCTGCTGAAAATTCGGCTTTGCCATCACAGAAATCAATTAAATTTTAAAATATATTCAAATAGAAAATAGTTATTTTAAATTGTAAGCGGTTTCCTACATTATCAGTTGCTTATGTCATGTTGCTCAAAATGTATTATGTAGTTCTCTGTGCAATAGTCTTACCCCTCAAAACATCTAGTCATTAGTTCATCATATAAGTCATTAAATGCAAAATGGTTGATCTAATTGTCATAAACTGTCAAAGCAGATTTTCTACACATTTCTATTAGACTTTTTATAAATTTGCCATGAATTGTGGAGGTGAATCTTGACTTTCACTAATGAAGAGAAATGTAGATCATGCCAATGATAAACCAGTTCTCTGAAATAGCTCAAAGTTGCATCTCATGAACCTTCGATTGGAAAGCATAGACAGAGGACACCACACTAGTTAAAAATTCTGACATTCCATGAACGACTAGGAAATGATCAGGATCAACAGCTGAGAGGAGGAATATGAGTAAGGATGCATGGTGGAAGGGTACAGAGGCAAAACAGAGGAAAAGGAAGTAGAGGCCAAGGACATAGGCGCATATCAGATGAAATAAAGGCCACTGTGGACCATGTTGTCAATCATGGCCTTACAATGGCTGAGGTGGGTTTCCTGTGTTTGCCTTTGTAATTTTGTATTTTCGCCTTTGTGCCCATATTTCTTTTTCTTTTCTATATCACAATAACATTGCAATGTGTGTTTTTTTTACTAGTAAAAATGGTAACTGTGAATCCTATCCAGTCTCTTTCAATCAATACACTACTTACATACAGTAGTGTGTAAATTTGTACTTTTGAAATGGATATATGGCATGCATACGAAGTGCAGCTTTCTGCATTTCAATACAGTAACTGTTATCCAAACTGTTGTCATAGTTTACATCAGGTAATACTAACAGAGTGCACTGTTATATTTTATATATTGTTATCTTATTTGTGATCAATGACACAAGGACTTTTCATTCTGATGGCACTGATATGTTCATTGGCATAAATACTTACTTTTGAGAGATGGAACTAAAGATTTTGAGTAAGTTACAGGCTTTTGCAGGTTATCCATTTTGTAGTGCTGTTTGTACGAATTGTTTTGAGAAATGCACATACTTCTTTGCAAATATGAAAGATGATTCGAGAAATGCACCAAAGCAACTGAGAAAAACTGTAATATTTCACAATATTACTGTATTTGTTTTAATGTTTTGTGATAATTAATTAAAATTAAGTGTTATTTTTTTGTTTATTTATTTTTGCTCTTCTGTTTTCCATTAACAGTATGTTAAAATCGTTTAAAATATTATCGATATAGCTACAGAATATATAGCTACATGTTTTGTATTATCTTTCCGATTGTTGGGGGAAACAAATCTTTGTTAACTAACAATTTCATCAGTAATATCGAGATTAACACTATTGGTCAATTATTGGTATATTTCTGGCATTTCATTTCTGAGGGATTCTGCACTGTAGTTCCAGTCATTAAATCCTGTATGATTTGAACGCTCTCTCTTTAGCCCTAAATTGTACAGCAGGGATGTTATTATAAACCTTTGGTAACACTTTGGTATAGAGAAGCCCATTTCATTAAATCTTTTTAATTAAAAATTAATAAAGGGCGTTGTCTTAATCACAAAGTTGCAGGAGCTCTCTTAAAAAAAAATCCATTGTCCCTAACTAAATTACTATGATTCCAGGTTGTTATTGGTAATGAATTATCAGATAATTATTAAGGGGTAATTGCCTTAATTACCTCTTAATAATTTTCCCCTGCTTTCAGTAATACAGAGCAGACAGCGGCTCTTTCATTTGCATTTAATGGACGCGATATGGACCAGCAAATGGAATTAAATTGCGGTTGTTTCAGAGTCTGGGCGGAGCGTGCGTGCGTTTAATTGATTGATAGCACCGACCACCTTCTCATCTGCGCATTAACTATCAAACAGCCTTCATTAAGAGAATCATAGTAATTATGAGAAATGGTATTACCCATGCTGTGAAAAGATGAAGATCTTAAAGATATGAAGGAAGGAGGTAATTTGCATATACAGAGCGTCTACCCATCAGAGCTTGATTAACAGTCCAAACATTTGGAGATAAAGGTCTGTAGGGATCACATCTAGTCCCGCCCTTTTGTTTTCCATAAAAGCATCTATTAAATAGTTCAATGCAAATATAAATATAACATTTTATATCTAAATGACACTAGTGCAAAATACAGGCTCTCCTCAGAAGACTAGTTTTAAATAGCACTCGAGCATATGCGAGAAGGGCAGATTCATTGAGCAAGCACATGGCAGTAAGAGCACCTCAATCAAATCACAGGCTATTGTACTCCCCCGCCGCCACTATTTGAAGTCATTTAATGTTTTGCAGGGCCGCGGGATCCTGAACTCTCAAAGTTGTGCTTGGATTCGGCCAGTTAATGAGTGTTTCCCGCTGAGCCATTCGGCTGTGCTGTGACACACCATTGTTTTGTCATTTATTGACCATTCTCTATGCCCTCACATCATTAGTAGGGCCGTATGAAAAACATGCCAGCGTGAACACGAAGATCACTCTGCTACCAACTGTCTATTTGCTTTTATGAAATTATATGTGCTGGCACTGCGTTACGGGGGCGTGCTGGAGCAAGACATTTAGATGACATGAATTATACTTCAACGCTTCCATAAAAGAGAGGGTCTGACAGTGAGATGTACGTTTAATAAAGCAAAGGATTTTTACTGTCTCCGTGTTTTGTCACTTGATGTGTCAATGCAAATAAAATAGGTGTGGGTTGCTTTTATTTCCATGGGAACAAGGCAGATTTTTCTTTGCTGATGAAACCTCTACTTTCTACTCTTGTGCCACTTGTTTTTTTTGTTTGCCACCACCTATGATCTCTCCGTACCTCTTAAATTGAACAGAAAGTCATGTAGTGGAAAATAAGGAGTGCATGGTGGTGTGTCTCTTTGTACATACATTTTTTTTATTTATTCCACTGACAACTATTGCTCACCATCCCTAAAAACATTATATTTTGGGTTAAAATGTTTAATTTCACAGTACAGTATCCTTTGTCGACTGGCAAAAGCCTATAGTACGTGGCAGCCATATTAACAGCTTACAGCAGGGGCCTGCAATAGTGTACTAGGAGGTCTGCGAAATATTTTACAAAATGTGTTTATTAGGGCTGTCAAACTAATGATCCTATAATACTTTGATATAAAAAATTTAAAACTTAAATTACAATATCATATGGAAAATATTTACTTTGTATTATTTTGGCTTTAGTTCAATCTATCTAAAAATGATTACAGAGTTACATTGAGTATGTATGTATGAGTGTGTGCATGTGTATGCACATATATATATATATATATATATATATATATATATACACACACAGAGCTGGCAAGTAACTGATTACATGTTATCTGGATTATGTAATCAGATTCCAAAAATTAAGTACTTGTAATTAGATTAAATTACATTTTAAAATACTCGGAATCAGAGTACAGTTACTTTTTTATTAATTACATATTACATATTATTCACACAATAGCAATAAATTAATTGATTAATATATAAATGCGCTTATTGATTCTCCCTAATTCTTTTTTTTATCTTTTAAATGTTCCTTTCTAAAAGAGCCTAAGGTTTACATACATTCAGAAAGTTTTCTAGTTTTGTGGACATTCAAACAAAGACCAGGCAATGTTCAGGTGGCTATAATTAAACAGAAAATTAAGAGGCCACACAGCATTTGACCACTGAATTTACAAAAATCATTTCAATTTTAAGAAGTGTTTTCTCAGCATTTCAATATTCCATCAACTACTGATGAACACATTAATTTTTATTTGAATTATTATCTATTAGGTGTCTTTGGAAGACTTTTGTCTTTCAACCACATTAAAATGCACAAATTAATGTTATTTCTTATTTATATGTAATGCAGGGTTTTCCCAAACTTTTTTTTGTCATCTGAACCTCTTTCACCTAATATTTACTTGAAATACCCCTGAGATTTTAAGGCAATAAGTTAATATTGCCAGCAGCCATATCACCCTCCAGCCCGAGACTGGTTGCCTACTGAAGCTAAGCAGGATTGAGCCTGGTCAGTACCTGGATGGGAGACCTCGTGGGAAAAACTAGGTTGCTGCTGGAAGAGGTGTTAGTGAGGCCAGCAGGGGGTGCTCACTCTGTGGTCTGTGTGGGTCCTAACGCCCCAGTGTAGTGACGGGGACACTATACTGACAAAAAGCACCGTCTTTCGGATGAGACGTTAAACCGAGGTCCTGACTCTCTGTGGTCATTAAAAAAAATCCCAGGATGTCCTTCGAAAAAGAGCAGGGGTGTAACCCCGGCATCCTGGCCAAATTCGCCTATTGGCCTCTGTCCATCATGGCCTCCTAACCATCCCCATATCTGCTGATTGGCTTCATCATTCTGTCTCCTCTCCACCAATAAGCTGGTGTGTGGTGGGCGTTCTGGTGCAATATGGCTGCCGTCGCATCATCCAGGTGGATGCTGCACACTGGTGGTGGTTGAGGAGATTCCCCCCTTCTATGTAAAGCGCTTTGAGTTCCCAGAAAAGCGCTATATAAATGTAAGGAATTATTATAATTATAATAATTAACACATGTTCACAGTTTTCTGACATTGGTTAATGGTCACATGACACAAACTAATAAAATATATTTTACTTTTTTTAGTAAGTGTTTTATTTCGACTGTTGTTATTTTAAATTAATTTATTTTAATATATAATGTTTATTATTTAATTAATTATTTGCTTTTCATTAAACTCATGAACTCCCAGCAGTTCCTTCACAAACCCCAGTTTGGGAAACCTTGACATAATGTAATGTTTAATGCACTTTATGTTGTCAATAACAACAAATGGAATTAATTTAATTTTTCTTTGCATTTTTATATCAATATGGTTCAAGGTTAGCCTATTTAAATCAATGTGATAAATGAGTTAGATCAAAAGTTATCTAAAAGTAATCAAAAAATACCTAAAATTTGTAATGTAATGGATTACGTTACTACCGTAACTACAATTTTTGTCATGTAATTTGGAATCAGTAATGGACAAAAATGTATTAGTAATCTACCCAGCTCTGTATATACAGTATGTATGTATATATATATATATATATGAAAAAATTTCAGTGTAACCCAGTTGAGAAAAAGCTGTCAGCGATGCTACTGCTTTTATGCTGCTGCTTTGCTTACAGACTGTGTGTGTGTTTGGTGTGAAACAGGCCCAAGATGTCAGTAGATTCCTGTGTTGTTCCCAGTATGTCTCTTGGGGATTTACTTCATGATGTCCGTTTGCTCCCTCCACATGGTCCAGGTTAATAAGAAGTGATGTAGAAGCCAGTCTTAAATTGAGGGAGATTTCCCTCGTGTCTGTGTCCTCTCGGACTGAGCCACTCATGCAATCAGCCTCAATAAGACATGATGAGCTTGGAGTCGGTGAATCCCTGCCCATACTTCATAAATAAGCGAAAGAGGATATATTTTTTATTAGCTCATGTAATATGCAACAGATTTAATAGCACAGTCATTTCTGTAAGTGTACTACTATCCTGCTGTACTACTCGTACTGGGGAAACTGCATGACACAAGAGTGGCATCATTTCGATGTTTTCCCAGATGACAATATGTACACACACACACACACACAAAGAGGCATTTCATGCTCAGAATCAAAGATGAAGCTCTGCTTATCAGGGATTTTTTACGGTTGTGTAGACCGTGATCCTGTACAAGCGCTGGCAGAGTGGAAGCCCAGACACTTATGGACATGAGCAGCTCCACTAGTTCTTGACATGCTGTCAAGGCAGCCTGACACACAGCTGGTCACTGTGGTCTTATCAAACAGCAGATGGGGTCCAGTCTGAAGATAACAAATATTCACCCAGCAGGCACCACCTCACCTCACCTTTATCTAAAAGTGTCTGTAAAAGCTATGAAATCCATTATATAGCATTTACACTCTTAAAAATAAAGGCTCCAGTTAAAACCAAAAAGATTTTATAGCTTGATGTCATAGAAGAACCTGTTGAATTTCTGCTTTGATGGAGCAAAATGCATGCATTGGGATGCACAACACATCTGTACCATTATAGTATTGGCCAGAAGTGAATATTTAATTGTGCATTTTCATGTCCTCTTTTTACATTTACATCGATGACCTTTGACATTATATAATGCTCACTTAAAGGCACAATATGTAATTTTTTGCCACTAGAGGGCGCGTATTCAAAACAAACAAAGAAACAAAGGCGTAGTTAGATGGCGCCGTGACTGAGTGTGGAATCATGGGAGTTGTCATCTTCATCCCCACAGCCGATGCAATCCGACGGGACTCGGGCAGAAATCATGTTCATGGATGAGCTGATGTATTAAAGATTTATTAACGTCGTAGTATGAAGCAGGGTGAGGTTGAAAGCCGTCAAAGCGAAACGAGGCCGCTGAACGAGCGCGACACACGGCTCGAAAGCAGCGGAGCTTTTATTATGCCACAGTCGACCGCTTCAGCTCCTTCCGGTCGTGCGTATGTGGGAAAAAAAAGCAGCGCTGTTTTATCATAGATACATTTGAACGTTCTGTTATAATGCTACTCTGTGCAGTCGTCACCTGTCTAATAAAACGCATAACATATTAAAGCGTCTTTGGTGTTTGGTGTATGACGTCACTGGCAGGTGACAGAATGACACTATGGACACGGTCCATGTCACTAGTTGACAGAATGACACTATGGACACGGTCCATGTCACTAGTTAAAATTGCTTATTTCTCTGGATTTAAACATTCTTCGAATCATTTGGGATAATGTAAGTACACAAGTCAGAAAAATATATAAAACTGTTCTAGTGGTTTTTGGATATTTTAATAAAAAAAATCTTACATATTGTGCCTTTAAATTTGGTTTTTAAAACGATTAAAATTTTAAAATTAAATCCTTTCATTTTGTTACTTGAAATAAAATAAACATTAACTAAAATAAAATAAAACTTTATTTGAGCTAGATGTGGACAAGTAACATTTCTCATTCTAATGTAATTTAACATAATGAAGTAAAATAAACTAAAACTGAAATAAAAATTAATAAAAATTACATAGACCACACACACACACACACACACACACACACACACACACACACATATATATATATATATATATATATGAAAAACAAAAAGTACTAACAATCAGAAAAACACAACAAAATTACTAAAACTTAAAAATTTATAAAATTATAATAATAAAATATAAAAATTAAATCTGGTTCAAAATATTAATAAAAACTTTGATAGTATCTACTAAAATAACACTGTTTTATAAGCACCAATAATTTAACATTGTTCCATTTTTCTTACTGTACATTATAATTATGTGTAAAATTAACTTGTAACATTTAAAATGGTTGATATTAATTTGTTTTTTTTTACATTTTATTTGTCATTTATTTTGACAAAATAATATAAATAGTATATAATTTGTTATGGCCAAATGCCATTTGTTGGTTATTGGCCATAACATACAGTATACAGTATGTTAACTAACACAATTTATTATGTTAATTAAAATATCAAAGAATTTTAATGGTGCATCCCTAAATACTTACAAATACAAATCAATACAAATTAAAAGTACTTCATCTGATTTGATTATTATTATTATTATTCCATTTGAAATGTAAGTTATTTTTGGAACCTAAGAATTAATGAGGAACATGTATTTTTGTTTTTTCAAGAATGTTGAAAAGTGTGATTTTTTTTTTTATTAAACTGATGGATGCATGGACCATCTGTCCATCCAGAAAGAAATCATATTTTTCTTGCTTGAAGAGATGTAAACAATGTATCCTGTATAGTGCTTATAGAGTGATGATTCTGTTTCTGTTGCCATACACAACCTAATTGCTACACTGTAAAGAGATTGCTCTTAAAATCATCCAGCTGCCAGTAAGTTACTGTCAAAATGTTTACAGTATTTTTATTGTATTTTCATTTACAGTACATTACTATTTTTGTTCATTTACAGCAGGGATGGGCAACTGGCGGCCCGCTAGCTGGCTCATGTTAGACTCGGATGATCAATTTTAAAACATTTGAAAAACAGATTATCGTTTTACCAAGTTCATATGTTTGGATTGTTTGGAAATCTGTATTTTATTTAAATCGCCATCACACCACTGCTCACAAACAACGGGGACGCCAGAGTTGTACTTGCCTCAAATTTCAAAGGTAAAATTTATAGTCAACAAAAGCTTTTTGCCAAATGCAGGACAGAAATGTTTGCACTGGACTATGTTCTTATTAGGGTTTCCGCGGGTCCTTAAAACGTCTTCAGTTAAATTGTTTACATTTAAGGCCATGCAAACTCTTAAATGGTACAAAAAGTCTAAATTATAAGAGGTCTTTGGGGACGGAAAGACAAGAATTGCTATATGGATTAATATGACGATTAAACTTCAAAAGGCTACGATTTCACTGAATAAACTTGAGCGCTGCAGTCAGCTTTGTGTACTGCGGTTACCGGGGAAACCACTATATGTGCAGTTCCGAAAGTGACACCTGCAGCCAGAGAACGAATTTGCTTTTTCAATAAGCACATCTGCTATTTTTGCTACATATTTTTAAATGTCAACCAGTGGATCAACAAAAAGCGAATGCATTATAAAAATCTAAACAATTAAGACACTAAGATATATTTATATGTTATTTAATATAATAATTGTTTAAATTAATATAATAATTGATACTTTTGACTCATCCCTTTTCTTAAAAATTGTTTAAAGGCTGAAATGTGAAGTGCAGATCTTAAAAAAGTCTTTAAAGGTCTTAAATTTGATTTTAAAAAATCCTGCAGATACCAGGTTATTTTATGGTACCATTTGGAATAACTTTTTTTTTTTAACTGTCCTTTTAGGTTGTTTTGAGAATGTTCTGTAGGCTACTGATGAAAGAAGGAACTCTGTATATTTGTTTGTTGCAAATTTACAGACAATGCAATTGAAATGTTTACATTGACTTGTCAGGGTAATATTTCTGTCCACTCACAACAAAGTTTTCCTTCTGAATTAGCATAACTGCACAAGTTTTATACTTAATAAAATCTTTAAAAACAAATGACATTAGTTATACTTTAATTTCCTTCAATAAACAGGAAATTGAGTAAGACGGTGTAAAAGGTGTGTGGACGTGGATTAGTAATCTGGCCCCTTGGTATAAAGGAGAAAAAATGCTGGCCCTCGTCACTATCAAAGTTGCCCATCCCTGATTTACAGAATTATTACTATATTGTAATTTACCGTATTAGTATTTCTTTTTTTTTTACCTGTATAAAAGAATCCAATTGCGATACAGCACTGTAAACCATATATTTTACCACCCCAACCCCATTAAAAAATCACAATAACTCATTAGCATTTGTCCTGATAATATTCTTTTTAATTGTTGAACATTGTCTTTTTAAATACACAATTTACAAATCCTGACCTCTAGCATGCACTAGCTGAAAAAAGGGCATCACCACAATCAGGCTGATGCTTTTTCTTTGCATCCTCTTTCAGGAATTCTATCTGATCTGTGACTTTGAATGGCATTTGGTGCCACCAGGGTTGATTCTCGGAATGAACCTGCAAGCAAAAAAACAAAAACAAAAAATCAAACCAGTGTTTGCAGTTTTTGTCTCAGCTATCAAAATGTACACTGTATGCACTTTGAGATGAATAAAAACACTATATACTCTCTGAATGCACCTACCAGGAAGGTACATAATTAGTTGATAATCCATCACAAATCATTAAAGCTCCATTCCTTATAATGCATTATTGCATGTAGATCAAACAGTAGAGCAAAGTACTATATTGCTGAAATAATCCATTTGATTCCCAGGGAATAGGAATCACAATAAAAGGCTCCAATTGGAATGCATTTTAAAATACACCTCCGACGTTGCAGAAGACATGATCCAGACACACAAACTTGGAAAAAAATAAATAAATACTTAAATACTGTCTGAATAACTTAACTCAAAATGTATTTTGGGTTACCTAATTCTGCAGTTCAATAAAATGGACAGCTGGCTGTATGATGATTCTGCCCCTCATAGTCAGAATCCGTGTTTTTGCTTGGAGAAATCTCCTGTAAGAGAGTCACAACTGCCTTTTAGTGTTATTATAGTTTATGGTCAGAAAAACTACCATACAATAACAGAACTTACCAATTTAATCAAATAAACAACATTTATAATATTTGTTAGCAAAACTTCCTAGATTAATATATTGCTAGTCCGTTCCTCCTCCTCCTCCTTAAAGCGTTCTGTGGGTTAGTAGAGAAGAGCAGCCTGTGGCTAATTTGGCTAATATAGTTGATGTTAGCTTACTCACGTGTTGTTACCACCGCTACGATGGCAATCACAAGAAAAGATTCCAGTATACCTCAGTTGCAGGCGACATGAACATAAGACCACAAACTTGAAAATAAAATACAAAATATGTTCTTAACAGTGGTGTTTCTTAATTCAGTTTTCCTCAGCATTTCACCTTCGCTCGCTGTTTATGTTATGTGACATCTGTCTGACCTAACTTGAGATGAAGAGCTTCTCTAACTAGTTTACTTAGGCTAACTGACGTTAACTTACCGGTTGATGTTATCTCCGATACGATGGCAATCACAAGAAAAGAAAACATCTAAAATATCTCAGTTTTGCATTAAACACAAAATAATATACTAACCTTTTTGTTGAGTTGCCGGTGCATAATTTCTCTTTTGACCTTTAACCGGCACTTCTACCAGACAGAAAAAAAAAAATACTTTAAAAGAAATCTCCCTTGGATTTACAGCAGTGACTATATATTTTCCCACAATCATTTGCTGTTTACACTAATATACTGTATACACACTTTACAGTATCTTATTGTACATATTACAGTAAAATACTGTTCAAATTACAAAAATCGGTTACAGTGCATTGATCAGGGTTGCAAATAAACCTTCATTCTCCATCCTTTACCATACTTTGGCCTGCCCTCAGAATGTACAAGAGGTTTGTGAGCACATTGCATATGCTTAAGGCTTTTATGTGTTTACAGCTGAAGATGCATTGAGCCAAAGGCGGTGAGCATGTTTGTTTAGAAGACTGAGATGTGCCAAGTCAAGTTCCTGACTCATATTCAGAGCCTTCAGAGAGTTCCAGTGGTCTGTGTGGATGGAAATCTGTTTGAGATGTTTATAAGTGGAAACCATTCAGAGCAAACAAATCTTATCAGTGTGTGCCTATAAGTGGATGACAGTGTGGTCTTCTTTCACCTATCACTACTTTAACGATACAGTAGTCTATAATATAATTAAATTGTTCTGAGTGGGTCACGGAGTGTACAGTCAAAGAAACAACATCAACAACAAAAAACGTAATTCTAAATGTTTTTCTGATGTGAGACTTTTCAGTATCTGTGGTCAGATGAGATGTTGTCAGGCTTAATGTCAGTGTTATTATTCTATGGTTATTTTCATAACTTGTTACGAAATAAAAAGTCTGTCACCTCAGAAAAACGAATCCTGTCCTGTCAGATGTTATACTGTGCTCATAGCGCACACTCTTCAATGGCACGCGCAATTGTGGCAGCACATGCTGAATATCACATCACTAAAGCGCAAAAGAAACTTTGAGCATGCAAAATGTGAAATAAGAGTAAAGTATCCATACATAACTGGTACTTCGAGTGTTAGCTGGGAAGGATTTGCATGAAGGTATGATATTCATTCTATTCAGGAGCAGTTTCCATGTTTCATTAACTGTTCAGGTTAGTATTGTGCATGACTGTGTATTTAAATGACTGTGATGGCTCATACCAACTTAATTGTATTAACAAAAACTAGTTTGGGACTGCTAATAGCCTTTAATAGCCTTACCTTGTAGGCTAAGTAAAGGTTGATGGTACTTGTGTGTGTATGTGTGAACTATATATATATATATATATATATATATATATAAGAAAAATCATGTGAAAATGCCAGTGTCAAATATGATATATCAGGTATTTGAGGAACATTTATTTGTTCATCTCTGAATCGTCATTGTGTTGCATTGCATTATATGCATTGCATTTGCATTGCATTTTGCCCCCCACAATAAAAACTACAGCGCTATAATAATAAAAGCATTTAAGCATCATTTTACTAAGATATATTATTGGGAGATTTAGAGTGACAACTGATATTTACATGCATTTTATGTAACTAGTCTGCTATGCTGTTCTCATTGATTTACATGACAAGCTAGCAGAATTACATTACTTTTCGGCCATATAAACAACAACAACTGCACCAAATTGCATATATTTGCTAATTTTGGGCCTCTGAATAAAATTGAGGTGTTTTTTTCTTCCTTGAATATGAGCTCTGTAGTTTTTTCTAACTATTATTTCATATGTCAGGCTATAATTCACCCAAAAAAGTGATAGACATTTGGTATATTCTTCTCCATAAAATTAAAGTCAATAGGGTCCAATGTTGGTTTGTTCCCCGTTGGCTTTCAATGTATTGACAAAAACAGCTGAATCATGATGACAGAATTTACATTTTTGGGTGAACTATCCCTTTAAGTAAAACCACCCAACTAAACCATGGGGTTCGTCATGGTGACTGGACATATATCCCATCCTCACCTCATCCACCCATGGGCCTTCCTCCAGGGCACGTAATGAAGCACATTAGCACTGCATCTGTTGCTGTCTAAGCGGTTGCCAGCTAATCTCCACCGTGTTAGCTGGGAAGGATTTGCATGAAGGTATGATATTCATTCTATTCAGGAGCAGTTTCCATGTTTCATTAACTGTTCAGGTTAGTATTGTGCATGACTGTGTATTTAAATGACTGTGATGGCTCATACCAACTTAATTGTATTAACAAAAACTAGTTTGGGACTGCTAATAGCCTTTAATAGCCTTACCTTGTAGGCTAAGTAAAGGTTGATGGTACTTGTGTGTGTATGTGTGAACTATATATATATATATATATATATATATATATAAGAAAAATCATGTGAAAATGCCAGTGTCAAATATGATATATCAGGTATTTGAGGAACATTTATTTGTTCATCTCTGAATCGTCATTGTGTTGCATTGCATTATATGCATTGCATTTGCATTGCATTTTGCCCCCCACAATAAAAACTACAGCGCTATAATAATAAAAGCATTTAAGCATCATTTTACTAAGATATATTATTGGGAGATTTAGAGTGACAACTGATATTTACATGCATTTTATGTAACTAGTCTGCTATGCTGTTCTCATTGATTTACATGACAAGCTAGCAGAATTACATTACTTTTCGGCCATATAAACAACAACAACTGCACCAAATTGCATATATTTGCTAATTTTGGGCCTCTGAATAAAATTGAGGTGTTTTTTTCTTCCTTGAATATGAGCTCTGTAGTTTTTTCTAACTATTATTTCATATGTCAGGCTATAATTCACCCAAAAAAGTGATAGACATTTGGTATATTCTTCTCCATAAAATTAAAGTCAATAGGGTCCAATGTTGGTTTGTTCCCCGTTGGCTTTCAATGTATTGACAAAAACAGCTGAATCATGATGACAGAATTTACATTTTTGGGTGAACTATCCCTTTAAGTAAAACCACCCAACTAAACCATGGGGTTCGTCATGGTGACTGGACATATATCCCATCCTCACCTCATCCACCCATGGGCCTTCCTCCAGGGCACGTAATGAAGCACATTAGCACTGCATCTGTTGCTGTCTAAGCGGTTGCCAGCTAATCTCCACCATGCCAGTTCCCACACAGTCATCTCCAGGCTGCATTACGACACTCAGTCTTTATGGCCTATGAAGCCATGAGGCAACTTGCGAGCATGTGATTTAGTGTCGACCGGACGGCTCCACATAAAGCCAGCCTCCGGTGCCCCCTCCGTATTAGTCTAATTGAAATGGAAGCAGAGGGGTAATAATGCTATAACAACCCGGCGGTGCTAGCGCACGGGCCCTGCTGTGCTGAAACAGCGCTAATAAACCATAAATAAAATAGATGGCTAAGGGAGTGAAGCCCCCTCCCCCATGTGTCGGCTCATTGAGTTGGTGAGAGGAGTGCTCCCCCTCTCAGCATCGAGATTAGACAGTCATCAGGGGCATAGACCCTCTCCACATGCCCCGCCGCTGCAGGCGCTGAGCTCTTACGCATATGCACCAGTGTAACAGGGTGGAAGTCAATGCAGAACTCATGAGCAAGGCATAATTATTGTTAGATGCTCTGGTTTAAGACTATAAAGAGAGAGAGGAGGCAAAACTGTCTCATCAAATACTGAAATATACACCAAGCACTGGGCTGGAATTAGGGTATTTTTAAATTGCCTCTAGAGCTCAACTTTTGAAACATCACAGACTAGAACGCAGGGCTTATTTGGTTCTGATTCACTTAGGCATAGTTCACTTATGATCAGTGTTGGGGAGTAACTAGTTACATGTAACGGAATTACGGAATTTAATTACAAAATAAAAGTAATTGTAATCAGTTACAGTTACTAAGAAAAAATGTGTAATTAAATTACAGTTACTTATGAAAATGTTAAGGATTACAAAGGGGGTTACATCTGATTTTTTCACACATACTCCCACATACAGATTTAATTGAGTTCTTCCATAAATTGCAGTGACTGCTCTAAAATATGAAACACCAATGTTTCAGAAGTTTATAACATGCTTATCCGATAGGGTTTATGTATATGCTTTATTTTTTTAAGATTGACTATTTTTTTCTATGGCATTGTTAGATTCCAGTGTTTCCTGTCATAGCTATGCAAAGATTTGATTTCAAAAACAGCATCATAGCTATTAAACTATTTCTTGTTATGATTTTAAATATGTATTTAACCACAGAATGATTTTAAAGTAAGTCTGATTTTGTGGTGGCTGTGCTTCAAAGGGGACATCAGATGCCCATTTTCCACAAGTTTGTATGGTTGGTATGATTCTTTAGGGTATTCTTGAAATGGTCTCAGTGGTCGTGTAAAACAACACCCTTTTTACCTTGTCAAAAACAGCTCTGTTCACAGCGACTCGTTTTGGTGCATATCTCTTTACATGCTAATGAGCTTTGCTCACCCCGCCCCCTCTCTTCTGTGGAAGAGCAAACACGATTCGCAAATAATCATAAAAAATAAAAAATAAATAAAAAAAGCCTTGTGGGCAGTGCGCTGACATATAGCGCCATTGTACTTTGGATGTCCTGTGTTCGAATCCCGACTTGAGGACCTTCCTGATCCTGCCCCCTCTTTCTCCCACTTCACTTCCTGTCATGTCTGATCTGTCCTATCACAATAAAGGAAGGTCATAAATAACCTTAAGTAAATAAATAACACCATAAATAAATAAAAAGTGTGAGACTTACTTCTTAAGTGAAGTGACGTGTGGCCAAGTATGGTGACCCATACTCGGAATCTGTGCTCTGCATTTAACCCATCCTAGTGCACACATACAGCAGTGAAACACACACACACCGCTGTAATCTGTAACCTATTACATTTCCAAAGTAATCTTCCCAACACTGCTTATGATGTTCACTTTGCATGCATTTCAAAGAAATGTTCTGTCAGCTAATGCTGTAAATTATACAGGAACCTTCTAACTTGGTTGGTACATTATAAAACTGTACTGCACTGGTTGCACTGCATGTTTATAATTTACCAAAAATAAATATTTAAAAAGAGTAATTTGTTTGCGAATCAGAACACAATGGTTACCCTGTTTGTTTTTGATTTGCTTAAAAAAAAAAACTATTTAAAAGAATGATTTGTTCGTGGATCCGACTACACTGTTTGTGCAGTAAGTTTTTGAATTGCTAAAAAGAAATTATTTAAAAGAATCAGTCTACACTAATTGTGTTCTATGTTATTGATTTATTAAAAAGAACCAATTTAAAAGAGTCATTCAGACTACACTGGTCACACAGTATGTTTTTGAGTCATTAAAAACTAGCAATTTTAATTTGAGAATCAGACTACACCAGTCATGCTGTTTTTCTGATTTGTTAAAAAGAAACGAGACATTTGTGAATCAGACACCACTGCTTAATTAAATTTTTCATTAAATTAAAAATATATTTTTCTCTATATTTATATATAAATGTATATATCATATATAAATGCATTTATCTATATTAATTAGTATATTATTTATTTATTATTTATTATGGTATAGTATTTAAACTGCTTGACCTTTACAACCACTGAAAATGCGATTGATCTGTTGGTGACTGCGGTAGTGTGTAAGTGTATGCCTTGTTTTTCTTGCTTGGACGAATACTTGCTGCTATAGAAGGATTTGTTTGTACTGCTCTTTCATTTTTTATGTAACCACATGTCAGTTAAATTATGTATCAATTTCCCAAAATTTCTTGGCAACCATAAACAAACTACAGTTGCACAGTGTTTACACCTTAAGCAAGTGGAGCATCAACATGGATCAAAACTAAATGCCATTATAATCAACAAAGCTTTGTAGACTGTGTGTGCTCATCTGTGACAGTTTGCAGAATGAACTATAGCTTTCTGCTTAGTGTCAGATTATTTTATGTATGTACCACAGAATCTCAACATGGGGCACAAAAAATGCTCTTCAGGGGTGTGGATGTCAGTTCTGTATAACCCTCAGTTACTGGCTCCTATATTGTTGCTGAGGTGCACCACCCCATTACGCAGCTCCTCTCTGCTCAGTGAGGAAAAAGAATTGCAGTGATTTATCAAACTGTGGCTTTCTTAGACACATGAATCCAACCTGAGCCAGCAGAGGGGACAAAAACTTAAACAAAAACATTAATTCTGTTTGACAGGGCCCTCTACCTCTCTAAACACCACCACAGGATCAGAGACCAGAGCGAGAGTGATTCTCTCATGAAACACGGCGGTTATTCACTTTTGCTGTTGGTTCAGGATCAGATACGGCTAATCTCAGCTATGAAAGCAATACTACAGGGCATTGTATAGCACCGTTTAATTAATGCCTGACACCTGAAAAATTGCTGTAATATTTTAGAGCAGACTCGTTCGTAGCAGCTTCTGTGGCCTCTAATGTGAGATAACATTTCTTTTGGGAAAGGATTGCATCTCGATCATGTGTAATACAACTTGACATTTTTACCTGTTATTTACAGGTGTAATTGAAGCCTTCATGTTAGCCGTTAGAGACTAGCCCTTTGAGAGCTCTTTGCTTGCAGAAGTGTCAAATCATCTCTTTGGCTAGAATTTACTTTGCCGTATTGCATTGCAAAATTTGTGTTCTGTTGACTAACCTTCCACAATCCAGTTTAACCAGGCATTATGTACACTGAAATAGGACTGTGTCCAAGTAATTAAATTAAACCATAATTTAGTTCTGCACAAAGACTTCTCATTTTTATGTAAATTAGGCTTATTATATATTGTGCTTTATTCAACAGGTAATGTATGCCAGGTCTCTGCTGTATGAAAATTGTTCATCACAGATATTCCTTGGCTGTTTACATAGTTATTTACCTGATATGCATAATTTATGCACATTTAAATTAATTTTTATAAAAAATAATTTTTCATTTTATTTTGTTTTGTCAAAATTCACACTTTTCCTCTCAGAATGGCAAGATATAACCTCAGAATTGCAAGGTTATATCTCGCAGTTTTGAGTTTATACCTTGAAATTCTTTGAAAAGTCTGAATTTTGATATATAAAGAAAGAATGTCAGAATTCTGGGTTTATATCTCGCAATTATGACCTTTTTCGCAGAATCAAAATTTTCACAATAGCCTTTTTTATTTATTTATATATTTATTTATTCAATTTTTATTCCATGGTGGAAACAGGCTTAAATAATATCATCGTGTTTCAATTTTTTTTAACTTAAACTAATAAAACTAAAAAACTATTAAAATTATGCTTGAAAATTACTAAGTTATTTACAGATTCTGTGCATTAAAATAAAAGAGCTATTGGTTAGTGCAGTTCTTTATTAGTGATTTCTCCCCTTAGTGCTGGAAATAATTCATGCTCGGCCTGTTGCAGTCAGCTAAAGAATTTGAGAGCAGATATGACACGGATCCGAGCCAGGTCAAAGGTTATAATTTATCTCCCCTGTGAAATTTTCTGGCCTTGGGCTCAGTCTTGTCATTGGTGACAAAATCAACACCCACACACCGCTCTGAATTTCAACAGCTAACAATACAGCTGCTGCAGCCACATCGAGACAAGGAGAAATGAGACATGAAATTTCTGTCATAAATTGCAAAAACATTCTCCAAGGAGGATGGATAGGAGGAGACGAAAAAAATGGCGGTAGGAAAGCGGTTCTTAGCTCGATGGGTACTTGCGGTCTAACATGGATTTACCACCTTGCGGGGCCTCCTGTGGAGGCTGTGCTGAGCTTCTGTGATGAAGGAAAAGACGGTCACTTGCTTATCAAAGACTCCTTCGTATGCAGACACCGTTCTGTACATGACTCGCAATTGAATTCACTCTGGCCTTGAATTTTGACCTCTTTCATTTCAAATAAAAATATCTGTCTTTTATGTCTTTAGTATTCACTGCATCAGGGCTTGTTGATTTTCATAGGAAGAAGGTAAAATAGAAAATTCCTGCACTGTTGTAGCTTGCAAAAGTGTATTAAATAGCAGTGCTTCGGTCCAAGACCTTCTTCAGGTGTTTTGAAAGGGTGAAAGAGGACTCGCAAGCCAACAGAGATAAATGGTGAAAAGGCTTTTGTGGACATTGCTTGAGAAAGTATTGACAGTCTTGGTTTAGTGCCGAGAGCCTGGCAAGACAATGGTCAATAAAGCCTCACTTCATAGCCCTTTCCAGAAGACCAAAGCTTATGTAAGAGGCCATTTAGGGAAGTTTTGTTTGGGCCAGACTTGTAACTAAGATTATTTAAATACATTTAATGTAGACTTATTATTGGAGCATTATTTACTTCAATGACACATAGAAACAAAATGGAACGTGTGGTTGCAGTGTGGACCAGACTCTGCAAGACTCTGTGTAAAGGTCAAAATGGAAATAGTGTCCAGTTAAAAATGATGAAGATTCTGCGCTAGTCTCAGAGGTAGAGAAGGTTTTAGAGCAGCTTCAGACGTTCGTTTAAATAAGTGTGGTGTGCTGCAGTTTTAATCATTTGCCTAATCAGTTATTCGTTTTTTCTCCATTACAGCATTTGTATTGAGTTGCAACTTCCCAGATAGACCAGCATATGGGGACGTGTCCGTCACCAGCCTGCATGCAGGGGGAGAGGCCTATTTCTACTGCTTCAATGGATACCAACTCCAGGGTCCCTCCACCCTTACGTGCCGCAATGCCACCACACCCTACTGGAGTGGCAAAGTGCCGCGCTGTCTTGGTGAGTCCCAGATATTTTCTATATATTCATGCATTCATTCAAAAACGTGTTACTATAAGACACATTTTATTTTATTTTATTTTGTTTTGTTTTGTTTTATTTTTTTTACCCAAATATTGCTTTTATAATAAGGAATTAGAAATAAACAGCACCAGACAATAAAGCATGCAAATCACTGTTTATTTGTTTATTGCCACAATACTTACATATTAAAAATGTTATTATGAGGTTGATAGTATCACTAAACTTGTCTTTTTATAGTTTTATACAGTCATTGTCATGAAAAGCCTCTAATCTTGCAAATCTTTGTTTGCGCAAAGATACCAAGAAAGGTGGTGACAACTTCCTGGTTTACGTGGATCATCTTGATTCAGCTGAAGAACATAAATTTGACTACTTCCTGTGGTCGGCATACATTTAAAATGAAAACTAGCCACATAAACAGACCAATCAAAACACGTTTTTACCAACCGTTGGTGACAAATTGCAAAATTACAATTTAGACAACTTTGCAGCTCAAATTATACTTGTATTCTAAAAGAATTAATGTGAAGAATTAAAGTGCTTTAACAAAAAATTGTCTAACATTTCTGCTTTTACACTCACTGAATGATGATGGCGTCATTTACCTTCATTAAGTGCCTTATTCTAACCAAGATTTTTACTTTGTTTTTTAACTAAAAGAAATTAAATTATTTTCTGTGCTAATTTACATTATTCCCTAAATGTGGTCCATTGAGCTTCACTTGTATTGACCCTGGTTGATTCCTTTAGCCAGATAGTAATGGATCTGGGCTGCTAATATAAAAGGTTCAAGTTGCTTGCAGGTGGTGGTAAACTTGAAGTAGAGACTAACTAACATGTCACATGTGCCCTTTCACCAGCTAGACTCTTAATTGCAGGTTACTCCAAAGGGATTGTCCCTGTATTGAGCGCACTATAACAAAAGCATCAGCTAAATGACAGTTAATTACCAAATCTGCTGTATTTGATCTCTGCCCCTGAGAAATTCAATTATGAAGCAGTAGCACTAGTATTCAGTACCGCTATCTTTACAAGTACAGGAAAATCTATGAAATAGTAGCTTCTGCTTTTAATGAACCTTATTTCATTTGCATATAGACGCAAGGTGCAGAAAATGTTTGGTTTTGCCTGCCAATCATAAACACAGCCTCCTCACACTTGCTGATTTGCATCATTGTGAAGCCTCCCTGGACTCATTCGCTAGCATTTATCCTTTGTTTTTTTTTCTCCGTCTCACCATAAACATACACCCACAAGTCATCGTGTCATTTAGACGCAGCCCCTATACTTTGGGCTCAAAAACAAACCTCATGCCTGTATAAATATTTAGTCCACACAGGTGTGATTTAACTTGACAGGGGAGAAACTCCCGGTGCGGTTGCTCCCTCCTCCTTTTAAGTTAATTGGAGCTTGATCATTGATTTTGGCTGGTATGTTGGTAACAGAAGTGTTTGTGCTACAAGGCAGTGAATATTAACAACCGTACCCCCTCAAGGCAGCCCGATCTGACAACGTGATTGACAGGCCTGCCTATTCTGCATAAATAAGGACTTTTTGCGCCTCGATCTCTTCGGAGAGCCGAATCCCAGAGCTGGGGAACTCTTCCTTCTTGCATGACAAACAGAACAACATCTCCGATTACAAACAAGGCTGGGCTCCCTAAAGGAGGGCTGTTTTGATGAAGGATCTCATTTAGTGCTTTGGAGGCACGACTGTGGTGCAAGTTGTGAGGTGGTTTTGTTAGCCTGCGGCTGCCAGACACGGCTTACATGACTTGGGGTTTCTCAGTGCCGCCATTGATTCGGAGTGAAATAGCATAAATATGCCATTTTAGAAGTGTGCCCCTGCCATGCTGATGCAGGGCCGGGCCAGACTGTCAGAGTCTGATTACTGATCAGCATGGGCAGGCTGCCAGGGAGCAAGGCTTTGGGTCCACTTTAATTATGTTCTGTCCGCCTGACTAACCTTCAGCCGTCAAGCTCAGAAGGTATCCTCCTCCTCCTCCAAGCACTTTCTTTTTTCATTGCCTTTAAGAAAAACTGTTTATTATTGGTGTCCTTCTCTGTTTAAATCATTGTGGTCTAAAGGTTCTTGAGTCAATGATGTGGCACTCATTTATTCATTTATTAACTCATCTATTAATTTATTCAAAAATACACTGACAAGGCAATTTATACACACTATGACTCAAATGCACCTCTTTTATGATGAGCATGTTTTCTGAATTAAAATGTTTTTAATGTCTTTGTTGGGCTTGGATTTTAGGGTGACAACTGTCGTGATATCACAATGAAAACACCTGAAATTCTTTTTTTAAAAGTATTTACATTTACATTTACATTTACATTTAGTCATTTTGCAGACGCTTTTATCCAAAGCGACTTACAATTGGGGGATACATAAAGTGATTCTTCTTAAAGAGGCAAACAGATACAGGAAGTGCTTGTAGTACCAAGTTTCTAGACATTGTTCAAATAAGTACAAGCTAGAAAGAGAAGGAATAAGTAAAGAGATATCTTTTTTTTTTATTTATTTTTTTATGATGAAGTCAAGTAGTTTCGAAAGAGATGAGTTTTCAGCTGTCAATTGTCAGA
>NW_015541012.1:449297-478962 GCF_001515605.1 Sinocyclocheilus anshuiensis | reverse complement strand
GGGAAGATCGTTCCACCAGCCAGGTGGAATAAAATTTTTTTTTGTTTTTTTTTTTTATTTATTTGGTTTGTTTATTATGAAACTGCTTTCCTGCTGATTATTTTAATATTTTTTTTTAAGTCTTGTGGTATGACCAACAAAAAAATCTATAAAACAGGCAATGATATCATAGAGAGGACCCATGCAGACCATCTTGACTGTGTGACAAGGTCAGTAAGTTTCTTAAAATAGATAATTTGACCCATTATTAAAGGCAAGATTAGTTCAAGATGTAGAACATTTAAAATTAATAATTCATTATATTTTTATTATTGTAAAATATAAACTTTGTGATCGTTAAAAACATATGTTCTATGTAGTATTAATTTGTATAGTATGAATAAAAACCCAGTGTAATACATCCGCCTTGTTATCATTGTCATGTGACTTATGGCATCGGTTGTGTCTCTTTACTGTCATTCAGAACTGCTCTTCATGGGATAGAAAATGTTTAAAAAATGCCATCAAGTAGTAGGTGATCTGGATACAGTTTTAGGAATGCTATGAATTCAGTCATGCTACTCATTCCATATACTATTTTTCGCCTACTATATAGTATATATATGCATATTTGTACACAGGGACTTTCTGAAAGTCTCTTGTGACCTCACTTATTATGTCATCTTAGTCTTACTATTATTGCTACATTATTGTGTTTTGGACAGGGGTCTAGTCATTATGGTCATGCACTATATGAAAGAGTTTTGTTATCCACAGCTCAAAGCTCGCTCCGAGGGCTTACTCGACCTCTAGCTCTCTTTTTTTTCTTCTCAATGTCATCTGTCTTCTTCCATTTGTACCTTGAACAGTGGCCTGTGGTGGAATGGTGAAGAACGCGACTCTCGGCCGCATTGTGTCCCCTGGTTTCCCTGGCAACTACAGCAACAACCTGACCTGCCACTGGGTGCTGGAGGCCCCTGAGAGTCAACGGCTGCACGTGCACTTTGAGAAGGTGGCCCTCGCAGAAGACGATGACAGGTCCGTCCCAGTCAATTCACACAGTACTCAGCTATTATACACTAATTAGTCATCTGATGTTCAAAGAGACAGTTGGAGAAGCTCAGAGGGTCTCTTCACAGTGCCGTCACACTCCAAATGTGGTGTTGCTCTTCAGGGCATTATCTGCTACGGCGAGAGCGAGGCATGATAGGAACAGCTATGAGTGCGTGAGTGAAAGTGGATGAAAGTTTCTGAGATCAGACACTTGCTCTTCTTTAAAATAATTTAGAATAATCAAATCCCCTCGTGCAGGCGCGGAGAGAGTGATTAGAGCCCACTCGGGGGCCTCAGGAGGAGGATTAACTTATTTTTATTAGCGGTATCCGCTTTTTCTGCAGGCTTTGCTAACAAATGGACTTTTAATGAGGTCACTTGCTGCTCAGCTATTCAAAATCATATCAGGCAATTATTATGCAAACTGCCAAAAGACAGTACTAGAAATCGGAGGAACGTTACATCTGCTGCCAAACAGATACTGTTGAGAGATTCATTGTTTTGAACCAAACTAAACCCTTCTGTTCTTTTTATGTCTGCAGGTTTCTGATTAAAAACGGCAACCACATTGATTCGCCGATTTTGTACGACTCGTACGAGGTGGAATACCTTCCGAACGAGGGAATCGTTAGTTCCACCAGACATCTCTTTGTGGAGTTTACGACGGATGGATTCGGCACCAACACAGGAGTAGCCATCAGATATGAAGGTATGGACCAACAAGACTTACTGTAGCAAATGAATCAGTAGATGTTTACATGCACTCATTTTCGGCAGTCAGAATGAATACAATCCAACATGTTTCTGTTTATATGAACCCTAAATGTTGTAATCTGATTGACATATTTGTTTACATCTGCGTTACATGTGTTCGAACAAAACGGTACACAGTCATAAGTTCCATTTTTGCCATGATGACAAATCTAAAAATAAAGCAATGGATGTCAGAAGAGCTTTTTTAGCCAATATTTAGCAAATATATCTCCTCCACTGACCAGTTCGTAAGACGTGAGACAAAAACACACACACACGTTTGTAAGATTTAAAGAATATGTAAACACACACAGCATGTCCGCCAGGTATTTTTGACACTGATTGAGAAAATAGTTGGAATCCAGCTTAACAGGATGTTGTAATAATGAGGACTTGATAGCAGCCAGCATCTTTTCTAATCCATCCTCCGCTGGTTAGTCTCTGAGCCGGGCCGTACACGGTGACGGTTGCCAAGTTCAAACGTTGTTTGAAGAACACATGTCCTCTACAGAGCCTGAGGGTTGTGGAGACAAAGAGCGTACCTTCCGGCACATTCCCCTTGTTGCTTCGATTCACACCAAAGATCTCTTTTCCCATGTTCCTTGCTAAACACTCCTTAGATTCGTGGCTCAAATGAGATTTATTCAGATTAAATCAACTGGAAATCGAATGAAGCGGGCAAATGCAACCCGACAAGGTCATTAAAATGAGTTTTAACTGGAAACACAAAGCCTGTTTTTTGGTTTTTTTTACAGAAATTGCATTCCTATTCCCTCTGACAGGTCAGTCGAACATGTGCAGTTACAGGGATATCATGCACACCTCAGGACCTCACAGTCATTATCCAGCAAGATCAATCTAATCTCATTTACCATGTCACAATCCGATTATGCTATCTACAATACACAATAATGTGCCTTCACGGCAACCTGTAACAATTTGGCTTGTCTTCTCATACTCTAGACGCCTCTCTGAATTTAACACCAGGCAGAGTGCTCAGGTTTTAATAGACTTTCTGATTGAAGTGCTGTTCTCCTTTTTCTGCCATCATAAACAAAATGGATCTGTTTTTATCAATTTCAGTAGACTAGCACAACCATTGATCTGGAACTCTGTAGAATACACGCAGAATACTCGGTCCTCTGAAGGCCTTTTAAACCATCATCATGTAAATCTATGTAGTATTTGCAGTTGAATAGAATATTTTTATTTGTATTTGCTGAAATAGATTATTTTCAGGGTATTGCCTTAATTTTTTGAGATTAATTTCTCTTTCAGCGTTATTTTGTTATTTTTTGGCCATGTTCTCTATGGGTGTTCTCTCAGTTTGGCCCAGAGAAACTTTTATAGCTAAAGTTTCTGTTTCATACCTTAAACACTACTGATCAAATGTTAAGGGTTGGTAAGATTTTTTGTATTTGTTTTTGTTTTTTAGTGTTTTTGAAGTCTCTTCTGATCACCAAGGCTTCATTTATTTGATCAAAAATACAGTACAAACTGTAATAATGTAAACTATTATTACAATTTAAAATAAATGCTTTCTATTTTAAGATATTTTAAAGTGTAATTTATTCCTGTGATGGCAAAGCTGAACTTTCAGCAGTCATTACTCCAGTCTTCAGTGACACATGATCTTTCAAAAAGCATTCCAGTGTGAAATGTGGTAGAATTTTCAGGATTTCTTTGATGAATAGAAAGTTCATTAGAACAGCATTTATTTGAAATATAAATCTTTGTAACATTATAAATGTCTTTACAGTCACTTTTGGTCAATTTAATGTATCCTTGCTAATTAATAGTTTTGATTTCTTTTGAAAAAAATATATGAAATGTGTATTCATACCTTCATATTTCATTCCTCTAGAGACTTAATGGAGTATGTTTCATTTAAGAATCAGCTTTGTCTCAGATATTGTTTCCTAAAATGCGAAATTTTCTGACATACAGTAAAAGTATAAAACTGCTGTGTGATTTTACTGCATACCGTCATGAAAAGGTAAAACATAGCAACTACGAATTTTGTCACAATTGAGTACAAATTGAAACCGGGCCACTTTGACTGTTATCTGTCCTGTGACAAACATTTTTAGCAAATTTATGCTGAGACTCAGAAAATAGAGTAAATAATTACATCAAATCAATCAAAATTCAATGAAAAAAGTTTCAGTGTTAGTATAGTTCTGTTTTCTTTGTTTTAGAAGTGTCCCTATTGTAATTTGTTTTTGAAGGAATTTGATAAGAAATATTTGACTTCATATTTAAATATATAACTTTTGTGTCTTTGAACACTGAACAAAAGTTTGAGATATTGTTGGAGATCCCTTTGAAAACTCCCTTTTCTCAGGAGAAAAATCTTTCTCACCATTTAATCTAATTGCTGCCTGGGAGAAATAACTGAGACGTTTCATTTATGGTTTTTCATTCCTATTGGGACTTCACTCATAGCAATGACATAAAATGCACATAAATTATATACCGTCTGGAACTTATTACTCTTATTTCAATATAAATCTGACTTTTATGTTGATACCATCTTATATAATGATTGTTTCTGTGCTTATGAGAGGACAAGAATCAACTGATGATTAAAATGGCTTATTTCTACTTCTTTTAGAGAACAGAGCCAGATGAAGCCAAAGATGAATAATGCAAATGTGTGTCTGGGGAAGGGGATTGGGGGGGAGGTGGGTGAAAACAGTTTGCTGTACATTTAATCTAATTGCTGCTTGGGAGAAATAACTGAGACATTAAAGAGATTTCATCTCTGTTTTTTCTTCCTATTGGGACTTCACTCATAGCAATAACATAAAATGCACATAAATTATGCACTGTCTGGAACAAATTACTCTTATTTCCATATAAATTTGACTTTTATGTTGATACCATCTTATATAATGATTGTTTATATGCTTATAAGAGAGCAAGAATCACCTGATGATTAAAATGACTAATTTCTACTTCTTTTAGAGAACGGAGTCAGATGAAGCCAAAGATGAATATTGCAAATGTGTCTGGGGAAGGGGGTGAAAACAGTTTGCTGTAATTGGCAGAATCGCCTGTGTTTATTAAACAGAGAGCGAGGCTGAATGTAAAGCTGAATGTGGGTAGTCTAATCTAGCTCACGCTTGAATGAGGCCGGACCCGGAGGGATATCAAAGCCAGTGTTTATCCATAGTCTGAACATCCTCATCTTAAGTCTCCTCCTCTCGCTCTAATCTCTATTCTACATTCTCAGACGAGCACAACAACCAATAACGGTTCAGCCAGGCGTGACGGTTTTTTGTTTCCCTGAGTGAGTTCGTTCATTCACGTTTCACATTTATTCACGTTGTCAGGCCGTCTCTCTTCCTTTTACGCCCATAAGTGGCCTTACAAGTCTGGCTAAGGTTGATTAACTAACAATCTCCTTCCAAGGGCAACCTGAAACCTTGGGTTTGCGTCCAGGAAGATTTTGATTGGTGGGAAAGTAAAACGCTGCACATTGCTTTGCCACATTTAGCAGACAAATTGTTTTAGACTGCCATCTAAAACCGCTTTTACATTCGGACTGTCCTCGGCCTTTCGGACAAAATTATTTTGTGAAGCTGTTATAGGCTGAGTCGAGCGGACTGGTTGTCTGTGTGATTTAAGCTCTTCTGAAATCAGATGCTTGGTGATAGTGTTTGGACTGTGATGTGCGTCTTGGAGCAGGTGATTTATGGTGTGTCCTCTCAGCTTTTGCAGCAGGGCACTGCTACGAGCCATTCGTCAAGTACGGCAACTTCACCAGCACTGACAGCACCTATGCTGTGGGCACGGTTGTGGAGTTCACCTGTGACCCCGGATACACCCTGGAGCAGGGCTCTGTTATCATCGAGTGCATGGATCCCAGCAACCCTCAATGGAATGAGACTGAGCCCGCCTGCAGAGGTGTGTGAGAATGTTTGCATATGTATATATACCAGGGTTGGGCCAAATTCAGTATTGAAGAATTGGCTGCCTTTCAGTTCATGAGAGTTAATGTGAATCTGTCCGTAAGGCTGATAAACTTTCAAACTTTAAACTTTTTTGCCCAAAACTTTCAAAAATGTCTTTGTCAAGTCAACATGTTTGTCTTTGTCTGAGTTCAGTTCATTTGAATTCTTCTTCCTTTCAAATTGCATTCAAATTTGAATTGCAATTCTGCATCCTGTTTGCAAGCTCACTTCAAATATAATTCTGAATGGTGCACAACCCTGTAGTTTAGTTAAATTCACTAAAATTGCAACCATATTTAAGCACAAAAATATGCATTTTGATTACTAAGCACCTCCAATCCAGTTTATTTAGGCACTAAATGCACTAGTAAATATCACTTTATTTTATTTAAGTTGTGATGAAATGGAAGTAGCGACAAATCTTTTCATCTGCTTTGTGACGTGCCAGAATGAAGTCTGTCGTTTTGCTGGAACATTGAGATAAGATAAAAAAATTACTGGGTCAAAATTAAAATATAAATAAATAAAACATGCACAGATGAATCATGCACAATAAAATAGACTTTCATTTTATTTCAGTAATCATATTTTTATTTATATGCAAATATGCTTAATATCAAATGCACTTTAATCATAAAAGACAGTGCTATTAGTTTGCAGTTTTTTATTTAATAAAATCTTTTCATAATAATATTTATATTAATATTTCTATAGTAATATTTTTTATATTTGAATAACATTTTGTTTTTCTCTTGTTCATGGCTACAGTTGTTCATCAAAAGTTGATAGAAAATCATGACAAAGAGGATCATATCTAGCCATGTATCCAAAAGCATTGATTTAGCTCATTTGCTTAATTAATCAGGTGCTAAAATAACACAACATGCAACGTGCATGTGCAATTATATAACACATATGCTTCTTGAATTCTCTCCACGTGAGGGTATATGCATAGGCTATACATTTGTGTGTTTCTGTGTATAATCTGCATTAGTTAGCTGCTGAAGAGTTCTACAGGCAGCATGAGCAGGTACAGTACAAGCCCCTCACATCCTTTTAGTGCCTTTTCTATGTAATCCACTACATCCTGTGTCACCTGGATGGATTTTAGACACTCTTAGCCACAGTCACGCGCCTAAAGCAGCACTAAAAGCATTAAGCCATGGAGGCTAGTAGCAGGTGCACAGAGCCGAAGAATGTGCACAGATGAATGTGCACATCGGGGCTCATAAAGCCCCGATTCCACCCCCACCTACACACACACAGTGCCATTTTATCTGACCCGTTGCTCAAGTACATTTCTCTAGCCTCACAATAGAGTTTGGATTGAAAGGATTTAATACTACTGGCTCCAGCAGAGGGTCAAGACAAAAGCTTTTCCATCTGAAAATGTGCTTACAACCAGCTAAGCCAGTGTAGTGGTGTGAAAAAGGGAACATTTAAAAAACAGGAAGCCTCAAGTTGTTTATTAATCTGGCCGGAATTTTCCACTTAGACCCCAGTTGGATTAATCCAGAGCTTGAGGGGGTCACTTATGCAACAAATTGGGATACAAAATGCCCGAACTTTTGAAAATTTGGTGCTTTTGTATAACCATCAGTGTTGTTATTGTTAGGTTGTTTCATCTTAGAAAATCTTTTTCTTTTTTTTTTTATAAAGCTGAAAATGCTAAATAGAAATGCTGCCTTCACAACTAACTTAGAAGCAAAAAAAAACTATTAAAAATACTAAAACTGAAAATTAAATAAAAATGAAATATCTAAATAAATATCTAAATACATTTATGTTTGTTTGCCTTTCTTTCTGACCTTTTTTTGCTCTCTCTTTGGTTGCATTGCAGCGGTTTGCAGTGGAGAGATCACAGATTCAGCTGGGGTGGTGTTGTCTCCAAACTGGCCTGAAGCCTATGATAAGGGTCAGGACTGCATCTGGGGAATCCATGTTGAAGAAGACAAGAGGATCATGCTAGACATCCAAGTGTACGTCAGAGTGAATGACATATTTACACATGATCCCACAGAAACCTTACACAGTCCTCACAGTTTTGAGCGAGATCTGTATCTGTCAGCCAGGACTTTTATTTCTGTTCAACTATGATGAACATCTTATATCATTTAACATAGAGAAATAAATTGCATTATATTGTAGGGCTGCAGGAATAATCGAAACAAAATATACAATATATATATATATATATATATATATATATGCTGCATGTTTCAGAGTGAAGCATAACACTGTTAATTTACACGCAAGCAGATCATCTGTGTTTTCAGTGTCTCAGTAAATCCTGCTTCACACAAACTCGCTTTGGGTCACTTATAATGTGGATTTCAAAATGCAACATGCGCCAACCGTCTTCCTATACTTGTAATGAAAAGCACCGAAAAGAGAAGCTTTAAGGGCTCCCTGTTGTTTCTGCCAGAATAAAAGCTTGATGTAATGTTTGAAAATTAAGAAATTAGGACTTGTATAAATATTATTGTAATTTTACAGTTGTTCTGTAAAATATTTTTTTTTCTTAAATACTCATTTTAAAGTGAAATATTACAATTGTAATATTTATTATTTAGTAATAATCAAAATAATTATAATAATAATAATAATAATAATTATTATTATTATTATTATTATTATTTAAGCCCTGTAAACACAGCAGACATGGAGCTTTTTTTTTTTAATCACATTTTAAATTGCAATTGGAATTTTATCAGAAAATTTGCAATTTGATTTTTTTCCTTCAAACCGTGCAGCTCTATTATATTGTGTGTACATTCTCTACTTCTATATATACAGATGTCAAAATTAATTAAATTTGGTGTGATTTAAAATGCCTCACTGTAATATAATATCTTTTACCGGGTGACTTTTCAGCAAATAATAACAGTGATCATTTTATTTACAATTAATTTTAATACTTTTTAAATCAACTGACAGCTCTAGTTATATACCATGTATGTGGGCAAGATGACCCAGATTTATATTCTCCCAAAATCTCTGTGTTTGAACTCTCGAGTTTTTCAGTGGACAGTGCTCAGCTTGTAATGTATCATCATGTATCATCAGAATGCAACTGATACATCTGCTGCCTTCTTTACTCACACTGAGATAAGTGTGGATCAAATCCGCTGTGGCTTCATCAAGACCTTTCAGCACACTCCCTACATACCCATCAGTCTCTAACTGTAGATTTCTACAGGCTCAAACTCGTATCACCATGGGGCCGCCTTTCTGCTGGGTTTGTCCTTGATGTGGCTGAGATTGCACTGCAGTTACAGATTCTGGTGCTTTGCATCATCTGCTCCCCACTGACCGTTTCGGCTCCATTCTGCTTTCACTGTCCAAATGAAACACCTGTCATATCGCTCTGGGCATTTTGTGGGATTTCTGTTGAACTGCGACGGCCTAGATCTCAAAGATCACGATTGGCTTTTCTGAAGATCTCCCAGAGCACACATCTTTAAAGCACTGACACAACAGCACAGCTTTATTTCAAATTTACTCTAAACTCTTTGAGAATTAACCCAAAAACAATTTGAATTTCTCTGCGTTGCATCAATAATTACTGTGGTCAGTGTGGCACGGCGCTTCCTTCGTGGCTCCTGCTGTCAGCCAAGTTCTCAAAGACAAGATAGTTGTTGCCTAGCTTTATGCTGAATTTAATTGAGGGGTCATGGGAAAGGTTGAGTGTAGCTGTAAATTGTGGTTAACATCGCATCAGGTTTACTCGGTTCACACTCCCTGCCAAATGCAGTCAAACAGTGCTGGCGGGGAGATTGAAAGCTGGCAAGCGAGAGAGAGAGTTCTTTTCTCTGCAGATCCTCATGGGGGGAAAGACTCAAACTACTTGGAGTTACAAGCTAGATCAACACGCCGTCCTCTCACAGGGAAAATGTTCTGTTCCAAAACCTAGTGAGCTGCCTATAGAGATGGCATTTTAAGGCATCATCGATGCAAAAGCTGTGCCAAAAGGCATCTTAATTATTTCACACCTTAAGACACCTAATTTTAACCAAAAATATTTATAGGTGGCATCATATGTACATTTCACAGAGAATGCACTCCCAGAATGCTTTGCGGCAAGCTCACAAATTAACCCAAGATGGCTTATGCTCACAAAGGCTGCATTAATATGACCTGTATTATTGTGAAAGTGACGTGTGACGTGTGGCCAAGAATGGTGACCCATACTCGGAATTAGGCTCAAGGGCACCTCAGTCGTGGTATTGAAGGTGGGAGAGAGCGCTGTACATTCACTCCCCCCACCTACAATCCCTGCATGAGTATGAGACTCGAACCCGCAACCTTTTGGGTTACGAGTCCGACTCTCTAACCATTAGGCCACGACTTCCCCCGATATTGTAAAATATCATTACAGTTTAAAACAACAGTTTTCCATTTGTATATGTTTTAAAATGTAATTTATTCCTGTAAAGATGAGTTTTTCATTAGCCATTACTCCAATCTTCAGTGTCACATGATCCTTCAGAAATCATTCCAATATGCTTAATATTCTGGGTGCTCAAGAGAAATTTCTTATTATTATCAATGTTAAAAATGGTTGTGCTGCTTAATGTTTTTGTGAAAACATTGGTACATTTTTTTCAGGATTCTTTGATGAATATGAAGTTTAAAAGAACAGCATTTATGTGATTTTTTTTTTCAGTCACTTTTGATCAATTGAATGCACCCCTGCTTATTTAAAAGTATTAATATCTTTTAAAAAAATTATCTTACTGGCCCCAAACCTTTGAGCGGTATAGCTATAATTTAATATTAAAATTAAAATATTATAATAATTTTTTTTTTTTGCTTTTTTTTTTTTTTACATTTATGTTATAAAAGCAACATGCCAACGCTAAGACAAGCTATTTGTGCAGTAAATAGAGTTGCTGCTGAGGAAGCAATATTATTTATGAGGTTCCATAATCAGTTAAGATGCCTAGCTAGACAGTAGGCAGCTAGCTAGGTTTTGGAACAGGGTTTGAGAGTCTGCTCTGAAAGAGGGTGGCAAATGGGGAGTTGAAAAAAGAGGGCAGATGAAGGGGCATGTTGTGCATAAAGAGGATGCCAAAGTGGGATGTACAATGCACAAAGGTTAATAACAAACTCAACAGAACAACAATTATTATATTGGATGTTTTTATGAATGTGAAATCAATTATGTGAGCAGGGAAACAAGTGTTGAGTGTGATTGTGCCGTCAGGTGAGATGCGGAACATGAGGCCCAGCTGTGTCAGACCCAGATAGATTATTCATGCATTCAATAATTTGGCTGCCTTAATTAAGATTCGCTCATTTGCATATGGTTCCTTTCGCATTTGTCATGTTTTCTCTCTCTCTCTCTCTCTCTCTCTCATTGCGAGTGTCCCGGCTGCAGCGCTACACTGTACTAATGTGTAATAAATGACATACCGGATGTTTTGCTGGAGATGCAGTCAACATAATTAATTAGGGCCTGAGTGCCAGTGGTACGAGGACCCTCATGGAATTGCTCTGTTTCTTCTTCTTCTTCTTCTCCAAAGTGAATCGCATTTTTGAGGGCCTAAACATGCTCGAAAACTCACGAAACTTTGCACGTGCGTCAGAACTGGGGAAAATTTACATCTGATATGGGTTTCAGAATTGGGCGTGGCAAAATGGCTTGATAGCGTCACCTATAAAATTTAAACGAAGTGCCCCTCCCGCTATGTTTCACGTACATGTACAAAATTCAGTACATGTATGTAATGTCCCAATACCTACAAAAAAGTCTCTTGGAGCGAAGTCATAAACACAACAGGAAATCAGCCATTTTGAATTTCCTCTACGATTTTTGTGCAGTTTTTGCCATTTTTCAGGCCTCTAAATTTAATCGGATCATCTTAAAATTTGGTGAGTGTAATCATAACGAACTCCTCCTAGAGATTTAATGACAACAACATTATATTTGGTCAGTCTAATCTAAAGGCCTTTGCGATGTTAAATTGCGAAGATCTTGAGTTTTCGTTAAAGGCCTTGTATGTGGCAGCCTGACAAAGTTCAATGTTTCGCCATGGAAAATTACATTGTTGTAAGCCATACAATGTCCAATCTGCCCCAAACTTCACACATTTGATAAGAGTCCTGGTCTAAAGACATCTAAAGGCCAATATTCAGTCATTAATATAGCGCCACCTGTTGGCGACAGGATATGTCATGCTTTACACTAACTCAAACATACCATCTTCAGTCTGCACCAAACTTCACTTTGATAAAGTCCTGCCCTGAAGACATCTACATGCCAATATTCAGTTATAGTCATAGTGCCACCAGCTGGCAGCAGGAAGTTTGGCACAGGTAAATGACTTTGATATATTCATCCAATATGTACCACTTTCAATGCATATTGCCCACCATTTTCCTAAGGTCACCAGGTGGAGGTGACTCCGGGTGCAAGGGCCCTTTCAACGCTGCTTGCAGTTTTAATTTTCCATTTATTTTGTAGTGGAGGTAATTGAGGGAGATGGTGAATTTTAATTTTCCTGCTGGTGAGGATGAGGCCACGTGTCTGTACATGAGGTCCATATGGCTTGAGACATATGTACTGGTGGATATTTGCTGATGTAGATATTTGTAGATATTTTAATACAATACAACTTTGTGAATTGATGAAAATATTGCACAGTTTTCTGCAATTAATTGCACCTAACATGCACTACCATTCAAAAGTATTAACAAATTCATTTTATTAAGCAGGGGTGCATTAAATTGATTGAACTGAGTGACACAGTGTCACAAAAAATTTCATGTTTTCCCAAAAAATATTAGACAGCACAACTGTTTTCAGCATTGATAATAAAAAATAATAATAATTTAAAAAGTTGAGCAGCAAATTGGTGTATCAGGATGAAGGATCATGTGACACTGAAGACTGGAGTAATGGCTGCTAAAAATTCAGCTGTGCATCACAGTAATAAATTACTATTTAAACTTTATTCAAAAAGAGTTATTTTAAATTGTAATAATATTTCACAACATTGCTGCTTTTGCTGTATTTTTGATCAAATAAATGCAGCTTTGGTGAGCATAAGAGACTTCTTTCCAAAACTTAAAAAAAAACACCCCAAACATTTATTTGGTAGTGTACAACTTATAATCAGAAATATTGAATCCCCAAATTAATGTGTATTAATGTGTGTATGTGCTGTACATGTGGAAGAATTGACAATAAAGCAGACTTGACTTGACTAATGTACGGTAGAATGAACATTAAGAAAGTGTATTTTAAATAATATTTTTAGCTTTTGTTTTTGTAAGTTTCTGAGGATAAAATGAGTAATTATTGCCATTTTGAAGCAATAGTTTAGGCCTAAACTTCAAATGATCAGACTACTGTTTTTGTTTATTGTTTATTAATACAATGAGGGACTTTTAAGTAGCTTGAATGTATAATGTGAACATTAGCATAGCCTCAGAAATTGAAAAAAAAACATCCCTAATAATGGCCAGCTGTATTTTTTTTTCTTGTGATTTCATAGCTCTCTTGATAATCTTAATACCAGGTGTACATAGGACCATTGATTGAGCAGCAGAGGAACATGTAGGTGTGTCTGGAGTCATTCTGGTCCGCTGCGAAGCCCATACATCCCCCACCCTTTTAATCTTCAAATGACCAAATTTATCAATGGACATATGGGACATTATCAGCTAGACATCAAGTGAGACATATTGGGAGGGAAAATAAATGAGGAGGGAGCCAACCACAGCTGTTCAGCCCAGAGAGACTCAGAGAGAGAGACTAATAACAAATCTACTAGCACTCGTACACCCACTTTTAATATTTAGTTTCTGTCCTTACATTCTTGCATGCATCTTCTTACAAGCAATCATTGATCCGCCACAGGTCGTTATTGCTACTTAGGTGTCCTACAGAGCCCTTTGGTTGCACCTGAATCATTAGTACTGTAATACCAGGGCCCGGGACACTGCTGGAGGCTCATTATGGGTCCGAAAGAACATTTTAGCCCGATAATGAATATGCACCCACTCCTCCGTAATCATTCGTCAATGTACGGCGCACTCCCAATTACCTGAGAACATGGGGCGTAATGAAGGCTGATGAATTCATTTAGCAGGTAGGGTTTCTCATGCTGAATGTGCCAGGCAATGAATCGAGAAAGAGGGGAGAGAGGTGCACAGGTGACAGCTGGCACACCTGCACACAGTCTTTCATAGATTTAGCTGCACAGCAGGGAATGCTGGATATATCAGAGCTAGTCAAAGTCCGGGATTCCCATGAGTGCTACAGCCCTCTACTGGAGTTATAGTGCACAGCTGTGCAAGACCGACATGATTTTATAATAATATATTATATTATAATATAATATATTTAATTTATGTTTTTTATTATATTAGAATTTTAATTTATTTAATGAATATGTGTGTTTGAACTAAACGGTTAAGTTAATAATTCAATGGCTCACTCATATAGTCAGTCACTTGTTTCTTTCATGAATGAATTACCATTTTTGAACAAATCTGTTGAACTATTGATTCAAATTACTCTTAAAGACAGACAATTGTTACCACATACTGGCATGACAGTGTAACCAGTAGAAAGAGTCACTGAACACCATGCAGCACTGTTGTTTTCTAACATATTAATATATAAATTGTATATAATTTGTGCTTATGTTTGACAACCATGATTCACACAGAATTAACTACAGTACTCTCTTTAATATATTATTACATTCATAGTTTGTTGCATTTAATTATGCCAGTAATTTTGAAAATTGATGTGGGAAAATTTTATTAATTATTGCCCGTACATAAATTTTGGGAATACCTACCATTGGAGAAATTCAAGCTTAAAGTACCACCTTCCTGTTTTTGTTGTTTCTGGACTTTATTTGATGTCTAATGGAATCACTATTGGAAGTGCAATGCAAATCATAAGGATTTGTTCATGTCTTTGTGAATCTTAAATTCAGCAGCCTTTTTATGTGTTGCATCTGTATTTGAATCAGTTTAAATTAGATATAGTCCTAGTTGACCATGAACTGTTGAATTGTTTATGATTGTTTCTCTCATTTTCTCCTGCATTTGGCTTTGGGTTTGGCTGCAGAGCTCTGCATGGTGGTTGCGTGCACCTCAGAGAGTCACAGCCCTTAACAGGCTGGTAATAAATCAAGGCTGTCTCATCCCCCAAGGCACCAAGCCAGAACCCAGACCAATATTTAACTTTCTAATTAAAGAAGAACTCTGCAAAAACAGAGGAACTAATTTCTCTCCTTTATTTGAGAAGGCATCATCCTCCAGTGTTGACAATCCAAATGAAGGTTTAGTCTCTTCTGTTTGACTGGCTTTTCCCAGTGCCAACATTGTACGGCTCATCACGCAGAAGTAACTGGGGCTTAACCTTCATCTCAGGGAAGTCCTGTGTTAATTTGCTGCCTCTGTCCTAAGTCCATTTTAAACAATTGGCTGTGGACTAAAGGCCAATCTGGAATCTTTGTGGCTCCATAGTGGATTATATTCCAAGTAGAATCACCACTCCCACTCCAGTCTATGTATATGTATATATATAAAGACTGGAGTAATGAAAATTCAGCTTTGCCATCAGGAATTATAGGTATTACATTTTTAAATGTGAAAGTAATTATATTTTAAAATGTAAAATTACTTTAAACAAAAGAGACTTATTTCAAAATCATCAAACATTTTTAATTATTCCAAACTTCTGACCAGTAGCAAATAAACCTTACTGTTCAAAGTTTGTTTGTTTTTTGTCAAGAAATTAATCATTTTAATCAGCAAAGATGCATTAAATTGATCAAAAGTGACAGTAAAGGCAAAATATTTCTTTTTCAAATAAATTACACTTCAAAATATATAAAAGTAAAAACAATTATTTTAAAATGTAATAATATTTCACACTATCACTGGTTTACTGTATTTTTTATCAAATAAATTGCTTGTTGAGCATAAGAGACTACCTTCAGAAAAAAAATTGCAGATCTACACTAGTATATATGTATATCTATACTTTTTACGTTTTAATGCTTTTTTAAATACCACTTAAATTAGATTTGAATTAGATTGAATTATTGTGTTGCACACCTGTGCAACTTTTTTTATTTAGATTTACTTACAGATAACTGTAAGTTTCGAGGACACGCAAGGTTACTGTGCCCTGGGCACAAAGCTGTTGTTGGTGTGTCGAGCACAGGCCCATCGTGCCCAGTCCTCGGCACAGGGGATTTGATTGGAAATGTTTTTTTCCAGCAGGGCAATCATTCAGGTAGATGATTCTCCGCTAAACAGACATGGGGCAGAGGAGGGAAGACAGGCTTCAGAATTTGTTCACTCTAACGCATGAAAACAGTTGTTCTCAGTTGTGGCCTGTCAACCATTTAAATTACAGATAGTTACAGATAGGCTCGATTTGCGTGACAGATGATGGATCATAATGTATTAGTTTTCCAAAGAAATGGCAGATGCAAAATCCTTCATAAAATACTCCCATTTATCTCTCAAGCAAACAGAATCAAATGCATCTTCACGGCTTTCACCAGCAGAAATGTATTTTAACCATGTCTGAGATGCAGAGAATGTTTTGATTGACATTTCTTTTTTTAAAAAGCCAGCATTTGTCACTTCCTTTTAATTGTGCTGAGCGGAGGACGACGTGTCTGCGAGCCCTATATGAGAGTTTAATGCATTCTGATGGCGGCTGTGTTGTCGGCCAAGTCAAGCTGAGCCTGTTTTTGTGATTAAACAAAATGAAATTACTGCCAGCAAATGGAAAGCATGATTGATTTTCTCGGCAGATACGGTGTGCGGCTACGCAAAGGCTTGTTTAACTTTATCACAACAAATCCAATATGGGCTGACACAGTTTCACTCTCTCCGGTCCTCAGAGCGGGTCAAGAGTTCTTCTGGTTTAAACGTGTCTCCCAGAGGAAATACATACACAGATTTTCCTGCATACAGTATTAGAGGGCTGTTGACAGTTGAATAATATACATTCGATCCATATGTAACAGTAGGTGTATGTGTTCGTGCAGGTGTGTAAGCCATAATTTAAACATCCTGTCTTCATTTTGCTTGAATGTAACCATTCTGCCACGTGCTGCAGCAGAACGGAGATGATTAATTATTCCCCTCTCCTCAGTAATGACTTCCATTACTGCCCACTTGTGATTAATTAGTGACAAGATAGAGTGTGTATGCCACCTCCCTGCCTGACTGAATCACACTCCCTCCACCAGTGACTGGCCAGACTGCCTGGGTCTGGTGGACGTCAGCCACAGTTACAGATCACATTCACATATAGAAATAGAGAGATATATGCTGTAATATGCCTCAATGTGTCTGTATTTTGTAGTGTAGGCTGATTATTTGTGCAGCAGTGAAGCAGATGATGTCAAGGCAAAGCTTTTTATTGACATTTCTTTTGTAGACTGGGACTTTTGTCACCTTTGTGTAAGGCTGACAGGCATCTTCAAGGCATTGCAAAGTGTTCTGAAGGTCATATATTCCCCAGGCTTTTGAGCAATAGGCTTGGATTCCCCTCAGGTTTAAAAAATGAAACTTTCTGCTTTTATACTTGATATGATTCAAAACTGAAGTATGGAGGGGAAAGCAAGTTCTAGTGACTATGGAAAATTCCTTCTAATATTTCTATTAAATATAATATAAACTACCGTTCAAATTTGGGGGGGCCTGTACAATTTTTTATTTTTTATTTTTTTCATTTTAATTATTTGTTTATTATTTATTCTATTTCAAACAAATGATGTTCTTTTGAACTTTATATTCATAATAGAATTCTTTCCACAAAAACATATTAAGCAGCCCAACTGTTTTCAATTTCTTGAAATGTTTTCAGTTTTATTATTTTAGAATGTTATTGTATTGCCATCACAGGAATACATTACATTCTACTATAATTAATTAAGAATAGAAAACTAGTATTGAAAATTGCAATAAAAATTAAAATAAAATAAAAAATTCAGTATGAACAAATAAATTTAGCCTTTGTGGAACTTCTTCAAAAATAACTTTTGAACTGTATGTATTTAATGTACCTGTAATATAAATATTTTATGTTTCTGTCCCGTGTTTTTAGTTGTAAAAATTAAAGCAAGTTTTTTAGTCTTTTATTCTCCTCTCATTTTAACTTAGAAGTGATTATGTCTAGGGTATGGATGTGTATAAGTTTAACCCTAATAAATTCATAAATTAGAAAAAATTGTCATTTAAAATGGTAATAAGGGTTTTTTATAAAATGTCAAATCTATAATAATTTCACAACAAAATTCGAAGCATGTCCGTGATGGAGATTCTCTTGAATTTGCCACAGGGACGCTGCCAAATGTTCTTTCTCTCTGGCTCCTGAATATCAGGAAACTGATTTTCCAGCTATTTCCAAACATGAGATAGGAGGAGTTGTTTCCCCCCCCGCTGCTGAATCATTTGCTCTTTATAGTCTGAGTGAAATGAATGTGGTTTGTGATTGCAAGGCTATCGCAACTATGCACAAAAATGCTTAACAAAAGCAGTGGGAAAACATTAAACAGCAGAAAAGATTTCATTTGCAGCAGGGACAAGAGAAAAGCCGTGAGGCCGGAAAATAAGGACTAGAGGAAGACAAGTAAGAGGGGAGATCAGAAATCTGTCAGGGCCCCTGGTATTGCTTTGAGGTGAGACCTAAACATCTGAGATTAGACTGGGATTGACCTGTTGTGTACTGTATTATCTGCTCGCAGTCTTCACATGGGAAAGAATGACATGCTGACTTTTTACGATGGAGATGACCTGACTGCAAAGGTACTGGGCCAGTACAGCGGTTCCCGTCCTCGGTTCAAACTCTACACCTCTATGGCTGATGTGACCATCCAGTTCCAGTCAGACCCTGCTACCAACATCTACGGCTACAACAACGGCTTTGTGGTGCACTTTTTCGGTAAAGACCTATTTAACCATTTCTGCTGCACTTTCTCAGCGTTAAGCATGTAACCATTCAAAAGTTTGGTGTCAGTAAGATTTTTTTTTTAAAGAAATGAATACTGTGTTTCAGCAAGAATGCATTAAATTAATCAAAATTGACAGTAAAGACATTTATAATGATACAAAAGATTTCTGATCAAAATGCTGTTCTTTTGAACTTTCTATTCATCAGAGAATCCTGACAAAAAGTATTTTGATTCCCACAAAATAATAATAATATTAAGCAGCTCAACTGTTTTCAACATTAATAATAATAAGAAATGTTTTTTTCAGTACCAAATCAGCATATTAGAATGATTTCTGACAGATGACACTGAAGACTGGAGTAAAAACTGCTGAAAATTCAGTTTTGCCATTACAGGAATAAATTATTTCTTAAAATACAGTCAGAAAGAAACTGTTGTATTAAATTGTTACAATATTTTGCAATATATTCCTGTTTATACTGTATTTTTGGTCAAATAAATGCAGCCTTGCGAAGCATAAGAGAAAAAATCCTTACAGATCCCAAACATCTAAATTTAGTTTGAAGAAGCTCATTAATTGTCTACTTCTGAGATTTATTTGAGGTGACGCAGGGATTGCCAATCTCAGTCTGATGAAAAGGTGATGAGGAGACGAAATAGGGAGAGGGAGGTTATAAGAGTGAGAGCCACAACTGGTTTAGTCCTCACCTTTCCTGGGGATGAAGTGAAGGTCATTCCATCAGCTATTGAACAAGATCAGATCAAATATAATAAGTTCTATTTATGTGAGATAGAATATAGAAATGCAGATGATTCATAGAGCGGACTGAAATGGACTGTTTTTCCATTTCCTTCACGCAGCACAGAGGGAAGATTCCACCAGCAGCTCCTGCATGTGCAGGGGATTTGGCCTTGCAGAGGCGCTAACAATTACAGTGCATGTTTGTACTCATTAGCTGCATTTGCCGGGTGCAGTGCCCTCCCCAGCTCTGCCACGCTAAGAACGGACATCAGCAAAATGCCTGCCAGCTGTCTTGTGCTGCTCTATTCAAATTTATAATCACAGCCAAGCTGATTCCTAGCATTTGATTTATCAGTCATTAGGCACAACACCTGTGGTTTGTTTAGGGACACGGTGAGAAACAAAGAAATTGTTTTGCAAGCATTACTGAACATTCTGTCTCTTTTTCCCTCACTCTTGCTCTACTAATCAAACTAATTGAGTCTCACTTCATAGGAAAGAAATACCTCATCATTTGCACACTCTCATGTCATTCCAAACCTGAATGACTTTCTTTTTTCTGTGGAACTCGAAAGAAGATATTTCGAAGAATGTTTTGTCCATATAATGAAAGTCAGTGGTGTCCAAAAACAGCACTGAGCTCCAATGACTTTCATTATATGGACCAAAAAAAATCTGAAAAAAAAAACTTTTTTTATGTTCTAGAGAAGAAAGTTTGGATTTGGAATGATATCAGGATGAGTAAATCATGAGCATTCATTTTTGAGTGCCCCAACAATTGATATCTTTCAGACATTATAAGATTAAATGAGATCTCACAGATGGCAGTCTTTTCTGTTAGAAAGCAGTCAGATTAAATTATGAAAATTTTAGAAATTTGCTTAATTTCATTTAGCTGTATACTCTCACTGTAAGCAATTGTCTCATTTGTCTCATTCAGGAGAAATTGAATCTCCTAAGGTATTTTTTGTAGAAATTTCTGATTAAGTCTGATTAATTAAATTTTCATTAAGCCTTCTGAGCCATGAAAGAGCAACCACAGAGCAATAAAATGTTCCTCTTTGCAGAGGTTCCCCGTAATGACACCTGTCCAGAGCTTCCAGAGATCTCCAACGGCTGGAAGACCACATCTCACACTGACCTGGTGCACGGCACGGTGGTGACCTATCAGTGTTACCAAGGCTTTGAGGTGGTGGGCACCGAAATGCTCATGTGCCAGTGGGACCTGACCTGGAGCGGAGACTTGCCTAGCTGTGAAAGAGGTGAAAACACACACACACTCTCTCAATGATAACCACTCTCTCTAAAATCCATTTTCACCCCACTTCCAAACCAACATACACGCCTATTGATCAAGAGCAATGCTGTGCTCCGAAACAAGATGAGTTTTTGAATTCCATTTGAGGGGGGAATTTCACAAGTGCCTGTTCGCCTCTGCAACTCGGTCACATTCAAGGACGGGCGAAAAGTGAAGGAGGGCTTTGTGGGTAATCACTCACTTTTCTTTCGATGGTGACTTCACGGATGAAGTGGGTATCGTTTCACTTCACAGTCTGATGCATCTTACTCTCTTTGCTTCCACCTTACGTGATTTTTGTGATTTTGCAAGAATTTTTATTTCGCTCTCCACCCCCTGGTGAGTCCAGAATGACGTCCCGCTGATGCACTGAGTGTTTCATCAACAAATTTCAAATCAGAGCACCTCCACGACTTACTGTTGTAGCCAAAGTCACTCCAGTGCTTGAAATTAAATTTCGTCGCCTGGCTATTGTGCTGCTCGGGCTCACTCTGTGTGAGTGTGTAACACTGCAGGCTCCCAGGACGTTCAGAGACATTCGTCGTTTCAAATATCAGCAGACAGGAGACCGAATGACCCCGGGGTCCAGGTTCTGCTGCTGTCCCTGACAAAAACAGTAGCAGCAACAGCAGGCCAAAAGCAGCAGGGACCGTTATCCGGTTCAAAGCTTCTCACCCGCCACGCAAACATCATTAACTCACTCACCTCTCCCGTCCCCTTTTCCTGCTCCTCTACTGCTGAGGAGAGAATTGGGCTTGCAGCTGGGCAGGCTTGAGCGAAGTAATCTTTTTATTACAGTGCACTGTGTCCGTACACTGCCCCTGAGATCAAAGTCACAAGTTCTTCTTGCCTCATACTTTCTGGATGTGATGAGCAGTTGCCCCTGGCACTCTGATTTTGTGGAACCACAAGTATGATGTGAAATGTGAAGAACAGAGAAACCAGAAAGCATACTGTTAAAATGTATCTTAAATGCCACATATATTGCTTTGAGTATTTATATGCGTAATTGTAATGTAAAAACAAGCTAACATGTAAAATGGAAAAAAAAAAATAAAAATGCATGAATCACAAAGTAAAATGGCTATAAATTCATTCTGATCCAAAAGCAGAGTTTGCGCAACAAATACAGGTGCATCTCAATAAATTAGAATGTCGTGGAAAAGTGTTAAATGTGAGCCAAAATCATCACAATTAAAAGAACCAAAGACTTAAACTACTTCAGTCTGTGTGCATTGAATTTATTTAATACATGAGTTTCACAATTTGAGTTGAATTACTGAAATAAATGAACTTTTCCACGACATTCTAATTTATTGAGATGCACCTGTATTTGTATGTAAGTCAATGGTGCCACCCTCAGGTGAAAATGAGAACTACAATACAATTCAACTAATTAGTTGACAGTAACATTGATTGCCTAACACAGGGGTCACCAAACTCGCTCTTGGAGGGCCGGTGTCCTGCAGAGTTTAGCTCCAACCCTAATCAAACACACCTGAACCAGCTAATCAAGGTCTTACTAGGTATTCTTGAAACTTCCAGGCATGTGTGTTGAGGCAAGTTGGAGCTATACTCACCAGGAACGAGTTTGGTGACCCCTGGCCTTACATATAAGATTCTTGAATATTGCAATGTAAAATGTAATATTTTAAGTGTGACTTATAATAGCACGTTTATACTGCCATGTTAATGTATTTACATATTTTATTATTATGCTTACATTATAAAACCATTAAAATAATCATTATTGATGTACAAACTCATATATCATAGATCTATGATGTACAGTACTGACCATTCCAAACTCCAAACTCAACAAAAGAGAAATGCAATATTGTTTCAGTATAAACAATAAACTCTGTGACCGGCCTGTTGCTATTTCTTTTCCAGTCCTGTCATGCCCAGATCCAGGCACGGTGGAGCACAGTCGCAGGGTGATGTCAGGCCCGCGTCTCATCATGGGCTCTACTGTCCAGTACATCTGTAACAAAGGCTACTCGCTGTCAGGAAACAGCCTCCTCTCCTGCTACCACCGCGACTCCACCGGCCCCAAGTGGAGCGAGAAACTGCCCAAATGCATTCGTGAGTACATGATTTTGTTCACAAATAATCCCACATATACACACCTACAGACAGACACATATAGTGGGTGTTAACTGTATAAAACGTATGATTTTATCAACTTGCAATGAAGTCTTCACAGTATAGTTTACAGTGTAAACACTGAAACATTTAATAATGTTTGTTTTATTTTATTTTATTGTACTTTTTTTCTAAATTTGTTTGTTCTATTTACAGAAATACTAGAATAAATCAAAATAATCCTTATTAGTTCTTTTTTTTTTGGTTTGATTTGATTTGATTTGATTTGATTTGATTTGGTTTTGGTTTCTTTTGATGACAAGGTTTCAATCTATTCACAAAAGTAGTAGTATATCATTAATCCATACTTTTGTGCTTGGTTGTTTTTTATTTTTTTTTCAATGTTTCATTCTATTTACAAAAACAATAAATAGTAATTTAGTATTAGTAAATTTATATTAGTAAAATAGTAAATTTTACTATTTATATAAAATAAATAGTTTATAACTAACAAATACATATCGTTTTCTATTCTTTCTTTTTTGGTTGGTTTTGTTTTCTTTACTTTTGTTTACAAAGTCTCTATTCTGTTTTTTTTTGTTTGTTTGTTTTTTACAAGTCCTCATTCTATTTACAGAAGTGGTTGTTTAGAACTAACTAAATCATATTTGTTTTGTTTTGTTTTTGTTTGTTTGTTTGTTTTGGTTAGTTTTCTTTTCTTTACTTTACAAAGTCTCATTCCGTTTAAAGAAAGTAGTAGTTTAGAATTAACTAATCTGTATTTGTTTTCTTTTTTGATTTTTTGTTTTGTTTTGATTTGATTCGTTTTCATTTTCTTTTATTCTAAATTCAGAAGTAGTTAGTATAGAATTACCTAATCCGTATTTGTGGATGTGTGTATATTTGTGTTATATAGCTGATTCGTATGAGCCGTGTAGGAACCCCGGCACTCCTCCCTATACCATTCAGAGCTCAGAGAAGCATGTGTATCAGGCTGGAGAAACTGTGCGCTTCTCCTGCATGAGTGGGTATGAGCTCCAGGGCGAGCCTGTTCTCCGCTGTGTCCCCGGGCATCCTTCCAAATGGAGCCATCCACCCCCGCAGTGCAAAGGTAGTCTGTGTGTTTTGCAGTGTTCATGATGTGTGATCTGCATACTTTATCATTCACATAAGGTCTCTTTCCTGTCTGCAGTGGATGTTTATTTATTGATATGTTGTTTCTCTTCAGGGTAGGGAGTGTTTGTTTTGAATAATTGCTATGACAAGCAACATTTTCTCATTTGTTAAAAGCTCTCGCTTTTCTCCCAGCCGTAACACTGGAGTACATAGATGAACGCAGACTGGATGGTAGGAACCTTTGAATATTAGAAATGCACATAAATTTGTCATCATAGGTATACAGATTAACTTATTTTATGTATTTGCTATACTTTGTTACTTTGTCCCATATCAGTGGCCAGTGCAGACTTCAGTATAGAGGGAGCCAGTGTGGCTGTTTCCATTTTTATCCCAGTGGCCATAATCATAATAATCATCATGTCAATATATTTCTACTTCTCAAGGTAAGCTTTTGTTTTGTTTTGTTTTTTTTTGTTTGAAATAAATTAATACGTTATTTACCAAGGATGCATTAAAATTTATATTACTGATAAATGCAATTCTTTTGAACTTTCTTTTCATCATTAAATCCTGGGAAAAAATCTATCCGTTTCCACAAAAATATTAAGCAGCACAACTGTTTTCAACATTGATGATAATAAGAAATGTTTCTTGTGCAGCAAATCAGCATATTAGAATGATTTCTGAAGGATCATGTGAAACTGAAGACTGGAGAAGACTGGCTGCTGTAAATTCAGCTTTGCCATCACAGTGATAAATTACATTTTAAAATAAATTCAAATATAAAATAGTTAAGTTGTAATAATGTTTCACAGTATTACTGCTTTGACAGTTAAATAGAAGTTAAGAAGTTAGATATCATTTGTTTTGCGGATGCCATGTTGTTGAAATTTGTATATTGTTTGTGACAATTGTGGTTATAGTTTAGTTCAAATGTCTCTCCTGTGGTTCAGTCCATTGCAAGTCATGTGGATCGTCATCATATGTTTGTTCTCAGGGTGCAAGGCAAGTCTCTACGACTCTCCATGTCCACATCACCACAATATGATCACATCAGTGGAGAGTCAGCTTTTGAAAACCCCATCTATGAGACTGCAGTAAGTAAAGCATGCATTTATAAACAGGCTACATTCATCAACAACCACCTCCTCAGTTGTAATAGAAACCTATTCCCACCCATTGCATCCATTTGCAGTAATATTTCATGGCAGGACTGAGAGGTACTCATGTGTTTAGTCTTACAGGTGCACATCTGCACTTTGAACACCATCTGCGTTGCCATATTGTGGGTTCATTTCTGTAATCTAATTAGCTGTAAAGTGCCATTCTGGAGTTGAAATTAAGTGGTGCACGGAGCCACACCCTCATCATCTCATCTTTAGCGATCACACACGGTTTTATCACTGGGCCAGAACACCAAAGAGGAAGTTAAACATTTAACTTTATTATTGCGGAGTCTGTTAGCATATCACCAGCCACGTCTGCTTCACCTGCTCTCATTGTTCAACATTCAGCTCAAGATTAACATTCACACTACAGATTAAAATTGTCATCATTTGTTCATATTCATGTCGCTCCAAACTTCTGTGACTTTTTCTTTCTTCTGTGAAGCACAAAAGGCAGACAATCTCCCAAGCGGAAGGGACCATTGCTGTTGAACTCCAAAAATTCAAATATATGAAAAATGTAATTGATCTGATGCTTTTTGACTTGCTCAGTCACTTACATTTGCACATTCTTTCCTCTCTCACTATCTGCATCCCTGAAGAACAATGAGGTGAGATTTTGACCGTCAATACTTTTACACTGATGCATGCTCTTTTTCCCCAGCCTCCCTGCGTCTAACATACATAACAGACTGCAGGTTATTCGCACCTCTTATGTGCTGTGCTAGTGTCCCTCCAGATTTCTCTCTGTGTGGTGTAGCACTCATAACACAGTCCCAGCAGCACTCACTGCCTGCATATACTAAACCGCTCGATTTCTGGCCCCCAGGGCAAAGTCTGTGTTTGACTGTACGCAAGTGTGTGTGGTTGGACAGATGAGTGTCTGTGTACTGTACTGTATGTTGTGCATGTACTGTATATGTGCCAGTTCTTCTTGCACTAATGTCCTGAAGTGGCTACTAGCATTATGTGAAGATGATGCAAACACAAGCATCTCTCTTGGGTTTGAAGAAAGACATGTCTGTCTAATGACAAGTCTCGACTTACAAAAGACTGCGATTACAAAAAGCAGAGCCAATCAATATTGCGTTTTGGATATTTAATTTCAGGATTATAAAGGTTTGTTTTTATTTCACATGTGTTATTGATTTAGCATGCTGTTTATTTTTCATAAACATCGGAAGGCTTTTTAATACTCATTTAGTAATCTACATTGTGTTTATTTGTTGGATAGCACCACAATATCACTTCATAAATCACAGTTTTCCGAACAAAATTGCCTGAAAGTTTTTCCTCCAACTTCCATTATGTTTCCATTGCTGATTATTTTTACGTTTTTTCATGCTTAAGTTGCATGGTATTTTTGATTTGTACAGAGACCTATGATTCAAAGCAGCCACCAGAGGTACTCTCTAGGATTCTGTTGTAAAGAAAGAGCCTGTAAGGAGAGTTGATCAATGGAATAGCGTCACATGGACAAAGCCGAGAAGGTTTGAACCACTGGCGTTGGGGCGTCTCCATTTTTAGCATCTCTTTTGTGTTGTTTTCACAGCCAACATTGGTTTTGCTACATATTCCTACCTCTCACATAATGACTTGACATATACATATATTATATTATATCTGATGTTTTTTGTTTGTTTGGTCCACAGGATACGAGAGAATACGAAGTCTCCATTTAAAGAAAACAAAGCTTGTTTTAGCATGGAGGACTGCAGGCCTTGTGGAAGATCTCTCAGTTCCTTTCACATCTAGCCAACTCTGCTCTTAATCTCACCTACCTTCTCATCTTTTTCCATCTGCTGTAAATATCTCCTTGCTTCTGAGGACTTCCGCAAGCGAAGAGTGTGGACAACATGATATTATTTTTGTAGAGCTTCAATAGCCATGGCCTAGCAGAATTGCTTGTACAGTTTTTACCCGTAATTGAGCCAAATTAAGGAAATAAAAAAAATGACTGATAATAGGGGAGTCCATGTTATTTAGCTGACTGATGTCTCTCTAAACAGATTTATTCATTTATTTGTTTTTTAATTGTCACACTTTTGCACTCACAACCCTTCCTTCCCCCTCTCCACAAAATTCACATGTAAAGTTACATTGTGAGATTTAAATAAATCACAAGTACAGGAAATAGTTGTAGTTGTGGAATATAAACAAAATAATATAAATTCACATTGAAATATAAAGCAATTAACAATATACAGTCGCAATTATGGGAAACAATTACCTGTTCATTTTCAGGCGGAAATGGCTACCGTTCAAAAGTTTGGAGGTAAGATTTTTTTCATGTTTTTGAAAGAAGTCTATTATGCTCACCAAGAATGCATTTTTTTAATACATTTAAAAACAGTAATATTGTAAAATATTATTACTATTTTCTATTTGAATATTTTTTTATTATTGTAATTTATTCCTGTGATGGTAAAGCTGAATTTTCAGCATCTTAATAGATCCAGTCTTTAGTGTTGCATGATTGTTCAGAAAGAAGAATTTCTTGTCATTTTCAATATTGTTAAACAGTTGTGCTGCTTAATATTTTTGTGGAAACCATGATGCTTTTTTATTATTATTTGACGACTAGAAAATTCAAAAGAACAGTATTTATTGAAAATAGAAATCATTATAAATGTCTTTGTCACTTTTAATTAATTTAATGCATCCTTGCTGTATTAAAAAAAAAGCTTACTGACTCCAAACTTTTGAATGTTAGTGTATCTGGAGTTCTTGTCCAGATGAATTAGTCATGAATGTAATCATAACATTTCAAACCTGAACTCCATGCAGGGACAAAATAAACATTCTTTAAAACAATTATGTAAAACAGCAACCATTGAACAATTAAACATATGCATGGTTTACAGATTTTTTGTTTTGTTTTTTTAGTTTTCCACACCATGAAAATGAGAGGTGTTACTTATAAAAGATGATTATAAACTTTCAAATAACATCTGCCAGTTTTATGAAGTGTAGTGTTTTGCATGGAAACTGGTACATCTGTATCCTTCCTGTCTGTGTCCAAAATGTATCCAAAAGTTCAAAAACAAGTAAAAATGTACAGAAAGTTCTTGTAAATCATCCCTCCTTCACTGATCAATTGGCTCTGATTTTTTGGTTTCTGTTTATTTTTGTATGTTTTTATACATATTATGAAACAAAATAACAACTGACTGTACTCTTTCAGCAGGCACTCTTAATATATAAATATCTAAGAATGTACATAAAATTTGTATTAGATATGGCTTAAATGTATGTATATATGAGGTTTATCTATTATAGAATAAATCTTTGTTCATCATTTCACACTGTCTGTTAATATCAATTATATGGATCATCTAAAACAGTTATGTACTTGGTCCCCATATCAATGTTGTCCGTATTGATTGAAATATTGTCATTTAAATGTAATTAGCAAAAGCTGCCAAAAACATCACAATTGGTCACATGACAGACTGCATTGTGAGTGTACGTTTCAGTGTTTCGCTGTCTCCAACTGAACAACATTATTTTGGGAACTTAAGAAACAACGTTTAATGGAAGTCAAAGAGATCTAGTAGCCTACATTTTTTTTCAGAGCAACATCAATAACTCTGATATAATTACAGGTGTTACATTCATAAAGGGTTAGTTCACCCAAAAATGAAAATTAGTCTTCTTTTGGACTGATGCATGCAACACGCTGAGTGGGATTAAACAGCTTGAAAGATCAAAGACAATTTTTAATATAAGTCTGACTGGATTCGTCAGAAAGAAGAAAGTCATATACACCTAGGATGACTTGAGGGTGAGTAATTTATGGGCTAATTTTCATTTTTGGGTGAACTAACCCTTTAAATTATCAAAAGCAACTTATCCATGAGCAGTTAAGTAACATGACAAGTGCTATAAAAGATATTACAGATAAAAAACAGTTAAAGAATAGTTTGAGGTTTTTATTTTATTTTTATGTATGTATTTATTGTCTGATGGATTCAGTAAAGCGCTCACAGAAGAAATCTGTCTTAAAAGTTGTAAGGGGCTTGGCTGTTTGGGATTATCATGGTTCAAAATGATATATTTTTACCTAATTGTACTGTACTGTAATTATTTACCACAACATTGTCATAGCATATCTTAATTAAAAATGATGTTCCATCAGATTGTTCTGTTTTAGTTGTTATTCACAAACTTTTTTATCCGTTTTAAGTAGGGATGCACCGATACCACTTTTTCCAGTACTCGCCCGATACCGATACTTTTATTTTTGGTACTTGCCGATACCGAGTACCGATACCAATATTTTTATTGCATTTGTACATTTTTTTAAATATTGGGTACAGAAACCAAAAGAGTATGTATATTGTTAGTTGGTTAACTTCATTTATCAAATAGATACAGTCAAACCAAAATTTATTCAGACACCTTCAACATTTCTCACATTATCACAGTTTATTGTCTCTCTCTCTCTCTCTCTCTCTCTCTCCCTACCGTTAAGTAACTTGTGCATTGTTTTACTTGTTTTTGAAATATCCAACCGAACTACAAACTTTCCAGTGATGTCTGTGTATAAAAGATATTTACAAGACAAGCTCGCG
>NW_015541012.1:444458-448277 GCF_001515605.1 Sinocyclocheilus anshuiensis | reverse complement strand
AACATTAATGTAAAAACATTCAGTGTCTGCAGCACCAGTGTGCCCTGTACAGAATATTAATATCAGTGTCTTCAGTGTCTGCAGCACCAGTGTGACCTGTACAGAACATTAATGTAAAAACATTCAGTGTCTGTGTGACCTGTATGACCTGTACAGAACATTCATGTAAAAACATTCAGTGTCTGCAGCACCAGTGTGACCTGTACAGAACATTAATGTAAAAACATTCAGTGTCTGCAGCACCAGTATGACCTGTACAGAACATTCATGTAAAAACATTCAGTGTCTGCAGCACCAGTGTGACCTGTACAGAACATTAATGTAAAAACATTCAGTGTCTGTAGCACCAGTGTGCCCTGTACAGAACATTAAACATTCAACATTCAGTGTCTGCAGCACCAGTGTGACCTGTACAGAACATTAATGTAAAAACATTCAGTGCACCAGTGTCCTGTACAGGACATTAATGTAAAAACATTCAATGTCTGTAGCACCAGTGCTATATGCAAAAAAAGTTAACATACAGCCCTGGTATGATATTTATTGTTTTCACTGGAGGAAAAATAGGAAAATAACAGACAATAAAGTTGGTGTCTTATCTCCATCCTGCCACTAGAGGTCACTCGATGACCAACAAACACATTAGGCTACTATGTTTACGGAATTACAGTGTTAACAAAACTGACAAAAATACGTTTTCTATGTGTTTGTGTACAAATAATTGTTTCTTCTCTATGTGGCTTCCTCAAAAAAGTACATCCATCTTCTTGTTTTTGTTTCCTGTCTAATCTCTCTCCTATATGTGCCGGCTCATTAATATTCAACATACGATTACCAAACTGGGCAGAAATGCTGATTTTAAAAGTACAAGTATATATTAAGTTCAGGGTATCTCTGGTCTAAAAAGTTACTAGTAACTAAAAAATAAGTACTAGTTCTATTTTTTCTTAACAAGAAGAGTATAATTAAATACTAGTCACTATTGGAATAAGTACTAGTATCTAATGATTAAGTACTAGTATCTAATGAATAAGTACTAGTAACTTTACAAAAGACACTAGTACCTAAAGAATAAACACTAGTACCTAAAGAATAAGCACTAGTAGCTAAAGAATAAGCACTAGTACCTAATGAATAAGTACTAGTACTTAATGGAAAAGATACTAGTATCTAAGAAATAGGTACTAGTACCATGAAAATAGATACTAGTACGGCTTATAGATTAAATGTTAAAACGGCTTGCCATAGTCTGTGAGAAAGGTATATTCACTCGACAAGCTCGTGCATCTGCGCCGCCTCGCGCTCAATCCACTCAGTTTGCTTTGTTTATCAGCTTGCGCACATCAGCTATACAGGCGTTAATACTGAATGTTTAACGTTATATTCATTGCATACATATACTTCGGCACTTATCACATGCCGTGTGGTATCGGCGTTTGGTATTGGGGCATTTTAACAAGTACGAGTACGGGAGCTCAGTATCGGGCCCGACGATGCATCCCTAGTTTTAAGGATTGTTTTCCTTTTTGTAATATTTCTTCGCTGTGCTTTAGATAAAACATGGCCTGCAGGCTTGAAGAGTTCGTGTTGTTCTGTCAGACTAACAATAGGAGGAGCAGTTCTCTGCGCCTCAGTACGCATGCGCAGACTTCATTCCAACCCCGCTAGAGTCGAGTCAGAGGAGGGCAACGCCAACCAGTTAGCATAGCTACTAGCAATGGCTTTTCATAACAACACCTTTGCTCTTCACTGCTGTCATCTGAGCACCATCCACGAGTGTTTCTGCACATGAGGACCTAACCGCCGACAATCAATCCAGCAGACTTACTTTGCAACAGCGAGCGCTTTTTTAGCCAGTATGCGATGGGGACAGACAGCTGTGGATTTCTACACGAATCTTTGCAGGCGGCTGCTGCTGAAACAGAGGATGCTGCTAGGCTAGCGAGCTAGGCCTTTACATCCCACAGGAACCCTTCAGTACTGCGCCAGGAAGCAACTTGCAATCAAAATAGGAACGATTTTTGTACTTAAATGAGAGTTTGAGCGATTCGTCAGCTCTCGTTTAGCACCAGACATCTGGCGAGCTGTGTGCTTTTGTTTGTTGATAGCTGCTAGCTAGCCGAACATCGAGCAGCCAATCCGCTATCTTGTTAGATTATCGACCCGTTTAATATTTCCAGAACGGCTTAAAGACAGCAGGTTATCCCGACTGGGTTTGGAGAAGGTGAGAACTGCTGTCGGATTGTGTGTTCATGCCACATTTGAGCAGCGTGAATGTGGAACAAAATGGAGACCCCGAAGATTCTGTACGATTTGGACACGTCTGGGGGCCTAATGGAGGTAAGCTTGTCTGCCCTTCAGCTGTGCCTCGAATCACTGTCATGTGTGAGTTAAATATGCCTGTATTAAGGATTAAATGAGTTGTAATAAAAGCAAATTGCAAAATGGAAAATAAGTCGTTTGTGGACATTTGCTTTGGTGAGTTAATGCAGTGCTGGATTGGGCCTGTTGCAGAAATTGCCTGCCTGGAAAGTAGAACCGAAGACAAATTTATGTATATGTGTGTGTGTGCAGATTTCATTATTGATATCACGTGATTAGATATGATTTGACATGGAAAAAAGTTTGACCTCCTCATAGTTGAATGTGAGCACCCCCCCCCGGGTGCTGCACGTTTTGGGGTTCTCTCTAATGTCACCCTTAATTTTAATCCAAAATCTGCATTGTGTGTATTTGTCAGATTGTAAGTATGACATTCAAAATGTGCAGTGATAAGGTTGGAAATGCCAGGTGAATGTGTGAAGCAACTCTCCATTGACGTCTGTCAGGAGATCTTTGTGTAACTACATGCATGCTTAAAATGTATTTTTCAATCTGTTCCAGCAAATTCAACAGCTGCTCGCACCCCCACGCTCTGAGGATGGAGAGAAGAGACGCAAACCAGAGAGGGAGACCAGAAGAGGAGGCCGAGCCACGAACCACGACACCTGCGATAGCTGCCGTGAGGGAGGAGATCTGCTCTGCTGCGATCACTGTCCCGCTGCTTTTCACCTGCAATGCTGGTATGCTTCCAATGCATTTTCGTATCTTGTCTGGGTTTAACAGTTGACTGAAATTTTCTTTTAGATTTATGTACAAGTCTTTTTATGCTGCTGATTTTTAAAGGTCACAAAGATTGTTATCTGGTTGACTGATGTGGATTAAGAGGGTGACTTGTGGACATCTTGGAAGCACTAAGTTAGTAGTAGTGGTTAGTAATGGTTTGCACCAAATGCAGTTGTTTTATAGCAAATGTATTTATGCACTTATGAACAAAATATTAAAAAATAAAATATATTACCATTCAAAAGTTTTAGGATTTGTCAAAAAATTTTTAAGTCTCTAATGCTCACAAAGGCTGCACTTATTTTATCAGAAATACAGTAAAATTGTGAAATAATATGACTTAAAATAACGTATTTTTTAAAATGTAATTTGTTTAGAGCTGTCAAATGATTAATTCTGTTTATTTGCTTCCAAAATAAAAGTTTTTTTCATATTATGTGTGTGTACTGTGTATAGTTATTATGTATATATAAATACTAGGGCTGCACGATAAATCGCATGCGATATTTAATGCGCATCTTGTCAGAAATCCGGTTCTGTAATCAGCGGTAAATCTCCATCACCTGCAGGCTTTCACATTGAGCAGCATTAACTACACAGAGCCGTTGTGCACTGACGAGTTGCGCAAAACCAGGTTCATATTCGCGTGATTTTTTGCGCAGCTCATCAGTGAACAACGGCTCTGTGTAGTTAATGCTGCTCAATGTGAAAGCC
>NW_015541012.1:440364-444166 GCF_001515605.1 Sinocyclocheilus anshuiensis | reverse complement strand
TATATATATATATATATATATTTATACAACAGTTCGTTCTGGTTCTCAAATCTGATTGGTTGAGAACCGTGAGATATTGTACTGGTATCGCTACAGGAACACCCTTTCACAATTTTGTATCACTCCGCTTGTTCTAGCCGGGTCTATGTGTTTTTATAATTATTCGCTGAGCTAATCGTAGAGTACGTTAGTTAATATAAGAAACGTCTAGTTTCGCGGTCTCTCTCTTTCTCATTTGGATGCACGTCTTGCCGCATTGTTTCTCTCTTATAATCTCATTATTTCTCACTAATAACCTAACTGAAGCAGCACATGCCCTTGATACGAATTCTAAAAGTGACGTATGTTTAACTGTCAACTTGAGCTTTGAATCCGTGGCGGAAGGAAGTAGTTCCGCACAAAAGAGGGTTTTATTTATTAAATGTTGTTTCTTGTTTAATTACACACATGTTCCGTCGAACTGTTGTATAAACGCAATATCGCTTTCGTACTCGAGTGATATTGCTCATATACACACACACATAATAATTATACACAGTACACGCATATATAATGTGTAAACAAAAACATTTATTAATCCTTTGACAGCACTAAATTTATTCCTTTGCCAAAGTTGAATTTTCAACAGCAATTACTCTAGTCTTCAGTGTCACACGAACGATTCTTCAGAAATCATTCTAATATGCTCAAGAAACATTTCCTATTATCATTGTTTAAAACAATTGTGCTGCTTAATATTACTGCCACTTTTGTCACAGACGCACGCTACAGTCAGTTTGACAGTTGTCCCATGTAGAAACATAACGCTGAAAACTTGTCACACATAATGTAGATTTCATGATTACTAACATTGCACTACTATTGTTTTTGTGCACATGACACATTTTCCTCATCCAACAACAAAGACAACAAAAATCGCCTAGAAATGGGCATTTAAAAAGTTTTTTTTTTTTTCACTATACTGCTTAGCTCCTGACAGCCTGAGCTTGAAATAAAGTCTTAATGCACCTAAGAACAAAAAAAATCCCCTACAGGTTGTTTTCTGTATAGTTATCCTCATCATTTCTCTCACTCTGAAGCCACAGCTGGGTCCTGTAGTTTATCATAGGGGCTTTGTTTGGATGGAATCACTCCTGCCTCATTTCATTTGATGGCGGTTTAATCCAAACTCCTTGTTTTTACTGCTGTTGTCCTAGGCCTGGGCGATAAAACGGTATCGATATTTATCGACGGTACACCTTCTTCGATATCGATATTAAAAATGTTCGATATAGGCACACATACTATGAGTGACGCAGACAGCAAACACGAACACATGCTGAAATTAGTGCTGTGCCTGCTTGTGATGAGGAGATTGTGAATAAAGAATGAATATTAGTCTAATTTAAAATAAACATTTGCATTTGAATGTTAGGTGTGCATCAGGGAGCGTCATCAGTGGCGCGCGAGATGCGGTGATGATGTAAGTGACGTTGTTGCATTTTAATGTTTTGTTAGTCTAGCCCACGAGACGCGCTGCTGCTGCGTTATTCATTCAAAATATTAGAGAGATATAGAAGCTCAATGCGGAGAAGATCTTGATTAGGTTAAAACCGAAACCAAGCCATTCACACAGAACGCATATTCAGCGCATCTTTTAGACGGACAAATATGACTGCTGCACTCGCAGATGTATAGAAAACCATGCAAAGTTAAAACCGTTTAAACTTTTAGAACTTTTCACGTCACGAATTTGTGGAGGTTTATTGCTTTTCACTGTGTCTCATATGTTTTTAAATGCAGTCTGTGTGAATGGTGCTTCGGCTCTTTGGATTAAGCAATGCATAAATACATGATGCTGTTTTGTTCATAACTGTTTATGCAATTTACGAAATTATATTTGATTTTTATGAGTTAATTTAGATGTAATGCACGTTTTTATAGAGTTACTTCCTTGCGTTGACAATTTAAATGCGCTGCATTATTTTGCTCATTGCACCCTCCTGTGGCCTCGGGAGACAATTAGACCTATACAATAAAGACCTATTTAATCTGCATATAAAACATTAGAAATGACATATTTGTTTAATTTTTATTGTGTTTGATTGTTAAAACAAAAAAATATTTGTTGTTTGTCTCAATAAATTGTTAATTATAAATACAGTGGTTAAATGTAAACTTTTTTTTTCTATTGCTTTTTGCTTTAAAAAAGGTTATAAAAAATGTCAATAATTATCGATACCGAACGATATGAAACATTATATCGTTGATAAATTTTTTAGCTATATCGCCCAGCCCTATGTTGTCCTATGCTGATCACTAAGGGGAAGTAAATGTATTGTTATTCAACAACTCTGTCCTGAGGGGGGATTTGTTCGGATGTACTTCACATTAAATCGATCCAGCCTTTCTCTTGGCTGATGTAATATAAAGCTAGTCTACATTGACTGTATGGCAAAGATGGAAAGAAAGAATGGTATTTATTTACATATTTGTGAAATATATCAATAACATTGCCTCATTTGCACCATGCAACCTAAAGATTGCAAAGAGTCCTTGTGGTTCAGTTTTTAGATTTGGTGAGACCTAGACAGTTTCAGTGTGATTGCAGCATAGTGGTTTTTAGGTTGTTGTTTTTTTTTTTTTTTGCATCTAGCACATGAATAAAACCTGTAAGCTATTTTTCATGCAGAAATGTTTATTTCTACAGAGATGTCAAACGTTTTTAAAATGTGTAAAAAAGCACTATTGTGTTTTGAAACATTTGATTCTTCACAGTAATCCACCTTTGAGCAGAGAGATGCTGCCCCCTGGTGACTGGATGTGTCATCGCTGCAGTGTGCGCAAAAAGGTTGGAAAAGTCATATTTGCCATTGCTGTCTTGTTTTTGGAAACTTAAGTTGTATTGTTCTACTGTTTTTCTATTCAAATTTAAAGGAATAGTCCACCCGAAAATTGGCAGATTATATAATAAAAATACATTTAAAAAAATGCATAAAGGTTTGGAACAACATGAGGATGTGTAAATGATGACAGCATTTTTAATTTTGGGTGAGCTATGCCTTTAATTTCCTGAGAAAGACACTAGATGCATGCCTTCTCCACAAAGGATACAATCCCAGAATGCATTGCTTTAAGCACAATAAAAAAAAAATCAGAGAAATGTTCATTAAACAAACTTACATTTCATTCAGTGTCTAAAACATCGATAAAACTTAAAAATAATTAATTTACTCAACGTGTGCGCTATGATTTTTTGTTATTAGAGTAAAAGATACTTTAATAATGCTTATTAGAGTACCTTTTAGCTTAGCAGCATGTTAACGGTTGCCTTGGCAATAGTGGTTGACCGATATTGTTTTTTTGACTGCCGATGTCTTGGAAGGCATGGTGGCCGATGGCCGATATAATTTTATTTATTTTAATTAATGTTTAAGAAATTGGAAATCATTTGACAATGGATTGAAAAGTAAATGTGTTAAACATACTTATACTTTAGATGACAAAGTATTTTTCACAAATATTTAATAAATAATATAATAAAAAAAGGAAGTCAACACTGTAACCAACAGGGCACTCAGTATTCTGGGACGTTTGTGTGCATTAATCATATTTTTTCAAATAAAGCCTAGGTAACACTCATTTTACATACAGCACACAGTGGAAATGACATGAATATGACAGTGGGCAAATGCATGAAGCGCAGCATAATTTGAAATCACGAGTTTAAAGTTTGTCGGTCGCGCGTCTCCAGTGAAGCTGAACTCTCCACCTGTCCGCATTCAATTTCCACGGAACGACCGTCAAGCAGAGAACACCCGAT
>NW_015541012.1:424157-440279 GCF_001515605.1 Sinocyclocheilus anshuiensis | reverse complement strand
GATCTCAACTAGATTCGACTAAGTCTGCAAGGTTTTTGAAATGAAATGTTCATTAGTCATTTAAAGATTTGTTTAAATGATATAAATGCGTATTTGCTGAATGCTGATGACAAACAAGAAAGTATTATAATGTTTGCCCCAAAACTCCATCGGTGACAGAATGGAGAAAAAACCTTGGGAGAAACCAGGCTCAAAGTCAGGGGGCCAGTTCTCCTCTGACCAGACAAAACGAGCAGTTCAATTTCAGGCTGCAGCAAAGTCACATTGTGCAGAGGACTCATCTGGTTCCTGTGGTCTTGTCCCGGTGGTCATCTGAGACGAAGGGACAAGGTCTTTACAGGGGATCTGTATCTGGGGCTCATCTAGTTGTCCTCGTCATTTCAACTGAGTTAAACCTGTATCCTGTCTTCTGAGTAACATTGAGAATATCACTATATTAGGGCTGCACGATAAATCGCATGCGATATTTAATGCGCATCTTAAATATCGCATGCGATTTATCGTACAGCCCTACACTATATATTGTTGCAACACCGCCGCCAGCGGCAACCACGCTGGCGATGCTAGCGGGCTATACGCTAATAGCGGACAAAAATAGAACTAGTGATAACAAGGCGCTCTGATTGTTTTTGTTGTAGAATACGATAGGGGATATATTCACACGTTATAGAAACGAAAATTATGGTGTATAAAATAGATTTTAAGATAAAAAATTAGACGACAAAGAATTAACTTGACGGAGCTCAAACTCAAAACACACGGCAGCAATTTTAATTCCTTTGTTTAACCGTTCTATCTGATTATTAGACAGACTTCTATCCGTATTAGATGGAACTGTTAACGACGACGGCGAACAAGAGGGAGAATGTGAGCACTGTGCTCAGGCGCTGCTGTTGTCAGCGCCGTCAAAATAAAAGTCCCGCCTTGGAACGCATGAAAAAGGATTACGTATCGGCCAATGCCGATATTTAAAAAATGTCAAATATCGGCCCATATATCGACCTTGGCGATATATCGGTCGACCACTACTTAGCAACCTTGCTTACTAGTTTTAGGAACAGAGCTGTAGTGTGTAATTTTCTGGTTCTTTAGAAGCATGAGCAGAAGGCGGAGCAGGTGAATGGGGCGTTGGAGCGGCAGTTGTCCAAGCGGTCTTCCTCCCCTGCAGCGGAGCTGGAGCTGGGAACACTGCGTCTGGATGGGCTGCCCTATGCCACGTCAGGAGGTCTGAGGCTTGCCGTCGCGCAAGTCCGTCTTCTCGAGCAACGCACAAGCAGCCGCCCTGGTACACCCACTTCAAATGCATCCACCGACACGCCTACACCATCAGAACACAATGACGTGGATGAGGACCTGATGGACGTTGAAGAGGAAGTGCAGGGCTCTGAGTCTGAGAGTGCCACACCTCGCCTGAAGAACCCTTTTCAGTTGCTGATCGCCGCAGCCATGGAGAGAAACCCCACGCAGTTTCAGCTGCCCAGTGAGCTTACGTGCACCACTTCACTGCCAGGTGATGCTTGCCCACACTATTGTGTTAAGTGGTTAAAGTGTGCTTATAGTTAAACTGTATTTGTGTGTATCTACAGGCAGCAGTAAGCGCAGAAGGAAAGAGGAGGCAATGGGCAAGAATGTAAAGAGGCCACAACATGAGCTGGATCCCAGCGGCCTGGTCCCTCTCCCAGTGAAAGTGTGCTTTACCTGTGGCAAGTAAGAGCCCAGAAACATGAAATAGAATTCTGCTGTCATGATGTCAAAACCCAGAAGACTAATTTGCCATGGTCTCCCTCAAGATTTTCCTGTGGGATTTTTATAATAGGGTTTTTCAATTTATAAGTAAAACAAGCTCTGTGGAGCAGTTATGTTTATTTGTAAATACTATCTATAATAGTATATAAATAATATTAAAATATCACTGTGACAGAATTTTAATGTCCATGCATCTCTAATGGAGTCCATATTGATTGTTGTCAGTATTGTTGCACAGTATATCAGGTTCCTCTCTCTTTTTGCTCCATAGGAGCTGCAGGATAGCTCCTCTGATCCAGTGTGATTACTGTGTGCTCCTGTTCCACATGGACTGCCTGGACCCCCCTCTCACTGCCATGCCTACTGGGAGATGGATGTGTCCCAACCACGCAGAGCACATGGTGGTTAGTGTCTTGTCTTTGATCACTTGTTGCTCATGTTAGGGATGTTTAACACCACCAATAATAAGAGTTTTCTTTCTCTGTTGAGTTTATGTAGTATTTGTCACTTTTAATAGTAAAATTCAAGTAGCTCATTGAAATTTGTCTTTACTTTTAGTTTATGATTTCCTTACACACTCATGAAATCATGGACTATAAAATGATCACATTGTCTTTACATTCTAGCTAAACCAAAATAACGTGACCCTCAGCACGCGTTGCCAGCTCTTCGATCAGTTCCAGGACCGATTGTCCCAACATGCAGTCAAAGTGGACTTCCTGCGCTGGGTTCACCGCCAACACCATCCCAACCGCAGAGGTGTTTGCCGCATCAAGAAAAAGACATTGAAGGTGGCGTCTCATTGAGCAACATGTGTTTGTTTGTTTTATTTGTTTTATTTATGCTCAGTTCGAAATTTCATTGGCTAAAGTTTACTCTTGTGAGTGATTTCTATAACATTTTTAAAAAAATCCTTATCCAGTCTTTAAAGGGGTCATATGATGTTGCTAAAAAGATCATTATTTTGTGTATTTGGTGTAATGAAATGTTTATGCGGTTTAAGGTTAAAAAAACACATTATTTTCCACATACTGTACATTATTGTTTCTCCTCTACGCCCCGCCTTTCTGAAGCGCGTAGATTTTTACAAAGCTCATAAAGAGAAAGGAAAAATTGAAATCGCATCATATGACCCCTTAAAATTACAGAAAAAATCACGTAATTACCAGAAAGATGCCTTCGCAAACACAGCAGTTTTGAGTTATGGTTCTGTTACTTTGATATGTGTTTGTAGGTCCCCAATGCCATTAAAAATCACTACCAAAATCCCCATTTGCTGGTGGATCAAGTGGGTCTTCACAATGGAGAGCTGGTCACGAACGGTTTCATGGAACAAGAACGTTCTTCTCAACATTTAACTAGCGAAGAGGAACAAGAGGAGGTAAATGCACTGTATAAAGTGATTGTGTAACAAATTTAACTGCTGTAGTATAAATTTGAGTGCAAAAGTATTTTGTATCATTCAGCTTTTTTTTCCCTTTCCACAGTGGCTTCGTCATGTCATTGCACTTCAGTGTAGTATTATGAAACATTTATCTGCTAAGCAGATGTCATCTTCCCTCCGGGACTCGGAGCAGACCGATATGTCAGATGTGAAGACACAGGAATCTATGGAGATGCAGGACCTCAGCTCTCAGGATTCTGACTGCCTCCAGCTTAGCGGTACACAAGTTGGCCCCCAGGGGGCCCCTGTGCTGCCCTCTCTATCACCCGAACAGCCTGAAAGCTGCAGAGAAAAATCTTGTCAGGGTGATGCTGACAGTTCAGCGGAGAAGGGCACGGGAGTGAATGGGCCAGTGGTGTGTGACAGGCCCAGCAGCCCCTCTACACTACCAACTCCAGCACTCTCAGAACCAGCCCTGCCCAACCATGTAGACATAAAGACTGAGAGCAGCAGTCCCCTCAGCTCCTGTATGCAGAGAGATACTCTTTCATCTACCAGCCTTGCTGCCCATCATAACAGCTCAGCTGTTGGGAACTCCTCTTCAGGGCTGAACAGCAGCTTGTCATCTCAAAGTAAAGGTATTTCAGCCTACATCACTCTATACATCATTTTCCTTTGGCTGTGCTCTAGAATTAACAATCACCAGAATCCTTGTTTCCCTACAGACAAATGGGTAATAACTCTTTTAATATATATTGCACAAGAATTGCCATGCAATATACACTATCATTCAATGGTTTGTTCAGTGTTTTTGAAAAGTCTCTTATGCTCGCCAATGCTGCACATATTTGATTTAAAAAAAATAAACATTTTTTTTTTTTAAAGTAAAATGTAACTTAATGTAACTGTTTTCTAATTTAATATATTTTAAAATAGAATTTATTCATGTGATGGCAAAGCTAAATTTTTATCATCCATTACTCTTCAGTGTCACATGATCCTTCAGAAATCATTGTAATATGCTGATTTGGTGCTCAAGAAACATTTCTTATTACCAGTTTTTTTTAGGTAACATTATAAATGTCTTGACCATCAGTTTTGTTTAATTGAATGCATCCTTAATGAATAAATGTTTTTTTTGTTTTGTTTTTTTTACTTACTGACCATAAATCTTTAAACAGTGTATTTTTTTTAGTTGCTTTACTGTTGTCTGAAATTGTATTAGCATTTGACAAAGCTGCTGGAGAAATACAATAAGAAATTTTTCCAAGTAGTCTTTTTCCCCTCAAAATTACTAAAAGAATTGTTAAAAAACTGAATCATTTAGTGGAATATGAATCAGAAAGTGTTTCAAATCCAAAACCGAATATCAGTTTTCCAAATTAAAACTGAGTTTGAGATGTTTTTTCAGTCCACAAAATTGACTATTTATGTCTTGTTTTTCCAGAGAACAAAGTGAGCCCAGATGTGATGCCTGCTGGGAAAGGCTCGGTGCTCCCGTCCTCTATAGGCAGCTTATACAGCTACATCAAGAATGTGGTTCAAGGCGATGCAGGTAAGAGATCCCCTTCAGTCCTGATTCGTTTATCATTAACGAATAGAAATGATAATCTTGCACTGGTTTTGAGGAATTAAATTATTTCTGTATTGTAGAAGTGGACATGAATGTGCTGGATGAGGAGTTTATCAGACTCCTGGCTTGGCAAAGAATCCAGCAGCTGTTGTCTCCCAAATCACTTCAACCCTCAAATAAATGTGGGATTCCTCCAGCTGTCACTGCCTCGCTCCCTAAACCTTCCCCTCATGCAGACGGTAACAAAACTCGCCCATTACGTCATGTTGAGGCTGTGCTGTTGCCCCTCCAGTCATAATATAGCAAGTCTTTGCTCTTTTGCAGCACAAAAAAGGGACGTACAAGCTCGAGCAGTACTGTGTCCTTTAACAGGAAAAGGGGCAGCTATCAACATGTGCTTAAGGACTCTGTACATTGGAACAGGTACAGTTTGCTACAAGCGACATTACATTAGCATTATTTTGAATAAGATTCATTAAGGTTCATGCTTTGTTTTTGTTTCAGGTGCTGAAATGGATGTGTGCCTTACAAACTACGGTCATTGCAATTATGTTTCTGGGAAACATGCCTGCATCTTTTATGATGAAGTGAGTGTTATCCGTAATTATGCTTCATTAAAGGCTCTTGGGAAGCTCATTTTAATTTAATTGTCCAGATTTAACAGATAAAGGGAGATGAATGCTTCTAAATGTTATTTAATCTCTCGTAGAACACGAAGCATTATGAGCTTCTGAACTACAGTGATCATGGGACGACTGTAGATAACGTGCTTTACTCATGTGACTTCTCCGACAAACCAAACATCACTTCACCCTGTGGACTCGCGTCCAAAGTAAACCGCATCAGTGAGTACCGCCCGTATCTTGTTTTTGTAATGCGTGATATGATTGTAGTAATGCATTCTATCTGGTTTGGTAAATCCGCAGGAGGTAACAGGTCAAGGAAACCACTTGGTGAGATGTGTGCAGAGACGGTGATGATGCCCGCAGGTGGTATAATGAGCAGCCAGGCTCAAGGAGGACCCAAATCACCCTGCAACTGTAAAGCTAGCAGCTCCAGCCTGATAGGGGGCAGCGGAGCCGGCTGGGAAGGCACTGCATTGCTCCACCACAGCAGCTGCATCAAAGTGGGCTGCATGCAGTTCCTGTTCAGCATCACAGAGTTTGCTAGCAACCAACCCAAAAAAGAGACAACGTCCACCAGCGTTAGCCAAGAAGAGACTGAAGCACAGACTCCCAAACTCCACCAAATACCAGTGCTACAGTCCAAGTCTGTATCATAACCCCTCTTCTCCTTCAAAATTTCAATGGACAGCAAATGCAGTTTGGATTAGAGGTACTTTGATAAAGCGGTTAATTCATTCATTAATTTGTATAGAGGTATTTTGGGGGCTGGGTGTTACGGACAAAGTGTTTGCACATTACATTTCTATAATTTTTTTATGCAAATCCTTTTGACTGAGAAGCAAACGTTCAATTTTCCCCTAAATCTCACTTGTCGACACCACACCCTGCATACTTTGTGTCAGTACAAGGGGTTTTTATGTACTCTTTTGAACAATATATTTACTCCAAAATATTTTATTTTGTTATAAAAATGTATTGTTCTTTTTCTGCAGTTTTTGCACACTAGGTAACTATATGCAGAAGTGCATACATGTGCAAATACCTTTGTAGGATTTACTAGCAGAACCATTGAGCGTTCTAGTTTCTTCCGGAACTGTCCATTTCTCTGTAGTGTTAGAGCCTCTGCAGCCTTAGTTGTGAAGTTCATTTGTGTATAAAGCCAGTTGTTCAACTAAAATTGTCTCTTTTGGTCATGTACATGTGACTGAAGTGTCATTTTGTCAGCAAGAAAACATCTGACATTTGTCATTGCATTGTAAATATATAAAGATTTTTAAATAACAGACCATGTCATGGTTTTTGTTTATAATTCAACCAGAAATGAAAATTCTGACACATACTGGTGTTGTTCCAAATCTGTATGACTTTTAAGTTAAAGTGATAGTTCACACAAAAAAGAAAATTGTCATGTGCTCACCCTTAAGTTGTTCCGAAAATGTATACATTTCTTTCAGCTGGTGAACACAAATGAAGATATTTTAAAGAATGTTGACAGCCAAACAGTTGAAGGTAGCCATTGACTTCCATAGTAGTATTTTTTTTTCCATACTATGGAAGTCAATGGCTACCGTCAAATGTTTGGTTATCAACATTCTTCAAAATATCTTCATTTGTCTTCAGCTGCAGAAGAAACAAACTCATACAGGTTTGGAGAAACTTGAGAGTGAGTAGGCCTAAATCTTAATTTAAGAATTTTCATATTGGGGTGTACTATTACTGGAAAAAATTGTTGCTCAGCAGGTACATGCTAATTTAATGGAGAATAACTTGTTTGAGCAATTTCAGTCTGCCTATCGTCCATATCATAGCACGGAGACAGCACTTATTAAAGTCACAAATGATTTGTTAATGGCTGCGGATTCTGGACTTTTATCGATACTCATTCTTCTCTTTTTAATTGCAGCTTTTGACACTATCTCACATAGTATTTTATTGGAGAGGTTGATTTCTGTTGGAATCACTGGTATCCCCCTTGATTGGTTTAAATCATATTTATCTGGTCGGACTAAGTTCGTTCAGATAAAATTTAAATCGCGGATATCTCAAGATAACCAGTGGTGTGCCTCAAGGCTCAGTTTTGGGCCCTCTTCTGTTCATTATTTATTTATTGCCTCTAGGACAGATTTTCCGTAAATTTAATATAAACTTTGACTGTTATGCAGATGACACCCAGCTCTATATGTCTTCGAAGCCTAATTCAGTATTACCGTCTTCCTCTCTTTTGCTTTATCTTTCTGAAATTAAATCATGGTTTTAGGCCTACATGCAATTTTCTCGAAGTTAATAGTGAGAAGACTGAAATCTTATTAGTAGGTACTAAATCAAAACTGCATAACCGTGGAAGTTTTACACTTACTATTGACGATTCTGTTATCTCTCCTTCTCAGGTTAAGAGTCTGGGTGTCATCCTTGACAGCACTCTGTCTTTTGAGGCACATGTAAATAATATTACGGTCATCATATTATTATCTGCAAAATATGGTCGTCTTCGACCATCTCTTTCTGCTAATGATACTGCTGTCCTTGTGCATGCATTAGTTACATCTCGAATTGATTACTGTAATTCTCTTCTCAGTGGTGTTTCACAGAAACTTATTCATAAACTTCAGATGGTTCAGAATTCAGCACTCGGATCATTACACGAACACCGTTGAATGAGCATATTACTCCAGTTTTAAGGCACCTTCACTGGCTTCCAATTAGATATCGAATCCAATTTAAGATTTTACTTTTCACTTATAAGGCTCTTCACAATCTAGAACCTTCATATCTCAGTGAACTTCTTCATGTGTATTCACCTACCCGATCTCTCAGGTCTTCTGCTTCTGTGACTCTTGTTGTACCATCTGTACGTTTGACTACCATGGGAAGTAGAGCCTTTAGTTGTATTGCTCCGACGATTTGGAATACTCTACCTCAGGACATACGTAATAGTTTTAGTCTCTTCATTTTTAAATCACGTCTCAAAACTCATTTTTTTAGATTCGCCTATCCTGAGTGATTTAGTTATGTTATTGGGTATTGCTTTTCTTTGTATTATTGTTTATTGTGTTGTATTGTTTTTTTTTCTTCTTCTTTATGTATTTTATTATTGTAAGGTGTCCTTGAGTGTCTTGAAAGGTGCCCATAAATAAAATGAATTATTATTATTATTATTATTACTATCCCTTTAAGAATGTGTGTAAAAGTGAAGAGATAACTAAGAGTAACAAGTGAATTTTGTCTAGCAGGTGGTGAGGGTTGATTACTAGTGAGTTGATTACAATCACTGTACTGAATGTGCCTTTTTCCCCCCTTTTTTCTCTTTTAAAAGTTCAGTTATGTTGCTGCTATTATTCACAGCCTACTTTATGTAAAGTCAGATGATTTTCACATCTATTTTAACCATGGCTTCTACTAAAATATTAGTCGCTGGTAATATTGTTAAGACATTGGATTGATGTGGTCCCACCATGTATCTTTTATAGAAGTAAATAAGTTAATCCTTTAATTACTGTGATAATTGTACCTTTGAGCTGTATTCTAGTTATAGCTACTAAATGTTTTTTGTTATTGTTTCACGTTATAAGTTGTTTAATAATTTCCAGCTTATACTTTTGCGTAATGTAGGCTAATGTTAAAGTGTTTATTTTATTTTGGCGGAAGAAGGTAATTTCCATAAAACATTTCTGTTACAAAATGTTATCATAAGCGCAAACAGGTTTACCAAATACCCGCTACCGCATTTTGCATGGTTTTATACATGAAGGTTCCATGTAAACACTAAATGTATTATGTGGGTCCTGTCCTGACCCCCGGTATTACAGAAATATTATGTTAACAAGTGCCTCCGTTTTTAAAAATATCTGTCTACTCGTGTTGATTTTACGTCATTTCCTTAATCAACAACCTAAAATTACTGATTTCAAATGTCATTACAAAAGCAATTCGTCCTGTTGATCCGGTTACTGCAACAGGTTGGGTTTGGCAAGTATTGCAACCCCGGAATAGACACTGGGATATTGTGGATTGTTGTTTTCGTGCTCTTTTTTTTATGTTGTATTTCACATTCGAAATGGCAGAAGAGATATTGCTGATCGCGGGTGTCGCGATTGCGGTGCTGATGATATTTCGTATATATGTACGTGGAGCGCAATGCAAGACGGTCATCGTTACAGGTAAACGCGCCACTTTTTATTTCTTTTTTAAGAATTTGTTTCAAGTCAATACGTTTGTCAGTCGTTTAAAAGCACACTTCATGTAAACTTTGTGCAGGTAGTAACACTGGCATCGGTAGAGCCACAGCGGTGGATTTAGCGCGGAGAGGCGCGAGAGTCATTCTGGCCTGCCGTAACCAAAAAAAACGCGGCGAAGCTGCTGTTGTGCAAAGAGTGAGAGCATTGCCTTAAAATCGATTTGCCTGTGAGGCTAAGTTACTAAATTAATCTTATAATTATAGATAATATGTTTTGGTTTTCACTCAGGAAAGTGGAAGTAAAAATGTGGTGTTCATGCAGCTTGGTCAGTTTGAAGTCAGTGCGCTCCTTTGCAGAAACTTTTCTCAAGACAGAGAGAAGACTGAATATTCTCATCAACAATGCAGGTTTTGTTTAAATCACAAGCATATCATAAAATATAATATAGGCCTCGTTATTTCTATGTTTAATTATATACACTAGCATTCAAACGTTAGGGGTTGGTAAGATTTTTGTTTGTTTTTGAAAGACGTGTCTTCTAACCAATTATGCTTTTCTTTGATCAAAAATACAATAAAACAGTATAATTTTTTTAATGTTATTGCAATTTAAAATATCTGTTTTCTACTTTAATATATTTGAAATGTAATTCAGTCTGCAGTGTCACGTGATCCAGAAATTATTCTAATATGCTGATTTGTTGAAAAAAAATGCAGTTGTTCTTAATGAATAGGAACATTTGAAACAGAAATCTTGTAACATTATCTCTTTACTGTCACTTTTGATCAATTTAATGTATCCTTGAATAAAAGTATTAATTTTCTTCCTTAATCTTCTTACTAACCCAAAACTTTTGAAAGTTAGTGTATATTAATATTTATTAATTAAAAAAACACAATATTTAGTGTGGGCTTCATTGTATATCACTGCATGTAAAACCATCCTGGTGTTGGTTTTGTGAGGAATATTAATCAAATTGTATACCAAATCAATATTTCAGACAGAAATCTATATCAAGTCTATCTATAATGCGTATAATCTGTATTTCAGGAGTTTATATGCAGGGCACTACTGACGATGGTCTTGGTCTTATGTTTGGTGTCAACCACCTTGGTCACTTCCTTCTGACTAACCTGTTGTTAGACAAATTGAAAGAGTGTGTGCCAAAGCCGCATTGTCACTGTATCTTCATATTTACATAATTATGGTAACCTTGACTTTGACACACTTCGCACTCACAAGGAGTTTGGAGTAGGTGAGTCTCCTGGGAGTGTCTTCTGGATATATTCACACAGCAAACTGTGTAATGTGCTCTTCACACATGAGCTCGCAAAGATGCTACAAGGAACCAACGTGACCTGTTACAGCCTCCACCCAGGTCTGTGTCCCTCTAACATCATAACTGGTATTTTAGTTTAGTATAGCATCAGTTTGAGTCAATACAACTCATTTTAAGAATTAAAGCATAAACCTATATCAAAATGTTTTTAGCATCATGAACATTTTAGTCAAGTGTGTACAAATGTTTGACTTACCATATGTATTTTTTTGCAATGACTAACCATCCATACCAACACGTTTGTTTCAACTGGTGCTATAAACTCTGATCTGACCCGAAATATGAATAAAATGTCCAGAAGGTTGTTGAAACCCATCGCAGCTCTGTTCTTTAAGGATGTAGAGGCCAGTGCCCAGACGACTCTACACTGTGCTATGCAGGAGGGCATTGAATCCCTGAATAGCAGGTATTTCTCCAACTGTGCTGTGCAGAATGTGAAGGCCAAGGCTCAGGATGATGCTGTGGCCAAAAAGCTATGGGAAGTGAGTGAGACATTATGCGGTCTGTGCTGAATCATGAATCGGATACTAGCACTCAGTATATGTTGTACTCACTGCACACATTGCAGGTGTAATAATGTTAATTCTATTTTTTACTATAATCAGCAGCATTTTACTGATTTATGAAAAGAACATAAGACATAGACAAGGTAAACTGGGCTTAGCTTGTGTTGTAGTACAACATTTAATTGTTTGTTATATTGTCATATTCACTTGAAATAAAACCCTAAAATTTAGAGAAATTCAGCGATGCAATCATTAAAAAAAAAAAATCATTAAAGTTGCTCAAAGTGATTTGTCTTTGTAATACTGCATAAATTGTCCCACTACCTGACTAACAGACAGCTCTGAAATGGGTGTCTTGAGAAATCAAGCCTGTCATTTTGAAAGTTGTAGGCATTGTAAGCAAAAAAATTTATTCTTAAAATTTTTTTAAGAATTTATTGCAATTTTAAGTGATATGATGAAAGATAGTTTTTTTTTATATCAAGTAACCTGTTTGTTTCAGAATAAAGAGAAGATAAAATACTTGCATGCCTAAAAATGTATCTTTTTGTGATCTTTAAAGGGTCTTTAAATGTCTGTTTATAAGGATGGATCACTCCTAGAGATGTGATAATACCATACAATGTTGTTGCTATAAACATTTAAATCAATTGTTACTTTTTTGCTGTAGGAGCTTCTCTTCACTATGTTGTTTTTACTTTTTTAGACAAATATAAAAAATGGTCAAATAATATATGGTTTACAGTAAGATTCAATATGTTAACACTAGGTATCATGAACAAACAAAAAGCAATACTTTACAGCATTTGCGAATCTAGATTACTGTTAATCTCTACATAGTTTTTTTTGTGCAAGTTGTAAAAATTAGTATTAATATATTATGAACAAACATGAATTAACAGTATTTAAAAATTAAAATTAAACTAGATTAATAAATGCTGTAAAAATAGCTCATTATTAGTACATGATACCTAAAGTGATAGCTAGTAACCAACTGAACCTTATTTTAAACATTTGACATGCAAAACTGTCAAATATTGTCCTTATATTGTAATCATTACAAGCTTAAGTTGTAATTGCTGCAGGTTTGTTGTGCCTGAATACGTGATGTTAAGTAACCACTTAATTTAACATATATCGTATTATAGCTGTATATTACTGTCATCAGGACATTACTTTAATAAACAGCTCTGGCTGATAATACTTCATAATTGTAACAAAACAAGCATTTTCTTTAAAGCTGCTTTGAAACAATGTTTTTTTTTAAAGCGCTATACAAATAAACTTGAATGAAAGTGTTAGCAAATATATAACCGTAAAGAAGTGATAAACAACAACTACTATGCACAATTATTTATTTAACATTCTTCTGTGACAAACCAAATGAACAAAATTCAAACTCATGGTGTAGCAGTCATCCTTAACTGTGTTGAATTCCTGGTGTAATCTCATAACTGAGCTATCTTCTGGTGTAGAGCAGCTTTCATGTCTGCACAATGCAAATTGTCTGTGATTGTAGTGAAGAAGTGACGTGTGTCGAGTCCCTGCAGGGCAGTGCAGCTGTCGGGATATGCTGAGATCACAGCCTCATAGTGGGTCAGAATCTCCAGTGCACACAGGAACAGTGCCTCTGGTTGACCAGGTATCATCACCTGCACATGGAGCACGTGACAGAAGAGCTGAGTGAACACAAACAGAACTTCCTGACTGCAAGCTCCAGAGGTTTTGGGGGATGGCGTAGTGGATGGCAGGGGAATCTTCTCAGTAACTGAGCTGATAATGCCCCTCATCGCATTGGCATAGAGCCGTCCCGTATGCACCCAGCCTTGAGGTGAAAGCCAATCAGAACACCTCGAACCGCAGAGCAGCTGGAAGATCCGCAGAAGAAACACTGATAAGCGCAACTCGCCAGCAAACAAACGTAGATCGAGTAACGGAAGGAAATCGACATATTCTAGAGAGTACGGCACATAGAGTTTGCTTGACTGTAGAAGTTCTTGTAACACTTTCAGAAGTCTTTCCCATTCCCTAGATGTGCACCACGGGAGTATCTGACATACTGCAACTAACTGGCCCTTGCCGAACATGTTGACTTCATCTGGTTTCAGCAAGTTTAGGGAGAGAGATTCCAGCATTGCCTCATGAACACGGTCTGAGAGAGCGCAGCATTCCAACCATGCTACAAGTCCAGTACCTTGTCCATACTGAGGCAAGTCCAGGCCGGACCACTCCTGCTCAGGAAGATCACAAACTGACAACAGGGTGTTTGGAACTTCATACTTGAAATGGTTTCCCCACACATCCTTCAGGTAAAAACGCACGGTCCAATCCAGTTCCTCCACTTTGCTGTAGAGCCAAAAGAGAGATCTGGACCAAACATCAGGAGCACGGGCCACATCCTTGCCAACAATTATCCCCAGTGTGTGCAGTACAGACAACAGCAGATCTTTGGACTCCATGGAGATGAGCGTCTCGCTCTCTACCGGCTGGTTCCAGCACCTATTGCACTCATTCAAGAGCTGAGCCAGACAATATAAAAGTGGGAATGGAGAGCAGCTCATAATCCAATGCACTGTGTCACTCCTGGTCTCCTGGCTCAGTGTGCACTGAAGAATTTGGAGACAAAACACTAAGTTGCTTGTGCTGGGAGATGCTGGGAGAAGGTACGGCTGGACAAACACATGCAAGACTTCTTCTGCAGGAAGGAAACTCCGCTTTTCCCCTGTGCTTCCAGTTAAGTTGCACTTCATCATCTCAGCCAAGAATTGCAGAAACTGGTTCTCCTCTTGAAGTGAGGATAGCTTGCTCCACACGGTGTCCTGCAGGCATCGACACAGCAAGTTGTCTTTGTGAATTCCCGGTGAAGACATGAGACCTGAGAGCTGCTGGATAATCTGTTATCATAGCATGGGCTCCAAGGTTGACAACTGCCATGTGGCAGCATCGCCGCAAAGTGGCTTCAGGGTTCTGGAAAGCCACTCGGGCCACAGCAGAGATTGCTGCATCAAGGCTGCTGTTCGCACCACTCTGAATGATGCTGTTGAAGGCCAGATTGAGTTCCTTGGAGAAACCTATAGTTACAGAACTGGGAAGAAATCCGTGAAGACCTTTTCTGGAGATGGAGAGCATTTCTGAAAGCGTAGCATTTTTTTCAGGTAAGGACAAGTGGGAAAATATGTTTACAATAACATCCTTGAGCTTTTTGCAGTGCTGAACATCAGCATCACTTTGACATTTAGCTGTAAGCTTTGAGATCAACGTCATCAGAAGCTCTTTGGTTTGAAACGCACTCCCATTTCTCTCTAGACAATGAATCCACTCCATCTCACTGAAATTCTGACTAAGTTTGGAGGCCAACAGTCCAGGAAGGCCTTCAAACCCCTCAAGATGATGGTCTAAGATGGTTATGGAAATATTTGCTAATTCAGCTGCAGAACTTTCAGGAACAGTGAATGATAAAGACGCTGTTAAGCCTTTCAAAGTTACTCTCAAATTATTCAAAGTCTGTCCATTTCCAACCAGGTCTTTTGCATGTGATGGTTGCTCCAAAGATGTCAGAACTCTATCCAGGCTATCTTTCAGACGGATCGCCATGACACTTGGGTCACTACTGGGCATCTTCAGAAGCCCCATAACCTCCCAGGAGCATATAATCTCAAGTGTGACCTGCATGGCCTGAATGAATGCCATTCCACACGGCTTGGTCTCTGCAGGAGTGAGAGTGGCAGCAAGGTCTCTCTGAGCCTCACATATGACCTGAATCAGGTCAAAACCATCTATCACTTCCTTTCTCTTTTTAAGGCTCACTGTGCGAGAGATGTTTTGGAGTTTAATTTCGATGGAGAGATCGGTAGCATTATCTAAAAGGTAGCTAGTATACAATGTGTCCAGGCAAATAGAGAGGGCAAAATAACACAACTCAGAGGAAGTCAAATGCTCTTTTATTTTCCTCAGCCCCTCAAACAGTACATGCACCACACATGTTGATTCTGGGTCAGGTTTGAATCTTTTTGATGCCAGGGGTGATGGCTCAGTTGTGGACATCATGGAGCGTGAGCACTGAGCTGTAAAGAGCTGGTCTAAGGCATCAAGACATCCTCTCTTGTTCTTCAGTAGTTCCCACCACACCTCCAACAGCAGCTTCACGTCTGCTTCTGTACTGCTGCTTGTCACATGATCAACTAACAGCTTGAGCTCTTCACACCGTTCAGCTGGTTGAAAGCACAACAGCAGCTCCACATAGATGGTAGAAAAGCTCATCGACTTAACCAGCTCAAACAGCACAATGTGATTAATGTCAGGAAGGCTGTTCTGTAAAGCAAACAATGGGTCTTCCTTCCATTTGATATCGATGTCCTCTCTGTTCCTCACCTCTAAGATTTTGCTCCACACAATACAGAGAATCCTCTTTCTCCAATGGACTCTGTCTGTGGAGTCTCTGAGCGAATGTTCGCATATCTCTTTGACTGCATTAACAATTGGACATCCAATTCGATCCCAGTCCTCTTTCTTCAGAGACAGCAGTGGCTCAGGTTGGCATATCTGATTTGCCAGTAAGAATCCTCCCTGTAGTACAGCAGTCTTCTCACAGCTCAGCCATGACTCTGAAACAGAGGAGGTGTACCAGGTGTTGATTTTTTCAGGCATGAGAAATATCTAAACCTTGTATTAACACTTTCCATGTTAAGCATAGTTTCCACCAAAATATCAGTAATTAGATATTGTTTTTATATATATATATATATATATATATATATATATATATATATAATA
>NW_015541012.1:416172-424014 GCF_001515605.1 Sinocyclocheilus anshuiensis | reverse complement strand
CTGATTTAGTTATAGTCCAGTAATCAATGTGCATATTTGAAGACATTTTCATGTTTGTGTTGGGATATATTTAACTGTTCGCTAAAATGTTTCTAACTTGCGAATAAATTTAGTCTGTTAAATAAATTAATGTGGGATCTACTTGAAACAGCGAAATGCTTTCAGAATCCTTCTGTCATTTTGATTATATATGAATATTGATAAAATGGGACACTTCATGATTACTTGGCGTTTCGATCATGGTGGTGTTTTTAAAATATGATCCAAATGGCTGAATCATGTCATCATGTGCTATTTTATAAGAATAGAAATATATAAACCTAATGATAGAATGTTAAGCGCAGATAACGTCATGCATGAATTAAACAACGTTTCAAGTACAAGTATATTATTTCACATTAAAACTACAAAAGATGATTACCTTGAGCCATGATTTCTGTGCTTGCAAAATGTCACCAGCTGTAACTCGTATCCACTGAATCCCCACGCTGAGAAAATTATCACGGCTGTCACGATGCATGCAGTTTTCAGATGTTTATTTCCGGAAATCTGAGAGAAATATTAGTTTTGAATGGCAATGCTTAACACGTTTGCCTTTCGAGTTTTCAATGCAGAGCGTGTGTGTGTGCTTCCGTGTCACCGAAGACGGCTGGAGAGAGAAAGGCGAGCGCCATCTCATGCTCCGCGTGCGGGGTTTTTTTTTTTGTAGTGCCATCATCCGGACGTGGTGGGGAGTTTCACCTCAGTGACTCGAATCTTTTGAATCCCTTCACAAAAAAGATTAATTCACTTACGTTCATTGAGTCGTTTAGTGACGTATTTGCAGGTTATGATTCACTCAAAAGATTCATTAAAAACACCGAGTCCTTCACAAAGACTTGTTACGCTTTACTGAATTGTGTCATTCTTGCACACTGATTTGTCAAAGTTCATTCAGTTCGCTAAAAATATTCCGTTAACTAAAATACGAGTCAGTGCATGGGATTGAACGCGAGCGATTTGTTCAGTTTTAAGATTTGTTCAAAATACTGATTCGTTCACAACCGACACAGAGCCAGACTCGCATCAGTTTGACGAAACGAAAGAGAAAGTAAATGCTTGCATGGCGGTTTTAGGAAACTGGAATGATTGTCCCGAGGACGAGATTATACATTATGTTTTGGACTTTTGGCAGTCTTATCCTAGCACTTTTATGCTTAGGTATTTGTAAATATGACTTGTAAAGATTATTGCTGTCGAGTCACCGACTAATTTTTCTTTCTTGGCTTCTTTTACTCCTCTACTCGTATAATTAAATATTATGCAAAATGTGTATTTTATATATAAAACGGAACTATCAGGTAAATTAATTAGTAATATTTTAAAGGAAACAAAGTCATTTTTATATTGCAAGGTTGTTTATAATAGGGACTGTGTATACTATTACTTCTATTTTCAGTTTTGTTTAGCTCCACATTTCATTTACAATTAATTGAGTATTGGGTTTATCCTGTTATTGTGCCCTTTATGTACTGATTTGTTTGTTTTGAACAGGTGTAAGTGGCTCACAGTCTCTTTATGATGTTCAGTGGCTTCCTTGTCCGTTTGTGGACGAGAAAGTTCATGTAAATGAAGAAGGCCACACAGAAACCAAGTATATCAACAGAGAGGCTGTGCTTCAATTTGGTAATGTCGGCGACAAGCCTTTACACCCTACCATTACCTTCCTCGTCACAGGTGAGGGAAAGTGATTTGAAGTTATAACCTTAATAAAGGGCCTATCCTTTGCTCTTTAATGAATCTACTGTGTGTTCATTTGTTGTGTGTAATAATGCAGCCTCTAAAGTGGATATGAGGCGTTATTTGGAGGGAAGTGAGGGTACACTACACTGTGAGATCCGTAGATACAGCACTGGAGGGATTGTAATGCGCTGGCCCACTGCAGGAGCGCAAGATCATGACGTCTGGTTCACCTGTACAATACGCCATACACAAGGCTTGTTTGTCATCACCACCTTGCTCAGGCACACAACTGCGACTCCTGCCCAAGGACAAGTGGATTTCCTGCAATGGATAATAGTCAATGATAGGGATCTCCTGTCAACATCAGGTAACAATCAGGCAGGGGTGTTTCCTCCTAGGCAAGGGAGGCAGTGCCTCCTCCAAAAATTGGATGAGAATATAATACAAAAATAAAACAATGCAAATATTCAATTATCCCAGCATTTTCAAGTCATATTAAAAATTGAAATGATTTGAAAACATGATCAGTTGGGGTTTTTTGGTGAGTGATCAGCTTGGTTAAATTAAAGGTATATTTTCATGTGTGTGACAATAATGATACCTGCATTGTTTACTGAACCTTGATTACTGATTATCTGAAAATAAGTTGACTACCTGAACAATACTGAAAAAATAAGGTGTTCTTACATTGTTTTTAACAAATGTAAATATGCTTAAAAAGCACTAACTTGATGAGAAATATACTTAATTTTAATAAATACAATATTAATTACATTGTTAATGTAAACATACAAAAAAACGGTTGTTGTTGTCGACATTAAGTGTAACTGGAACATGAATGTACACATTAAAAAACGTATTTAAAAAAAACAGTGAGAACTTTGCCTCCACATTTCAGAGCACCACTGTAGTCAAGGGGCTCTGCTACTTTTTCCCCAACCATGTTTTATTTCATCCTGTCTTCCATATGTGTTTTCCAGCTGCAATGGTTGTTTTGACCCGGACACCCTCAGTGGAGGTGGGATTCTTGAAGGAGCCAAACCTGCACTGTCAGTTTGCAGTGGATCATAAACTGCCTAATGCAACGGTGGAGTGGAGACTGCAGCGGCACGGGGAGCGCAGCAAGCTCTTCAGCTATTCCAGCCGCACAGGGAAGATTGAAGGCAGCGGAGTAGCTGTCAAGGCCATCGCCGCTGGAAACGCCTCCTTTAAACTTCCACCCACCAGAAAACACAGCGAGGGCACATATATCTGCTCTGTGATGGTTCCTCCTCTCTATGGCAGCCATGATATTCCCCTTACCCTAAGTGGTGAGATGATACATTTCTTTAATTCAATTCAGTTCACGTTTATTTTTGTATAGTTTATTTATTGTTTCAAATCAGCTTCAGAGATAAGTGGGGTCAAATGTCGTTTTGGACCCCATTGACTTTCTTTGCATGGATAAAAACAGCTATTACATTTTTCAAAATATCTTCTTTTGTGCTCCACTGAAGAAAGGAAAGTCATACAGGTATGGAATGACATGAGGGTGAATAAATGATGGAACTATCACTTGAATGTTTCTTTTTTCTCTTTCAAACTCCACAGAACAACCCCGTGTGTCTATAAACGTGGGCTCCACATTGTCTATGACACTTGGCAAGGACCAGAAGCTAATATGTGATGCAGAGGGGTACTATCCATTGGACGTAAACATTGAGTGGTACCGTGAAGTGTCTGGAGGCAGCCCTACGCCTTCGTTCCTGAAGAATGTTCTGTACTCCAGTCATCGACTTCATCAAGATGGCACATACTCGCTCTCAGCCTTCTTCTATCTGCAGCCTGGCCTGGAGGACTCTGGATATAAGTACACCTGCAGAGTATCCCATAAGTCCTTGCTCACTCCCATCCGCAAGAGCTTTTATCTCATAGTTACAGGTGAATCAGATGCAGCCCAAATACAGAATTATTTGCACAAATGGGAAGTCCCTAAATATCCTTTAAATTAGATATTACAAATAACCACTAGGTGGCAGGCATGATGTTCCATTATGACAGATTTTCAGCACTCTTCAATATACTATTTTTGTTTTGTTTGTTGATCACAGAACCTGACTCTACCATGTGGTATATCACAGTCATTGGATTCATAATTGCCATGCTAGTAATTATTTGTTATATGCTGCCTCAGTATCTTGCAGGTAAGTCATTTGTTGTTTATAAACCACTTTATAAACTTTTTTATAAACTTTATTGTGCATCCCTCATTTTAATTGTTATTATTTGATGGGGTTTTTTACATCCTGAAAACACTATACATCTTATATTCCTATTTGATCTATATGGTCCCTTTAGCATGTAACATACAAATCTTGGTTTTCCACTTAGATGCATATCAAATTTCCAATTTATTTTCTTTAAAATTAAGAAACATACATTTGGAAATAGTTTGTTGAGGCACCTCTTTGCATATTGTGGAATACCATGGCACCTTGTAGCATGTAAAATAAATACATACATAAACAAAATATTATTAATAACATAAAAATAAATTAAACCATGAACAGTATATTTTTGCTTTTTGCAAAATCCTGACACATGTATAAATTATAAATAAATTGTTATATAAATTATAAATATATTTGTTATTGTGAATAAATATTTAGCCAAAAAAAAAATCTTGTTTGTAGTCAATTTATTTTTATTTTATTAATTTATTAAATTATTTAATTAGGTATTTAATATTTATTTATTTTCTTTGTTGTACACAACTATTTCCTGATTTATTTTTCTTAGAGTAAAACAATGTTATACACATATTTTTGATTGTAATATCTCAGAATCGTGCACCCCAACTCCTGGTCACAATTATTTGTCATCAGTAGACAGTGATAGTGTGGCTGATAAGTAAAGAATTAATTAAGGCAGTCTGTCAAAGTTTAAATGTTATCTGGAATAAAAACATTGTTTCACCTTTCAATTATTCTATTCACCTGTGCAAGTTTCATGTTCTTAATATTTTCTCTTTTTTAGGTAGAAAAGCAGCAAAAAAGGTGAGAATGAAGGTGTAATAGAATAGTAACAATAACATTTCTAACAACATCCTTTGTGCAAATTTACATGAACCCCAGCTGTGTATGACTGAATATGAGTGAGATGAATGGGCTCTCTGTACTGTTTATGTTTGTGTATGTGTGCGTGCTGTGTGTTTTACACGCCTGTGTGTACATGAATGTGTAGTTACTGACATATGTGGAAGTGTGACATAAGTGTGTGCGTCTGTTTGCCATATGTCCAGTCTCACGCTGTATGTTTACCTTATGTCTCATATGTGCAGAGGTTTTGAGAGCTCATGCCTGAGGACTTGAAGTACAGCGTCATGGAAACCGACAACACATCCCTCCCTTCGTCTCTTTTTCTCCCCTCATCCCTGCCGTTTCCTCCTGCTGCTACGTTCGCCAAGATCAGATGCTCTTCATGAGAAAATGGGGAGAGTCATTGTGAGGTGTAATTCCAGATCTCATGGTTTATGCCCTTGTTTACTATGGCTGATAAGGCACTGTGGTTCTTTATGAACTGAGGAAGAATTTGCTTGTGGCTTTCTGGGTTGTATCTTTTTTGGCATCTATAAATTTGAATGTCAATTTGGCATGAATGCAAAGTGCACTTTTGATGTTGATCATTTTGAGTTGTAAGTTAAAAATATTACAAAATAAGGGAAAGGTATAAAAAAATTTTTTGCACTTCAGTTGCAAAAAATTAATAAAAAATAACATATGCCTCTAATTTTCGAAATAATGCAGATGAACTTGTACAATTTTTAGGATTTGAAATAAAATCTGTGTGAGATTTATGTTCTGATTGCGTCAAATTGATATATATCCATCTTCAGAGAACTTTGTGTGATGTTTGCAACGCTTTGTTCCACTCACAGTGAAAGCCAACACCAATGGCGCTCTGAGGCCTGTGGGGTTTTGAAGTATTCTTGGCTAAATACTCATCTCTGGACCACGGAGCCCCCCGTGAGGCATCTCCCTGACTCCCAGTTAGCTACACTATAAACACTTCACTCAGGAATGGCAGCTGTTCCCAAATGGTACTTGGTACATTCCCCTTCTCCCACAGTACCCTCCTCATCTCTCTCTCACTCTGTCTCATCCCAGCTACAATGTTTTCAAATGCACAATGGAGCCATTATAAGGAACTTTATTTGTGAATTCAGAATCCCTGGTTTCATGATTAGTAATGTCATTGTACATGCTTTGACCGAAAGAAACTAGGTTTTGTTTTATTTCAAGGTTTATTCAGCGGTGATGCTCACTGGGCTTGTTGGAAACTAGCATGCCTGGTGGGTCAGCAGCCAGAGGAACGTCAGTGCGCAGTCCTCAGCTGCCCTGGGACCATATGAGGCTTATGCCTTGAAAAATCAAGAGTCTCTATTACACCAACTGCATAAATGATGGGCCGCCTGCCCGTGGCTCGTGATCTGTTATTAGCCCCGTCAGTTTCCTTTCGACCTGTTGACATTTTAAACAACATGCGGCAGTGGCTTGTTTTATTTCGGCTAATGTGTTGTGGAAGTTAGCACAGTTCTAGCACAATTTAATCAGCCGAGCTGAACTAAAGAATGATTGGGGTTGATTAACCCTCTCCGAACCTGCAATAGGCGACCATGTGGCCCTGGTTTCACCACAGATGGGATTTAAAAACAAACAGGCCTCATCACTCTGGGAGGTGTAGTATGATTCAAAGAGTATTGAGGGAACGGCTTGTTTTGTTCGCAAAGCCCAGAAATGCAGAACCATGTGACTGCTGATGGTGGTCAGTGCTCTGGGGAAATCAATAATGGCTCAATTTATTTTTCATAATTGATGGCTAAATATTTCTCTAAGGGACTTTAAGCTACAACAGAGAATTTTCAATATAGCTGCTTTTTAAAGAAGAGTTATTTAGTATTATGTAATATACTGTAGTCGTATTTATTAATATTTTGTATTAGCTTTATTTATATTTTCAGTTTTCATTTTAAGTTTTAGTAATTTTGTTTTTGTCATTACATATTTTCTGAAACACTTCAGCTTATATTTATTTTTTTCACTTAGGTATAAAGGCAGGATTTAGGTTTATTTAAGTGTATGTTTTTATATGTTGTTTATTTTTCCCATCTAATATTCAATTTTCATTTTATTTCAGGTATTTTATATGTTTTATTTCACACCTGTATGACATTCTTTTTTCTGTGGAACACAAAAGTGTCTCTGTGTTTTTTTGTTGTGTGTTTGTTTGTTTTGTTTTTGTCTATGCAATTAAAAATCACTGTGACTTGTTGTTTGGACCCATTGATCTTCATGGTATGGACAAAAATAGTTCAAACATTCTTCAAAACACCTTCTTATGTGCTCCACAGAAAAAATAAATGCATGCAAGTTTGGAACAATATGATGGTGAGTAAATGATGATAAATTTCATTTTTGGGTGAACTATCCCTTTAAGGCCACATTTTATTACCTCTATAGTCTGCAGTCTCAGACATCAGGGTAGGTTATAGGTAATTTCTTCTTCCAGTCACTGGGAGTTGAAGTTAAGGTTAAGTGTTTGTAGGACAACAAATTTGTTCTCCTGACTGTCCCAGATGGTCTAGTGCTTTATTTCTGTCAGGACCACTATCGTCAAAGATGATTGACAATTAGCATACAGTTTGGATTGGCGGTATGGTTCTGTTCTGGGCAAGAACTCCCTGCGCCTCCATGCAGCCTAGCATGGATGAGAGCAGGGAGAGCTGCAATAACCCCCCAGGGTAAACAGAACAGAACTAACATAAATGTATTGCAGATATTGTTAAAGTTCAATCATTTTATGTACACATTTTAGAATTAGTCTGATTCAAGGAGAATCAGAAGGCTGAATCCCGACTGACAGAGGAGGAGTTGGGGATGGAGGAGGGTAATTAGCTATTGAGCAATGCGAAAACTGCTGATAATACTGAGGGACCTTATATATGAATGCTTAGATAGGTGTCGTACCTAACGTGACCTGCCAGAACTAACGCTACGCTTGATTTGCTCAGCATTTTGTCTCAGCAGATTTAATTTGTGTCACATAAAATTGCTAGACATTTGTCTCCAATAAAATTCCAAC
>NW_015541012.1:395907-416053 GCF_001515605.1 Sinocyclocheilus anshuiensis | reverse complement strand
CCCCCACCCCAATTCTTCACCTTATCATCAGGATTATTTGACTGTTTGTCTTTTTATCCTGTCTTATTTTCTTCTCTATATGTCCTGCTGCCTCTTCCTGTCGTGTGTGTGTGTGTGTGTGTGTGTGTTTATTTTTCCTGTGATGTTCTGCACCTTTGTCCTGTGTTTGAAGTCTGGTGGTATGAAGATCCAAAAGGGAGACTTTACCTTGGATTCTTTGGTTCTTTGGTGAGGGCACAGGCTAGATGCTCAATCGGACCCCTTTCATTTAATCGGTGGAATAGAATGACTTGGAAAGATGTCTGTCCTGGCAACCCGCATCAATCAGTCTGTGGTTTCTGCCTTTTAAATTTGATTTAAAAATCAAATTTAATCTCTCTCTCTCTCTCTCTCTCTCTCTCTTCTATCGCTACTGTCTTTTCACCCTCCTTGCATCTCTATGCTCAAATTTCTCCCATTGGCCAGCGCTGCCAAGACTAGCTGACACTATGACTTGTAGTATTTTTAGTGTGTGAGATAGTTGGTTGAGACATTGCGTCTTCTCAGCACCTGATGACACCTATGAAGAACAATGATACGTGTGTAGTAAAGATCAGGATGCCAGTCTGCTTGACATCAACTTCATTGCCATTTCATAGTTTTGGGATGTCCAGCTCTAAATAGAGGTTTAACCAGATCCATGCCTGGCCACATCTGATTTAAGGTTCTTTTAAAGTGAATTACAGAGAGGTTCATCTTTACAGACGTTGAGGATAAGTGGGCGAGCTGTTCTGGCAATAAAATACTTGGTATAAACACCACCATGATATAAACAAGTTTATGGCTGTGTAATTTAGTGCGTTCACAGACGTAAACATTTTAGCATCTGGAATATGATTTATACCATTTTGATAACTGTGACACTCATTAGATCATAGAAAAATGAGTGTTATGGAAAGGTCATAGCACATTCTCCACTAATGCATAAACCAAAAATGTAAACTTTAAAATAAAATAAACAATGAATAGCAGATGCCAATTTTTTGTGATAAAAGTTTGTTTGTTCAGTCAGGTTTTTATTATTATTTTTTAATTTTAATTGTCACATTTGTTTTTTTTTTTTATGTTTTTTTTTTAAATAATAGAATGAACTCAATGCATCCTTAAAAATGAAGTAAAATGGAGGGTGAATTTATATTCAATATAACATTAACGTTCATATGCATTTGATTATACAGTGAGCCTGTGGGGAGATGCTTTTCTAATATCAGTCTGAGAAAAACTGAGTCTGAAGATCTATGTTTAAATAGGCTGGAAGTCTATGAAAGGGGATCCAACACATCAACACATGGAAGCATGAGAAATGACATGAATGAAAATAGCTGTGGGACATAATGGGCTCAAGGGGCTCAAAGGCAGATGATAATAGTTTACTGTATCTCAGCAGCCATTGCTTTGGTGTGGTGTTTATTGGTTTATGCCGGTAAGCACGCAACATATAGGCCTACCTAAAAACACATCCCCTAAGGCTGTTATTGTTATTTTTTTCTGTAAAGCACAGCACAGACAGAAACCGAGTGGGAGAACAGAAAGGGTAATTGTTCCACACCTTCTGTGAAACAAACCTGTGGATCCATGTTAAATGAATGCCAACTAAGAAAACAAATCCTGATGAAAGTGCTTAGCTGAAACAAAAACACACCTTTGAAACATTTAAAAGGTTGAAGATAAGAGGAACAATCACGTACCGCTACGCACACATGCACACAGCTTTCCTTATTAGAAAATTGGGCAGCATATGTGCATACGTGCGCACTCAGTCATGATGTCATGGAACAGACGTACTAAAATGCTTAGCAATCGTTCAGAGCTTTAGACCATATATGATTAAGTTCTCCGAGGCCTTGCCAGGAAATATCGCCAAGTTTTTCCTTGGCTCTCCAGACACAGAGGTGATTAAAGATGAAGCTGTCAGCTGAAAGTGAGCTTCAGAAAAATTTGATGCCACAAACTGAGTGATAGCTCTAACATCCACATGGCTCGCCTCTGTATTGCAGCTCTGTACTGTAATTTAATGGCAGCCATCTTTATGTCATCTGTTATTTTGTAGGAATCCGCAGTGAGGGAGGATTTAGACTAACCAGTGAACTACGATCCCAAAGACGTTCCCCTGCTGAGCTCCTATTAGTTTGTGACTGTCCATGAATGTACAAGATTCAAAAACGTGGTTTGTTGGTAAAGTATGTCATACCCTGCATTTGATGTCTTTCCTGCTTGTAATCTGATTCCTATGATGTGGTGTGATTTGCGCTGAACTGACTGAAGAAATGGATTCCTTTTGGGAGAGGAGACCAACTGAGAGGTCAAAAGTCAGGATCAGACACCCTCCCCTGCAGTGCTACACGAGAAGGGTCAGTCGGGCAGATTCTCAGCCATTAAATTGGGTAGGAATGGAAAAGCCTCATTGTCCACTGACCTCCCCTGACCCCATCTCCTCCTATGCCTTCTGGACCTAGTGCCGGGAAGTGAAGTCATCCACACCGGTTTATCATGTCTACTGGGGGCCAGTCATTTTCTCTATCTCTTTACCTTGTCTGTCTTTTCTGTCACTGTTTATCTTTCTCCCATTAGTCATGTTAGCGTCTGTGTCCCTCTGTCAGCTCAATCAAGTGTGTTTGCACTTAGACACAGTCATCAATAGCTCTGGCGCCTCTGTTGCATGCCTCAGTGTTCTTTCTTTTCATTTAATATGGAGTAGTATAAGTTTATTGCTCTCTGGAATGCTCGATTGTGATTGGTCAGTTGCAACATTCCATGGTCAGATATTTTTGCATATAGGCCTCTAAACTGTACATTTGATCATTGTACCCGGCATCCAGTCCCCTACACTGTGCTAGTATCTTGTAGTCTCTTTATTCACATATAATAAAATAATTTAAACAAAATCAATAAATAATGTCCATTATTTATTAAATAAGTGAGGGGCATAATGGGGTGTTTCTTCAACTATGGGCACTTTTCCCAGCGGTTGATTTTTCTTAAGTTGTGATGTTACAGAAATAGTGACAGATCTTGTATTCATTTTTGACATAAATTTGAGTGAAATGGATTATGGAAAAAGAAAAAAAAAAGTGTAGGGTGGTTGTTGATTGGATGGAGGCTGATCTGAATGCAAACTCTGGTGAAGTCTAATATATATGTATATGTCTGTCAGTCACTGATGTTTAAATTAAAAATGATGTGGTCAAAAAAAAATTTTGTAAATTAAAAATGAAACAACATGGATGAATCACCACAATTAGATCAATAACATTTAGGCCTGGTTTCACAGACAGGGCTTAGACTAAGCCAGGATTAGGCCATAGTTCAATTAGGACATTTAAGTAATTTTTCATAAACATGCCTTAGAAAAAACATTACTGGTGTGCATCTTGAGACAAAACAAAGAAACTGATATATTTTAAGATTAGTCAGTGCAAGTTTCTTTCAGTTGACACAGCTCAGATTTACATTTTAGTCTGGGACTAGGCTTAAGCCTTGTCTGTGAAACCGGGGGTTAGTGTTTAGAGACTACTATGAATACTACTTTCTAAAGTCTATATAAAGAATGAAATAAACAATAAAAACAGTTTAAACTTTTATTGTGTGAAGATTATTAATTTTGTACCCACATTATGACTCTCCCTCAGTTGTAATGTTTGACAACATTGTTATTGAGAGATATTTGATCCATGAATACAATTTAAAAAAATGTATTTGTCAAATTATGCAAAAAGTGTAAAAAAAAATTACAATTATGATACAATTGTTTGTATTAAGGACACATAAAGTGCTAGCAATGAAATCAACTCATCCAAAACAAAGAAATCTGCCATTGTCTTACAAAAATGTCATTTATATCCCCATCAATTCCACTACAGAATAGTGATTTGAGATGTGGTGGAAATGAGATTTGTTCATGACAACAAAAATGGTCCTGTGATACATTTATCTGTTACTAGACAAATTAAACTTTTGAGTTTGAAAATTGTGTTTCATTTTTACAGGTCAACAAGTCCAAAAGTACTAAAGAAACACCCATATACTCACAGGCTCTCATTCTCTATGCTGTGTTTTATACAGTATGTAGCAATGACTCGCTTTATTGAGCCTCCTACTATGCAGGGGTCAGAGGTAAAGCACGTCCAGCACAGTCGCCCTGCAGTCACTGGTGTGGGGATGTAGGGAGTGGACTCAGAAATAATTGTCCAGGCCAGAATGTCTCTGAGCGAGCGGTGTGTGGGAGAGCTCTGCCGATACTCATCCTGCTGCTCATCATTCATTCTCACTCATGCAAGGATTATTCCTACAGGGAAAGGAAAGGCATAATCTTTCAACAGCACATCTCAGTTCAAGGTAGGAGTCTGCATTTGACTGATCCTGGATCAGGGACACTTATCAACAGCTGACCGATGTAAGAAGTCAGCTTCTACCGACACACTTTCTTGTCTCTGTTCGGCTCTCTGTATTATGTCTAATCTCCTGTACCTCTGCAGCGCGCCAGACCTGCCCACTGGCCTTATCTTGAGCTGTGACAGACGCCCAGCAGTCGCCTCATCCCTCCAGCACATGCCCTGACCTCTCTGACTTCTCATTCCCAGCACTGCCAACAGTAGACTGGATCACCACCACACACAGTTTTTGTCCATATAATGAAAGTCAATGGGATATAGGTTCTTTTTGAAATATGTTCTTTTGTGTTTCACAGAAGAAAGAAAGTAATATAGGTTTGGAACGTCATGAGGGTGAGTAAATGATGATAGAAGTTTCATTTTTGGGTGAACTATCACTTTAAATTCTGTCCGGCTCTCATTGAAAATGATTTGTGTCCCAGCAGATAACCTTTTCCAGGCCCATCCTGCTTCTGCTTCTAACTGTCTGTGAGTCTCCTCACCTGTTAAGCTAAATGTTGTGGTGGACGAAGGTAATATATTATTAATAGCATCAAACATGCAAGTAAAGTAAGAACAAAATTATTTTATTTCAGCTTTCAACATTTCTCATTTTCATTTAGTTTAACTAGGTACTAAAATAACTAAAACTAAAGTGAAATAAAAAATAAAATGCTGTTTTAATGAACTTTATATTCATCAAAGAATCCTGGGAAAACAAAAATATTAAGCAGCACAACTGTAATAAGAAATTTTAAGCACCAATCAATTATGTATTTGTTGTGTCTGCAGTTTGTGATGTACATATAAATGTAAATTTCAGTTGTGGTGGTGTCCATTGCTTCCTAGAGGATCAACACTATGGCCTGATATTAACATTTTATCATATTATAAATAACATATTATTTATAACATTTGAGTGCAAATTTCCCAGCTAGAAACACATTTTTATGGTAGGCTATTAAATACTGTAGTGATATATGCAATTTATATTACAATACATACATTTGCAAGACATGAAAGGCTCCCAAGTGGTCAATAGTGCTGTATACTGTAGTAGAACAAAACTTTAGTAGAACATAAATGATAGCTAATATATATGTACTACTTAAGTATTCAACATTTGCAGTATAAATTGGTTGTCAGTTCCAAATGCAGTGTGATATGTTTTTGCTTTTCTTTTCATTCTTCTTTCACTTTCATCATTGTGAATATATCACTAGTGCCTTGTCATAATATTTCACTGTATTTTTACCAGGGTGAATGGCTGCTAATGAGCTACAAAGCACTCTTACTGGAGGCTGATGCTGTTACTGCAGTGTGACCACACCGCAATAGGCAGGTGTATGAGTGATTACATACATTTGGCTCTGATCCCTCGCAGGTGAGCACATGCACGTATGCCACGTCAAAGCCTGTTATTGCACAAATTAGTAACACTTTCGCTCTGAGCTCACAGGCCCGCTGTGATGTGTTTGCGTTGTGTCAAAGGCTGATTTGTGTGCAAAGACTTCATGCTAATAATATGTTGTAGCTCACTCTCAATGTTCATTCCAAAGTCTCTTTGTGTTCAGACAATTAGGAATGTTACACATACTCAAACACACACAGACACCTAGTTTAATTCACCTGGAGGGGCCTCCATGCTTCAGCCTGTAAAGGGCCTCTCAACCGTCATGGTGAATAGCTCACACCAAATGAAAGATTTTACAGGGGCTTGTATTCTCTTGCTCTCACACAAGCCTTTGTTTGGCTGACTGTTTATCCAGCACTTGGAAATAAGCAGTATTGGAAACTGGCACCTGAATGAATCGAATAAGAAACATTCAACTGAATTTCTTGCTTTTTTAACTTTAGCTTTGGTTATATTATATTATATTATATTATATTATATTATATTATATTATATTATATTATATTATATTATATTATATTATATTATATTATTAGAGTTAATTATAATATAATCTAGTTATAGTTGTAGTTAATTAAAACCATAAATAAATAAAAAAAACTTGTTGTTTTGTAACAAAATAAAATAAAAACTTAAACTTATTTTATTTCAGCTATTTGCCAAGGTAACATTTCTCATTTTAATTTAGTTTAACTTGAGGTACTAAAATAACTAAACTAAATAACTAATAACTAAAACTGAAATAAAAATGAATATAGACATATTATTTAAAAAGATAATAATAATAACAAAAAAACATGGCAAAATTAACAGAAAATATAAATATTTCGAAATATTAATACAAATTAAACTAGAATTTCGAGGATACTAAATAACACTGATTATAATTTAATATTATTATATTATGTGTATTTATTTTTTACGATTACTTGAGTTCAAACCATTACTGGTGGAGCCTTTATTCTCTTAAACATGCAGTTATAAAATGCATTATGGAACCAGATGACATGTAGAGTAAAAATATGCACATCAGTATTTTCATTTTATGTTTTGACTATTTTTTTCTTCCACTTTAGACCACTATCGTAGCCTACATGCTGACATCAACCACTAATAGAAAAAATATGTTTTTCTTCCCTCAAGTGAGAAACCAAAATGGTCATTCTCTGCACAGCTCATGTAACTCTCATCAGGAACACGGTCAAATAAGCCCATTATTATGCTGTCCAAACCACTCCAGAGGAGCACATGTATCCCAGCTCATCAATCTCAGCACGGTAACACTAATACCAATGATGATTTTCCAAGTGCACTGTTGTGTATGTTTGTGTCTGTGTGTGCGTGCATGCGTTAAAGACTATGTGGCCTCGCCTTCTAACGGTTAAAGAGACAGGATGATGTCATGCAATATGAGGCTGCTGTAGGGTTTTAGCTGAGTTTCGGTACAGCAGAGCAGATTGCAGAAACAATAGATGGATATGACAGAAAATGGGTTTTGGCTTGAGTTGCCTCGATTACATCACTCTTACTTGCTTCCTAGAAAATCTATCATTGCTAAAGTATTATTCTTGGCATGGGCTGCAGACTGATAGTTCCTGCTTCTCAGGAAGGGGCTGCAGCTTTGTGAAGAAATTTTTGCATTTATTATGTGTGCTTTTACTTTCTGCTTGCACTCATATACTGTTCAAATATTTGGGGCTGGTAACATTTTTCAATTTTTCTGAAAGAAGTCTCTTGTGCTCACCAAAGCTGCATTTATTTAATAAAAAAAATACAGGAAAAACAGTAATATTGTGAAATTATTAAAATAACAGTTTTTTATTTGAATATATTTTGAAATGTCATTTTTATATATATTTTAATATATTTTAAAATGTAATTCATTCCTATGATTGTAAAGCAGCTGCAGTCTTCAGTCAGTGTCACATGATCCTTCAGAAATCATTCTAATATGCTGATTTGGTGCCCAAAAAACATTTCTTATTATCAGTGTTGAAAACATCTGTGCTGATTTTTTCAGGATTTTTGATGAATAAGAAGTTCAACAACATTTATTGGAATTTTTTATTTTTTGTAACAATATAAAAGTCTTAACTGTCTCTTTTGATCCGTTTAATGTGCTCTTGCTAAATAAAAGTTTTATTTATTTATTTATTTTTTTTAGATCTTATATGAGCCCAAATATTTGAAAAGTAGTGTAAAAAATAGTGAGGTCTATTTTTCACTTTTTTCTTTTTAATTTTCTTTGAATTATATCAGCATAACAACATGAGTGATGTTGAATTGAATAATAATTTATTTTTTGTTTTAAAACCATTTAAATAATTTAATTAAGTTGAATAATTTATTCATTGACATCCACAAGTTTGTGTAAACCCTGATTATCATATTATCTGAGATGATCCATGGAAGCAGGACATATGGCACAAATTTACATATTTGATTTAGTCTTAGAAATATTTAATAATATTTATTTAACGCCACAATCTTAAATATTTATTTTCATTTCAGGGTATAAATGAAATAAATCCCAGATTTTCCTCAAACTTTTGGACTCCACTGTAATTTTTTCCCCACATTTGTAGAACGATAGAACTTTTTGGATCTTCTCTCAACCCTTAATGTAATCCAAATGAGATGATCCACAGCTTTCATTGAGCACTATAATTTCCCCATTGTTCTTTTTAAAGGTAATATGTAGCTTAGTTTACACCAGAATGACAAACAGCCTGTTTAATTTGGAAGGAAATTGTGATTTTGAGACATTAAGTAAATAAATATTAACAAACCTCAGCCTAAATCCAAATGCAATATTAAGTCATTGAGCAGTGGATGTAATTACTCTGCACTTGTTGTCACAATAGTTTCTGTTTACTTATTCCTTTTAAAGATAAAGCCCACTTAAGACAAGGCTTATTTCATGGATGAGATGAAGTCGGAATCACTTTCTCCACTGTAAAGACATCCCAGTAGACCACTAGACCACGTTTCTACACAAGATTAAGTACAGTGTTGATCGAAGGGTTTAAGCAAACTGCACTGAATCAGGGGGTAATTGTGTTGCGGTGAGTTCTGATGTGGTTTGGATGTAATCTCATATTCCTCTTAGGCATGCTTATGTGCGTATGTATTCGATTGATAAAAGAGGCTGTTTATGTGTGTGTGCAGCAGTGGAGATCAACACAGAGTACAGCTCAGTCGGCCCATCCTGGCCGTTCAGAGCAAACGGGGCATGTAATTATCTGGAGCCATCTCAGGAGGTCGGCTGGGATTTGGGGAATGTGTCCCCCTCCTCCACATCCCTGTTCTTTTCACCTTTCAACCCCATCGTTCTTCTCAGCATAAGGGCATTTCTTCAGCTGGAGGATCACACTGTCACACCAGAGTGGACAAGACTGGCCGTTCGGTGTCCATCTCTGTGATGTGAGTATGTGAATGGTTTGTGAGAGCATGAAATCAATCACCTCTGGTTCAGATATGCATTATAGTCACATTTCAACCATAACTCACGTCATGGTGCAGCCTGCCAGAAATTGATCTGCTTATGCCTCTGAGAAAATGCCAAGAATATCACAAAAATAAGTTTAAATCAGTTTTATTGTTCTCTCGTCTGCTTCTCGCACTCCTCCTCTCTCTCACTTGGCACAATGTGCACTTAATTAAATTGACTTTGAAGTGACTATGACATCATGATTTGGCTGTTATTCTTCTGGACGTGTTTGGACTTCTGGGTTCCCATGGAAACTCTGATGTAATGGCCAAGAAGCCTTGTTTTCAGGAAACCCACAGCTTACACGTGGTGAAATAGATGGGCTTTTGTTTTTTTAAAAGGATCGGAGCTTTGTCAACAGCAGATGAAAGCTAGACAGGGTTCGCAGGGCATTGGTTCGCTCAAACTGAGGATGAAACTTCAGCCTTTAGACTGATGGGTTGACATTTTCTCAATGTGAACAGGAAAAGTTTCAGTCTATGGCATCACGGCTGAATGTGGTTAAAGAACCATGTGCTCTAAGGCCTTAGTGGTTCAACCGGTGTGTGTTAAAGTTTAGTGACATAGAATTCATGATTTGTGGTTAACTTAACTGTTTACTGCATGTTTCCCACCATGCCTCATTCTTTCGAATAAGGCCAGACTGGTTATTTTGGGAGGGCACCACTGATCCATTTATAATAAGTCAAAGTAGTTAATATTGCTAGAAAGATTTTTACATGATTCCACAAAAATGTCTCTTCACTGCTGCAAAACAAGCTTAAACATTCTTAGCTAGTTTGTTTCAGCTGCTAGAGGCATGTCAACTAATTAGGCTGGGAGACCAGCTAAGACCAGCAAACCAGCACCAAAAGCAGAAATGGGGCATGACATGAAGCAATCAATCACCAAACCAATTAGATAATCTTTCCCTGTTTGCATGCTTTCTTGCACTTCTAATGCACTGCAGCTGAAAAGCGTAAAGTTGTTCACATATCTTTTTTTTTACACTTCCGAAAAGCTTCAATAAATGCCATGCTTTTTATGGTTTTCTTGTAAAACTTGAAGGATTTGTCAGTTTGTCACAAATTATTTAATTCTCAACTTCCCCAATCAATCTCTCTCCATCCATGTCTTTTGATTATATATTCTTCGATTCCAGTGAGCTTTTGGTGTGGGCCACAGCTGTTAAGATACAACCTGATTAACGTGATTACATTTTATAGCTTGGCACTTTATGGCATATTGTTGGGCTGCAAAGGTATTAGGGGCTGTTGACACAGAACTTGGTTTTGCATTCCATTGCACTCATTTTCCATTGTTTTTTATGTAAACATGTGCAAGACATTTTTGACCATTGAGTTTTCTTCTTTTGCAGTGTCAAGGCGTGGCCATCATGACAAGGCGTTCTTACAAAGCTGCACTCAAGTTAAAAGAAGTTCCAAAGACATGTCTCTAGACCTTCCTTCCACTGCCCAACATCTAGTATTCTTCAATGCTGAAACGTGTTGAAAGTCCTTTAAATTGGCATGGTACTTTGAAATTAGTTCAGCTATTGTATTTAAATCTGAACGCAGGATTCAAAAATGTTTTAGCAGGCAACCTAATGTGATTTTTTTTTTTTAAACCAAAAGGATGCATTAAATCCTATCAAAAGTGGTAGTAAACACATTTATAATGTTACAAAAGATTTCTATTTCAACACAGAAATGCATTCTGTGTTAAAGGCCCCTTAAACTGGTTGAAGGGGCTGTTCACATAGAACTTGTTTTAGTGTTAAAAACTGCAACATGAGAGTAGCAGAAAAAAACCTGAACATCCGATGCTGTCCTATTTACTCAGGAAACAATTGAAAAGCTGCACAGTACAATGCAAACCTTTTATAGCTTGTGGTAAGCATGCAGTGTTTGTTTGTAAAATAACAACTATGGAGAAAGTTCAACATAATTACATGATTACTGAAAGTGTTAAAAATAAACAAAGCAGTCTTTCATGACTGTTTATCTGACTTGTTAATCTTGTACAAATTTGTCACAATGACTGTATGCATGAGTATGTTTAAATCAGACATAATCTTACAGTGTAATTTGGTGAGCCATATCAGGACTGTATGTCAGCTGCCATTTCCCAACACCCAGAGATCCTTGGGGCTCAGCAACTCCTTAGGAAGAAGTTATAGTTGTGTCATAGTTTTGTCTTGGTCACATCCTTCTCTCATGTCAGTGTTGCAATACCTGTGCAGGTTATCTCTGTCACTGATCCCTCCTCAGATAAGAGTGAACAGATCTTGCGTGAGCATGTGAGGTCTTGCATTGGTCTGTCTCGGCGCTACTGATCCAAAAAGCGTGTCTGATCCATTCTGCTCGACTTCTCAGAATCACCATCATGTATCTCAGGATCAGATAAGGGCAAAAGGGAAGAAATGGTGGCTGCATTCGATACAGTAACAAACTGCCAGGGAAAAGCACGACATTGTGCCGTTCCTCCATGTGCCTGTTGCTGATCCCGAGAGACATTTACAACCCATGCCTGACGTGAAAGTCTGACATCATTGCAAGATGGAAATCATATTTGGAGGGCTGAGGGGGGAGGGGAGTAAAAAAACAGCTGCTCAGAGTCAGAAGCTAGCAGACAATTTCCAGCAAACTTTGAGTCAGATATGTTGCAAGATTGACTCCTGAAGAACCTCTTTTTAGATCTAGATCTAGATCAAGATGTCTTGACGAAAGATTAATAGATATCCTGTTCCTCAGCGTGGCATTTTCTTCCTGCGTTCGCTCACAGCTCTGTTATGTAAAGTTGATAAGCACATGCCCAGTGTGTACAGCTATAAATCACTTCCGCTCTCCCGCGGCTTCCAGTGTTTACAGTAAACAGTGGGCTGGAATGCAAAGTTATTTCAGTTAGTTGGCCAGGACTCATTGGTTGTGCTACAGGCCGTTAGTCCAATCCAGAGCCCCCCTGCACCTCATTATGTGATTAGGCCTGTTTGCTCTGCCGGGGTTCGGTTGCAGCTCTACACTCATCCCTTCACCCACAAAAGACAAACACAGACGCAAACACAACAAGCCCACTTCCTCCAGATCCATTATGTCCCTCTATTCACCCTAAACAGCAAACTCTTGAAATCCAATCGGCCCCCATTTTGTCTATACACTGATTGATCATCACAGGACGCAAGGTCAGTTTGGAAAGGACAAGACTTTGAACTCTTAGGAAGTACAGAGGAGGATTCTCCACGGAATGACCTCTTTGTTTATTAATTTGAAATGAGTTCAGCTATTGTATTCAAATGAGAAGAAGGGATTCTAAAATGTTTTGGCAGGCAGCCTAATGTGATTTTGTTTTTTTTAATTCAGCAAGGATGCCTTTAATTGATTAAACGTGATAGTAATTACATTTCTAACGTTACAAAAAAATATTTTTTTAATAAATGTGGTCCCTTTGAACTTTCTATTCATCAAAGAAAAAAAATCAAGGTTTTCACAAAAATATAAAGAGGCACAACTGTTTTCAACACTGATAATGATAAATGTTTCTTGAGCAGCAAATCAGCATATTAGAATGATTTCTGAAGGATCACGTGAGACTGAAGCCTGAGTTATGGCTGCTGAAAATTCAGCTTTGCCATCACAGGAATAAATAACATTTTCAAACAGAAAACAGTTATTTTAAATTTTAATTATATCTCACAATATTACTGTTTTAATGCATTTCTTATCAAATAAATTCAGCCTTGGTGAGCATAAGACACTTCTTCTGTTTGCATGATGCAACTTTCTATTTCTGCAGCAACACGTTAGGTAACCAAAAATCTCACACCTCATAATTGTACATTAATCTTTAAATAATATTTACAGACTGGATGTGATTGTGTCACATCGCACAGAATTTTCACATTCAGTGCTGACAGGCAAATAGCTTGCTGCTGGAAACTTGTCAGGACATTTTAAACCACATATTGTCACACTTTTACAGTATAAGCAGGCACTTTAAAACTTTAAGAGTGCAGTCTTTATCCTGACCTCAACCACCACACTCCGAACCCAGCGAAAGTGAGACAGAAAAAAACAAAAGGCGTGACTGTTTCTCTCTGACATAGCACCACTGAGACATTGGGACATGCTTGAGCTGGAGAAATGTGAGCAGTGGCCTTTATCTGTCAGGAGAAAAAAAAAAAGAGTGAGGAACAGTGAGTGAGAGAGAGAGAGAGAGAGAGAGAGCAGAGACAAAGCACTGTGTTGTGAAAGTGGAGATTAATACAAATACAGTGGAAAGAAAGAGGGGGAGCCGGGATAAAGTGGAGCTCTATCTCTCCTCCTCTTTTCTCTTGTTCCCTCCCTCTCTCTGCTCCCTCCCCCGGGCTGCAGAAGTAGTAGGAGGTTAACGTGACTGTGAGAGCTGTACTTTAAAACAGCACGGTGGGCTGAACTCACACACTCAGACACTCACAGCAGAGAAATCATACTGAAACATAAGGTCTGTAAACACTCAAACACTCACAATTTGAACATTTTCTACTGTACTTTTTTAAGTTGGGTGAGATTTAAAGATGTTTTTTATTCATTAGTTCAGGAAACAAAGTTTGTTTCTGACTAATTTTTTGTCTCCACAGGTCACTGTTGTCAGTCCCTCTGGATTTCTATAGGATCTGGGACTTTAAACAATTTCAAGAGGGAATTATCAGAGACAGGTGTAGGACTGTAAAGGAAGGTACCTGGACACACAGTGGAGATGGATGCAGGTCCATTGGCATCAGTGGCCGAAGGCTCTCCGGAGGTGGAGACTGTGTGTGCCGCTTTGGCCCGCTATGAAACCACATTGCGGGATGCCGTACGTGAGATCCATGTGGACGTCAGTGCTTTCAAGCTGGGCATCGAGCGGAGACTAGAAGAGGCCATTAATGTGAGCGGACCTCTGGGCCGGGCCGTGGCACAGCTGCAGCAGGAGAACCGGCAGCTCAGGGGTCAGTTAGAGGTCCTGACCCGACAGGTAGAGATGCTTACGGGGTCGGTGTGTGACAGAAGCGCATTTCTCACTGAAGGATCGGCACCACCACAGAGCAACAGCAGCACCACGGGGCATCAGTCTCCACTGTCTGTGGCCCCCAGCATAGCAGCTCTGACCGGCTCTGCTTCCAGCCCCACAACCACACGCTTCTCCAGCAGAGCCACCTTCTCCGTCACCAGCAAAACTAATGTGAGTAGACATTTGCGAGAATGTGTGTTTAAATGGAAGCGTGAGCTCGAGTAAGGTTATTTTGTAGAACTGGAAAAAATTGATTGATGTGAGGAACTTTGTTCAAAAACTAAATATTTTGACATAGAGAAGCCCGAAGCTGGAAAACGTATACAAACTAACTGAATGTTTGAAAAGGCAGAATTTGTCTCAGACCTTTGGCGCAGTCTCTGATAAATGTGGGATGAAGTTTGGATCAAGTGACAGATACACTGCCACGGTATCGCCCTAGTATTATGATGAACTTAAGCCACATATGGCTATGCATTATGGTAACTATAACATGGTTATGGGGAGTTCTTAGGCACAATGCAAATAAATAATTCAACCACCAAGTAGTATTTTTTGGATGTTTACAGTTGACAAGCTACTAAGCAACTTGCCAAATTAATATCAATTTTATTGTCATTTTACAATCAGAATTTAGAGTTGGATCTATTTGTGACCCTCTCTGTGAAATCCAGGCTAAAGTCTCAAAATCTAATTATGAGATAACAAGCATCAAAGTTTGATTTCAACCATTAATTTCACTATGATTTCAATCTTTGACATGGTCTTACTCAGTCAGTAATAAAGATATAAATGTTACATTTTCACAGAATGTTCTTTACCTTATGAAGGATGATTTTATATAGAAAATAGTAAATCACCAAAAATGACTTTAGCTGGGTTTTCACAGACAGGTTCACATTTTATAAAATTAATGCATTTTTTAAACTGCAAAGGCGGCATAGAAGCTGCACCCGAAGTGGCTTAAATTCCTAAAAAGAGGCTGTTTAATGAAGCATAAATACATTTACATGGGAATTTAAATTGCTGGAGTAATGTTATTTAATTGATGCTTAAAATAATTAAATTATTAATATGTGCTTAATACATGAAGTGAAGTGAAGTGACATGTGGCCAAGTATGGTTACCCATACTAGGAATTAGTGCTCTGCATTTAACCCATCCTTAGTGCACACACACAGCAGTGAACACACACACACCGTGAACACACACCCGGAGCAGTGGGCAGCCATTTATGCTGCAGCACCCGGGGAGCAGTTGGGGGTTCGGTGCCTTGCTCAAGGGCACCTCAGTTGTGGTATTGAAGGTGGGAGAGAGCGCTGTACATTCACTCCCCCCACCTACAATCCCTGCCGGTACGAGACTCGAACCCGCAACCTTTGGGTTACGAGTCCGACTCTCTAACCATTAGGCCATGACTTCCCCTACATGTAGAATTTATGGAATTAAATTATGGTAGCTCTGATGCTGCATTTAATTTACACTGAAATAAAGCAGCATATTTTATTACGGCTTTTATGCAGCATTGTGCTTTTGCACATAATTTGGAGCAGGAATAAATCTGCCTTCACTCAGAGCAGCCTTCACTTGTCTGTGTAAAGGCTCCAGATGTTTGTGAAATGACCAATTTTTAATTAAAACAATCACTTTAAAATGCTCAAACAACCCAGATGTTTTATTCACAACAGTACTGATCAAACCAAGATGATTTAAGCGGTTTTAACAGATGTCATTCATTCAAAGCATGCTTTATTTGATTATGTACATTTCATAGTTTGTATATTTATACTGTAAATGCTGCAAAGTTGAGGGCATTTAGAATCCTAAGATGCCGTTCTTGATATGATGGAAAATGGCTCTATTCAGGATTACAGAACTACAGCTTTATTTTGTTTGAGGAGACTCTCTGTTGAGTTGAACCTGTCAGCTTTAAGCCTTTAACAGCTGCTGCTTGTGACAGTAAAACTCAAACGTCATGCAGTCGTCACTTATTACTTTAGAGCACGGTGCTATGAAGTATAAAAATACTATCATTTGCATAGCATGCAAATCAAATGGAATTGTTTCATAATGTCTTGTTTTAGATTTCAGGTTCGTAAATGGTTTTTCTAAATCATCATAATTTTAGTAGCAGGGAGTGCAGTTGATTTTGGCTGTGAGTCAGTAGAGACAAGGAAGGCTGTTATCTTCCCTGCCACATCCACACCTGCCAACCGCATAATGAGAGAGCTACGTTTTGGGCTCGTAAAATACTCAGAGACTGTTGTGGCAGGTCTGTGGAGCACTACTTTTCAGGTTCAGCCTGCAGGAAAAAGTGAGTGAGAGAGAGAGAAAGACTGGAAAAAGACAGCCAGACTTCACGTGGGGATGTGTGCTGGCCTGCCTCCACGTGGCTGTACTGAGAGCACCTGCAGATATCATAAGTATCACACTTTATCTCACGCTCTTCCTTCTAAGTTCGTGTCTGTCTCTGATTCTTTCAGAGGCCTGTTGTACTTTCTGTTCTTGGGAAATTACAGTTTATCCTGGGCTCAATCTCAGACTGCCGCCACTGTATCTGAGGCATTTCTTGTTCTTGTCTCTCAACTATCATTCTGTCTCACACGAAACAATGTCTCCAGAAACTCGTCCTCTCCATCTGTCTTTCATTCTATGCTTGGCCTCTCTCACAGTTCATAGTCATCTGAATTTGAATTTAAATGGATTCAGCAAACTAGATGCATATGTGAAATTTGAATTTGAATGTAAAGAAGTAGAATTAAAATTAATTGAAATTCAAAGTCTCTTTGAGAAGATTTGCGGATTGACCTTTGTCACTGAGATTACTGATGAAAACCATCAACAATGGGTTTTTGTATTAAATAGATAGATAGATAGATAGATAGATAGATTAGATAGATAGATAGATAGATAGATAGATAGATGGATAGGAAGAACGATGGATAGTTAGATAGAAAGAACGATGGATAAATTAATGATAGCTATATGACAATGACTCATGATAACAAGATGTTCCTCTTCCCGTCCAGAGTTCAGGCTTTTGCTCTGCCCTCATTGTGTGCCGTCTCCACAGAGGAGTCCTGCACTGCTGTTGCCAATTACCGCAGCATTTCTGCGGTTTCAATGGACCATTGTGTCAACATTCTGCCTCATCTGAAGTACACTGGATGAATCAGGATTTAAAGAACACCCAGGACACCCTCCTCCTTTCTTTATTCAATGGGATGTGGTGTCGATATAGCACTGCCGGACTCCTCTGGAGTCTCTCGTGTTTGAAGGACAGGTGCTTGGCTGGGAACCACACCTGTGGAACCTGGTCCCACCTCAACATAGTCACTGCATTGTAAAAGTCAGACACTTTGACTCCCAGTGGAGTAAATGTGTGTGTGTTCCGCTGTACTTCTCTAGGGCATGTGAGGGAGAGAGTGGAGATTGGGGTGGGAGGAAGATAAGATTTGCACGGGTGTTATCTGTGGAAACTCTGTTAGAGCATGCTCAAAATCTCAGAGAAAGGATATAGACACACACAGGCGCCAATAGATATTGCAGATATTCAGTATTAATCATAAACTCAGTCGATTTCCTCTTAGCTTCACGCTGTCAATCCCAAATTATGAAGATTATATGGCTTGGATTTGACCTCCAAATCCTTGTCTAAGAGGTTTTTTTATTGATTTCTTTTTTTCAGCTGCTCTACATTGTGCTTCAAATTAGCAATGCCATCAGAGTAGATGTCTTCTAGCATCTTGGTTAGGGTTGATAACCTAGTTGACAGTGGGTTTCACAAATCTCTCAACTAACTATTTTGTGTTGTAGCACTCAACAGTGTTTCAGAGTTCATTTTTAAACAGGTTATTTGTTTTAAATTCAGATTAGATGTTAGCGGCTGTCTTCTAGCATCTTGGTTTGGTTGCTTAACTGGTTGACAATGGGTTTTTGAAATCTCTCAACTATTTTGTGTTGTAGTTCTCTAGATGTTTCACAGTTTTTTTAGCCATAGATTTTGTCTTTTGACAAACATATCCTTTAAATGTAGTCAATATTTCATCAAGTTATATTGATTCATTTTAGTCAGTTTTACTCAAAACAGCATCTAGTTTTAGTTGAATTAATTCACATTGACAAGCGAGTGTAAAATATACAAAATATATTCAAACATTTTATACATGAAATATGTAGTACTTCAGTTTACTGAATCATTCACTGTTCAAAATTCATATTCTTTCAAGACAAATCTTCTTTTTAAAAAAACATTGTTAGTACATTGTTAATATCTTGCACTCTTTGTTGATGGTTTTCTTCAGTAATCTCAGTCACAAAAGTCAATCCGCACATCTTCTCAAAGAGACTGAATCATCTGCATTAAAGGAGTCGTTCACTTCCAGAATGAAAATTCTGTCTTCATTTACTCACCCTCCACTTGTTCCAAACCTGTACGAGTTTCTTTCTTTTGTTGAGCACAATGATATTTTGAAAAATGTCAGTATCCGAACAGTTGATGGGCACCATTGACTTCCATAGTAGGAAAAAAAAATACTATGGAAGTCAACGGTGCCCATCAACTGTTCGGATACTAACATTTTTCAAAATATCTTCTTTTGTGTTCAACAGAAGAAAGAAACTCATACAGGTTTGGAACAAGTGAGGGTGAGTAAATGATTGCAGAATTTTCATTCTGGAAGTGAAAAACTCCTTTAACATCCTCCACTAGGCTTGTAGCAACTAGCAGAATTTGCAGCATTTTCTTGAGCCAAACTTACCCTAAGAACAGACGTAATGCACTTTTTCCTCAGGGAAGACAGCATATTTCAGGATGTACTATTAAAGTAAATAAACTGTAAATGTTATAATATAAATTTGACTTAGGAAGTAGTATGTAACAAATGAATATGTATATTGTTTTTGTTTAGGAGCTCAAGAAAATGCATCCTCATGTCTGTCTTTTCTGTGGATTGTCATATTGCAAGAATTTTTCAATCAAGACGTTTTAAACTGGCAAAGAACCATTAACATTTATACTTTTGACATACACCGTTCACTATGCTATGACATAAACATAAACATAAACATTTATGCCTTCTGTGACATGTTTATACACACCAAACATCTGTAGCAAGGACCTTTTTTCCTCTACATATACCCCATGTTGCCATGCTTCACCAAATGACCATAACAGCAATTCAAATCCTATGTTTGGCTCTGGCAGTGTGAGAAACACCCTCCTTGCTTTGACTTGCTTCACCCCAGAGTGCCAGTACATCAAGTATTCAGCCATCTAATATTGCCAAAGTCGAGCTGTTTTTAAAATGGTCCACTTTGGTTACATGAAGCCCAGAGGAATGCCGTTTGATCTGACATGCTGGGCTTTAAATTCGGTTTTGATGCTGGAAGTTTTCTAGATTTGGACAGCCTGCCAGGTAGCCAAGTAGGCTTCCAAAGGCTTAAAGGCTGAGCATTTGTTTGCAAAGATTCACTTAAGCGCCCACATTTGCGAGGCTGCTGGACTCCAAGCCTTTATTTATGAGGCTAATGCGTATGAATATGCGCCTGTATAATTTTTACGCCTTGGCAGGAGGGTTAAAGGAGCTTACTTGAACATACTAGCATGTGTTTGTTTGCATGTGTTTGTGTGAGACATGTTTGACATTTCTAGCCCGACGCTGGCCCAAAGCCAATGCACTCACAATGGAACAGATCGTTTAATCTCCTCCTGTTGCCCTGCCTGGATCTCCATGTCCAGCACAGATTCCTGGCAGAGAAGAAGGAGTAGAACAAAAAACCTTTGCACAGCTATTAATACAGTAGAGGGCGAGAGAAAGAGAGGGC